>NC_061865.1:37170285-37490723 GCF_907164915.1 Impatiens glandulifera
AAAGGGACGTAACGAGTGCTAAGGCTGCAGGGATGAAGAAAAACCCTCTTAATGAATCCGTGAACCGGCGATGAGACATATAGTAGAGTAACAGCAGTGGTCGAGCCATGGAGTCGGTAGCTTTTGCACACCAGAGAGAGAGAGAGAGATCGGAAGGAGAAGAAGACACTTGCTTGTAAGCTGTAACAAAGAAACAATGGAGTTCCAAAATATTAATTAATTCATCATTAAAGTGTCAACTACACAAGGCGTTGAAAATTCAAATTGACCCTCAATATTGAAATTAACTCTCACAGTTTCAAAAGATTAAGAGACTATTTTCTAAACTCAAGGAAAATTTGACGAAATGACCCGAAGGAGATATTTGCTTCGGTGGTTACCGCAAATTTATATTGATTTGGTGATCACTTTAATTTTTTTTAGATGAAATTATCTTTTTCGCGTAACGTGATCGCGAAGTGGAATAGTGTGAAAAGTCCAGAATACTCTTACTATTTAATATAACCCCATCCCTTTTTTTCTCTCTTCCCGCTCTTCTCCTTCTCTCTCTTCCCGCTCTTCTTCTCAATCTCTCTAAACTTGCCGGCGACGGTGGCGATACAGACAATGAGCTCCACGACGAGCACGAGCACTATTCCAGTTGGTAAGTGTATCCTATGATACTTGAAGATTATTGTTGTTCGTTTTTTCATTTTCGAATCATTGTGTTGTTTAGGGTTTTATCCGATGACTCATCCCGTTTCGCGAAGCCCTTCCCGTTTCGCAAAGTCCTTCGCGTTTCGCGAAGGTCTTCCTGTTTCGCGACGGTCTTCCCGTTTCGCGAAGGTCTTCCCATTTCGTGAAGTCCTTCCATTTCACAGTATTAATTATCCCGTTTCTAAATCATGTTTTTTATTGCAGCCGAAGTTTTCGTTTTCTATAATGGAGAGTGGAAATTTGATGCTAATGGAATATTGTAATTTGATGCCTCTTCAATCAAAACATTGGATTTACCCCAAAGTACTCGGTATGCTGAATTAGTTGATAAACTCTATGAAAGACTTAACGTGCAGAAATCTACATATGATTTAGTGTTGCAAGTCAAGTATGATATTCCGAATATCACAAATCCTAGACCTGTTTTTATTGATGAAGATGAGGATTTGAACACATATTTATCACGCCTGATTTTGGGTCGAATTGTGTCACTATTGTGTGTCTCTGTAGTAGAGAAGTCACCATTTACTAAAGAAAAGATACCACTACTTACATACTCAACTCAAGAAAGTATACTACCTCCATCACTTACTCAAAAAATTGTACCAGAAGTTGTACACTCGGATGTCTTTGTTGAAAGTAATGAAGCCGGAGATAACTCTTTGCCTCACATCCCACTTACTCAGGACTTGCATGCATCAATACCTACACCAACTAGTGCAAGAAGAGCATCAACGGGTACACCAAGTAGTGCAAGAAAAGCATCAATATGTGTTAGGATCTAGGTCGCCGCTGGTGGACCGGGGGTTGGACCGGTTAGCGGTTCTCACTCGTAGGGTGGTAGTTAATCCGGTTAGAGATTAACACCGGGGTTTCAATACTACACAACCTGTCACAAACCCTTGAACTAGGTTCAAGCGCGGAAGAGGTTTGCTTTCAAGTTGAAGCGGTACACGTGTATGATAGGCGGAGTCGGTTTCGGATGATGGAGATTTGAAGAATGATGGGTCGGTTTCGGTTATCTGGATATTCGGTATGGTCAGTATGGAGTTGGTTTGGAGCGGTATGGTTAAGTTAGTCGGTTATGTAATGGAGCCAACAGAAAGTAAATAACACAACAGAGTTTATGGATGTTCGGAGATAAAACTCCTACGTCACCCCTTCCTCTCGAAACCGCGAGAAGGATATTCACTAAGGAATACAAATACAATCCGATCGAGACTTATTTCCTGCTCGATAACACTCTTACAATTCACACCGAAATTGTAGCACACACTTAGAATTTAGCACTTAGGCTTTCTTAGAATACCACACTGTTATCACTTGTAATAAATGCTTTCAACGCTTCACTTGTCTCACTTAATGTCTTGCTTGATAACTCTTAGTGACTGCCTTGATGTCCCGCATTTACTCTTCTGCAACTGCCTCCTTTTATAGGTGAAATATGCCAACGGTCATATTTCAAAGCCTTGAATCTGATTGGCTGATCAGAGATGCAGTGATTCAGTGTCTCAGACCTGCGGTCTTCTCCTCAGACCTGACGGTCAATCTCAGACCTGGCATCCTGTTTCAGACCTGCCGGTCTGTAAAGCAAACCTGCCGGGTTTGTCTTTTACTCAATGTAGGCACTGTCTGCTTGGACAGTTGTCTGTACTTTGAAGATTTCCTTTCTGGCTTATCCCGAAGTAGAAAGATCCGGTAGTACTGTTTTCTGCAGCCTACAGTCTTTCCTCAGACTTGCATGGATATGGAAGTATTCAGTCTGTTCCTTTGGTATCATTCTCAACAGATACCCAAAGTGTCTTCTTGTGCAGGTCGGCCTCTTGACTTGGCCTAGGTTGGCCGCTTGACTTGGCCGAATATCTTTTGATAGTGAAGTGACCGGGCTTATTCCGGTTATGTTTGTCTTGAGGATTGATCGGCTATTTGATGGATCTGGCTTTTAGGCTTTTGGCCGATCCTTCCTCTGTGCGGTCTCGTACCGAATACTCTTGATCGGTTTGGTAGCTTGACCGGTTCGGTTTCTTCAGTTGGTTTTCTTTTGTTCATCCGGTCCGGTTCCTTGTTCCTGCGTAGGAAGTTTGTTTAAGTTAGGTTTATTTGAACCGGTATGAATTTATCTAACAATTTCTCCCTTTTTGATTATTTTATTTAAAATTATCAAAATTATGTAAGTTTGCAACCGTAGGCCGGTTGTTTTGTTTGGCCGATTTTGAAAAAGATTTAGAGAATTTTTCGAAAAAATTTTGGGGGAGGGGTTTTGGAGGAATCTCTATCTTTTATCTAACAATTTCTCCCTTTTTGATTATTTTATTTAAAATTATCAAAATCATGTAGAAATGCAAAATAAGGCCGGTATTCAAAAATAACTTTATATATTCATAGATAACCGGAAAGTACTAAGCAAAAATACTAAGGTAAGTAAGAAAAAGAAGGGTAGTCCCTATTCTGAGTCCGTGAATTCGTAGGCACTCTTCTTTCTCTTTGGTTGCGGTGGCGGTTGCGGTTGCGGTTGCGTGGAGTGTCGTGGTCTTTTAGATCGGTACCGCAGCTGTTCTTCGAGCACATCCTCGACTTGGTCGTCTTGCTGCGAAGTACCCGTCTCGACCGGGTCAGAAATTATATTGAGCATCTCCACAATCCGAACTTTCTTACTAGCCGGCTTCTTTCTCTTCTTCGGTTCTGAGGCAGAGGCGGCCGGTGCTGAAACGGAGGCGGCCGCTTTCTTCTTTTTCTCGTGTTCCTTCGCAAATCCCGCCAGCCGTCGTTGCTCCGTTTCTAATCGTTCGGCATCCGCTGCGGCTTGTCTTGCTATTTGCTCAGCAAACCCTGGATACATGATCTCAGCCCTTCTTACTCTCTCGGCCTCTATTTCTTCTTCGGTCAGCTGAGTCGCTCGCGGCGCCTCTTTGTCTCTGCTAACTTCGGCGTCCAGGCTTTCCTGGACTCTCTTAGCAACCAGAGCATCGGCCTCTATAGCCGCGGCATCCGCGGCTTCCTTAGCTTTCAGGATTTCGGCCATCTGTGCAGTAAGTGCCTTTACTTCGGCCACGAGATCTTCGTTCTTCTTTTCCAGTACCGAGACTCGTTCAATTGTTGGGTCGACCCGTTCGAAATCCTTCTTTAATTCCGAAGTGAGACCCTCCAGAGCTACAATATGCTGAGCACAGTTTTCTCGCTCACCGGCCTCTTCCCATAGTCCGGTGCTGAGTTGCTCCAGGCGTGTTTGAGTGTGATCCACAACCAGCTTCGTCGCATTGGCGAACTGTATGGCCGAGTCAAATATTTTATCGGCGCTATCCTTGAATGGTTGAAGCTTAGAGACGTTGTGGTCAATTATCCGGTCATCAATCATCTCTGATATTGATGCCTCAAATTTCTGAAGCCGGTCTTCCATTTGCCCTGACGTGGACACTTCAAATTTCTTGAGTTGTTCATCAATCCGCCCCGAAACGGATGCTTCAAACTCTTGGAGCCGGTCTTCAATCCATTCCTTAGGGGGAACTGAAACGGTGGCTGCCGGTGGTGGAGTAGGATGGGACTGCTTGGTTGGATCAGGATCGGCTCTCTCATCGGAGTCTGTTATTTCAACAACCTCAGTAGGTGTTTCTAATGTGACCGCCTCCTCCAAGTTCGTAACCGGAACTTCCGAGATCGGTACCTCGACATTTTCTAGAGTTTGTACCTCAACAGTCTTTGAAGTCGGTACCTCATCATTTTCTGGCAGTGGTGTCTCAATGTCCCTTGGTGTCACAGTGTCCTCTGTTGTCCAGTCTGTTTGAAAATCTTCGATGACCGGAGCGGTATACACCGGAACTTGTTTCTGTTTGCATATAGCCTCTAACCGCTCTATCTCTTGGCGTATTTCCAATTTGCCCTTTTCAAGCTTTTCTAATACTAGCGGTGCTACTGTAGACACCGATCCCCCTTCGGCATATTCTTCCTTAATCTTTCTGATACGCCTTCTTATCTGTCGAAGATGACTCCTCGGTATCAGTAGACAAGTTCGGCATTGTATTTCCTGAATGGTATTGGATTTGGTGAGACGTAGGATATTGTCCTCCACTTCCTCCAATCTGGCGATGCAGTGTTCTTGCGAGTGGTCCGATAGGATGTCTTTATACTTTGTATTGAACCGGTACTCATGCCACTCCAGATATAGGTCAATGACATCCTCGTCTCTTCTGATAATGCCCTGAAAGATATTCTGGGCTAGTCTTTCGGCCTCCGCTTCGTCGGCCTCCTCTCTGTTGAAGTTTCCATCATCGGCTCTTTCATCATTGTCTCCTTCATCAACCCCGTCCTCACCCTCGGTGGTCTCAGGATTGAAGCTTTGTTCGGCATCGGTCGGACTCCGAGCCGAAAGATCATCGTCATTGTCCGTTCTGTTTTCGGTTCCCTCTGTGTCGGCTTCCTCATCGTCCCACTCCTCATCCTCTGTTTGTTGAGGTAGGTCTTCGAAAATTAATTTTTCTTTTCTCTTTCCTCCGGTGCTTGCTTTTGCCGGGGTATTTTTCTTTGCGGCTTTCTTCTTTCGGCCACCTGTGGAACTGGAGGCCGATTGCTTTCTTGGAAGAAAATGCCTTGATCGGATGATGCTGCGTTTTAGTATTCCAACACCGGGACCGACTTTAATCTTCAGATGTAAGAAGATCTTGCCGAGTTGTACTGCATACCCCCAAGACCTATCTGAGTCCGGTCTCACCATTTCCATAAGATTGCTGAAAACCGATCTTGCCCAGTTGATCTCTGTGCCTTCCATTAGACGAAAAATCATTCTGATTTTGTCTTTGGTCAGATTGCTGAAATTTCCTCCCCTTGCCAGTATCGCCCTGGCAAAGACGTCACACGCCGGGATGAGCTCCGGTTTCAGCAGTTGTTTCTTTCCGGATGTGGGAACCGGCTTGTTTGTTGCTGATACACGGCGGCAAGCCATCTTAAAAACGTCATCGTCCATCTCTGCTGTTGCGTCCATACCGGTGGTTGGGAGATGCAGACTTTCGGCCACTACAGCTTCGGTGATTTATATTTGGGAGCCGCAGACCGTTGCGAGGATCCTGTCGTAGGAAACGGTTGCCGTTTTGAAGAACTCTTCAACCGCGTTCTTGTAGATTACGTGAGGTCCCTCCAGAAAATATCCCAGACCGGTTTTAATGAGTCGGTCAATTACGTCTTTTGCCTCGGTTGTTCCATTTTGCCGAATCTCATCAAAGTCCACTTGAGAGTATAGTTTGAACAATGCCGCATCACGACCCATGTTTGAATAGTTTGAGAATGAGAGAAATCGGTTTCGAAGGATTTAGTAGCTTAGAGAGAGAAAGTGAATTTCTGTGAAAATGACAAATGTGATGAAGGCTTTCCTTTTATAGGCACGGTTTGGAAGCCAAACCGTCCCATCATGAATGGGCGGGAGTTTTCCCTCCAAAATGAGAGGACGTGGTTTTGTGCGAAACGGTGTGCGGTGTCTTTGAGCGGGAGTTTTTCCCTCCAAAACTTTGCCTATGTCATCGGTGACGCAATCTTTTCTTTGAGACCGAATGGCAGATCGGTATCTAATAGTGTTTCAGATATTTTGATTGTTCGGTGTTTAATATTTTTAAGCAGATTTTATGAAACCGGATACGAACGATATCAAGCCGGTTATGTTAGATAGATACAAAGAGTAAAGAGAAGAGATCAAAACTGAAACGATATTTCATTAGAATGGAAATCGATAGGACGAAAGAAAGACATTTAAATAAAGATGTTTAAGCAGTAAACACCATTCTGGAATACTTTTCCACCACGGCATCTCTATCGAGAATATTTGAGGGGGATGCCGGTGTACCCGGTCCAAAATCTGGCCGGTACTTGAGAATCAGCCTGCTGATGTGGGGTGCAAAGCCGAGACCCTTCTTGGTCCGCACCATTTTCCTTAAAGTTTGAAAGAGGATCGCTGCCCAATTAATGGGCGTGTGGTTGTAGATGTGGGTCATCATATTGTAGGTATTCTTTGAAAACCGCTGATTTACAGATTGGCACAGAATGGACCGAGTGACAATCTCAAGAAGTAGCTGAGTGCTACGACCGAGACGGGTCTTTAACCCATGGGTCTCCACCGTATCGAAGGTTCCTAAGCAGCGGAACACATAGTAGTATTCATCAGTGCCCTCCATGGCCGGAAAATCAGAGAACCCTTCTTTGGGCAGATTGAAGAGGGTGGCAAATTCGGCTTCATCAAGCCGGAAGGTATGATTCCTTACAGTGGTTACAATGCGATCTCCCCAGTTGACGGCATTTCTGAAAAATTCCTTGACATCCTCAGTCAGTATGGGACCGGATTCGTCAAGGAAGGCTTGAAGACCGGTAACAATGAGACTTTCAAACATGTATTTCTTTGGGTGGTCATAGTCCCATTCGGCCAAGCATGAGCCGAAGTCAACACTTAGAAAATTTCCCAAAGTTCGGCTTGGCATGATTATGATGTAGAGAGAGAGAGAGATTCAAGAGAAGTGCAAGTGATTGTGGATGTGAGAAAGTGAAGGGAGGATGGCTCCTTATATAGAATCGTTTTTGGAGGGAAAATCAGAGCATTGATGGTTAGTTTTGTTTTATTAAGGGAAAGAATCTTTTCCTTTCCAAAGTGCATTGGGAAGTGGCGGTTTGCAGATCTCGAGGTAAATATTTGTTGGAAAGTAACCAGATTAGTTGGGAATTAAATATGCGGGTGGTTGGGAGTTATCTCATTAAATGGAATAATCTCATTAAATGCATTTAACACATAATGATATAGATTAGATGGAGACCGAAAACGGTAGAGACAGTACCGAAAATGACATACAGAAGTGATAAAGGTAAGAAAAGCACAAATAAAACCGAAGTGGTCATGGATGAGGCCGATGTGGTTAATGATGCATAGGTTAATGACACATCCGGTACATGCAGCAAAACGACCGAATGCCAGCCGAAGTGATTTAGCGAGGAGGGTTGAAGTTTCTCCTCCTCCATTCTCTTTCAAACCGACTGTAGAAAGAGTCGGTCATTTCCCTAGTTAGCACCTGAGCCTGGTTCAGGCTTTCGCCAGGGCAAGTTGGAACGCCGAGTTCCACCAGAAGGGTGCTCATTTGGGGAATGAGACCGACTGACTGGACGTTAATCATCCAAACTAAGGTGTCGAACAGCACCCGGGACCAGTTTACCGGTGTGCCAGTAATGATGGCGCCCATCATATTGAAACTTGCCACGCAGTAGGTGTTAGTGACATCTCTTCCAAAGATGCCCCTTCCTAACACATCATTGAGGAGCTGATACTCAGCCCTCAAGAGAGATTTAGAACCATGATCATTGACAGGTTCATCCGACCGGGCAAAGGCTAGGGATACCTCAGCCTTAATGTCTGCAGGAGGATTGAGATCTGTGATCCCTTGCTTGGGCAGACTGAAACACCGACCAAAGTCCTGCTCGGTGAAGTCGAAAATTACCCCCCCAACTTTGGATTGGATGTGGGTCTCAAAATGGGGTGTTCCCCGGAATACTCTGGCATTGTAGTAGAATTCCATAACGGATGCAGGGTAGATGATTTGCTTATCATCCAGAAAATACTGAAGACCAGTATCTTCTAACTTCTTAATCATCCGATACACTTCATAGTGTTCGGTACCGGTACAGGATTCAAAATCTACTTGGAGGATGTTTGGGAATTGAGACATGGTTAGTTTGCCTTAGTGAGAGAGTATTCTTGTGACTTGTGAGTTTTGTGGTGAGTGTTGCCCTCTCTTAAATACTAGTTTAGGGGCTAGCCTATTGTCCAGGCATTAAATGGAATGACATGTATTAACTGCAGGATAAAAGGTTTTTCACCAAAATGGGTATGTTTGCAGTCTAGGTGTCGGTCATAGGCCTGAACCATGAAAGATATCAAAAGATCTTCACGTCTTTTTAGGCGCGACCAGTTTTCTTTGAAAAGGCAACATTTCAGAACAGACATCTACAAACATTGGTAGTTGTTCCACATCTGTGAAATTCAAATAATCTAGGATGACCTGCTTCAGAACCGGTCAGTCATCAGTTGTTCATCCCGATGCGGTTAGCTGGTGTGTCCACCAAGTAGCCGGTCGGTTTACTCTGTCTGATGAGCTGGGCGGTTCTTCCATAGGCATCTTGAGAATTCAAAGATCAGCAGCTTAAGAAGAACTACCTGTTTTATCTGTCGAAGCCGGTTTTCCTTTTAAGTATCCTTAGGGAGGATCTGACTGATGTCGGTTAAACCGAGAGTAAGTCTAAATTGAGAGAACTTAGCTTCCTGTAGAGGCTTTGTGAAGATATCAGCTACTTGTTGATCGGTGGGTACGTATTCCAGCCGGATATGCTTCAGCGTGACATGCTCTCGAATGAAATGATGCCTTATGTCGATGTGCTTGGTTCTGGAATGGAGAACCGGGTTGTATGTAATCGCAATGGCACTTGTGTTGTCACAGAAAATTGGGGACTCTTCGGCTGTGATGCCGAAATCCTTCAGTTGTTGTTGGATCCAGAGAAGTTGAGAACAGCAACTTCCGGCCGCCAAGTATTCAGCTTCTGCGGTTGATGTAGCCACGGATGTCTGCTTCTTGCTATGCCATGACACCAGTCGGTCACCGAGGAACTGACATGTTCCACTGGTGCTCTTTCTGTCAATCTTGCAGCCTGCATAGTCTGCGTCTGAGTAGCTCGTTAGATTGAATGATGAGTCCTTTGGGTACCACAGACCGACATCAGGTGTGCCCTTTAGATACTTCAGTATCCTCTTTGCGGTTGTGTAATGGGATTGCTTTGGACTTGCTTGAAATCTCCCACATACACCAACTGCAAACAGGATGTCCGGTCTACTTGCTGTCAGATATAGCAGGGAACCGATCATGCCCCGGTATGCAATCTGATCTACTGATTGCCCTTCATCATCTCTGTCCAATTTAATTGATGAGCTCATTGGAGTGGCCGCCGATGAGCATGTGTCCATACCGAATTTCTTCAGAAGCTCCTTGGTATATTTAGGTTGACTGATGAATGTTCCTTCCTTGAGTTGTTTAACCTGAAGACCTAGGAAGAAACTTAATTCTCCCATCATACTCATTTCGAATTTATCAGTCATCATTTTTGAGAACTTGTCACAGAGCTTTGGATCGGTGGAACCGAATATAATATCATCTACATAAATTTGAACAAGTAGGATATGTTCCTTCTTTTCAAACTTAAACAAGGTTTTATCCACTGAACCGATGGTGAAGTCATGCTCTAATAGAAATGCGGTTAGCGTATCATACCAGGCTCTAGGTGCTTGCTTTAGACCGTATAAAGCTTTGTTCAGCCGGTATACATGGTTTGGAAATGCCGCATTTTTGAAACCGGGTGGCTGTTCAACGTACACTTCTTCACGTATATCACCGTTTAGAAATGCACTTTTAACATCCATTTGAAAAACTTTGAAATTTTTGAAAGCAGCAAAGGCAAGAAAAATCCTAATGGCTTCAATCCTGGCTACATGAGCAAATGACTCTTCAAAGTCAATGCCTTCTTCCTGTTTGTAGCCTTGAGCCACTAATCTGGCTTTGTTCCTCGTGACCAAACCGTCCTCATTGAGTTTGTTTCTGAATACCCATCTTGTTCCTATGACCGATTTATCTTTCGGTCTGGGAACTAAGTACCAGACTTTACTACTCTCGAACTGGTTTAGTTCTTCTTGCATTCCCAAAATCCAATCCGGATCTGACAATGCTTCATCTATTCTTTTCGGTTCAATCTGGGATATAAAAGCAGAGTTAAAATATCCTTCCAGAAGTTGACTCCTAGTTCGAACAGGTTCTGAAGGGTCACCAATAATTTGCTCAGGAGGATGTTTACTGTTTCTTCTGATATTCAGCTCAGGGGTGTCTACCAAGTTACCGTTTATTTGATCAAAGCTAGACATGTCGGTAGGCTGACCAAGATTGTCAGACCGACCGGCTTCCTCGGGTTGGACCGAAGTGTCAGCTTCCTGCTGTAAAACAGCTTGATCCGGCTGGGTATCAATATTACCCATTAGGTCATGGACAAATCCCCTGAAGACCGGGGTCTCATCTTCGCTATCAGAATGAATATCGTTATTTTCCAGTCTGTTATGTAGATCAAAGCATGAAGTAGTGTTGCTTTCAACCGATTCATCGAAAACAACGTGAATTGTTTCCTCCATGGTTGCAGTTCTATTGTTATATACTCTATATGCTTTACTTACTGACGAGTATCCTAGCATAATGCCGGTGTCGGTCTTTGCATCAAAAGCAGTGAGTTGGGTTTTACCATTATTATGAATATAACATTTACAGCCGAAAATCCTGAGGTATTTAAGTTTAGGAACTCTGTTAAAATAAACCTCATATGGTGTTTTGTTGTGAAATCTGTTTATCAAAGACCGATTTTGTGTATGGCATGCAGTATTGATAGCTTCAGCCCAATATTTCTGAGCAATGCCGGAGTCGGCTATCATAGACCGTGCGGCTTCCTTGAGAGTCCGGTTTCTTCTCTCGGCCAGGCCATTTTGTTGAGGAGTCCTAGCACTAGACAACTCGTGTCTAATGCCGGATTCATCAAGATATGCAGTTAATGTGCTATTAGTAAATTCGGTACCTCTATCGCTTCGAATGCAATTTATACGAGTTGATTTTTCATTTTGCAAACGCTTAAGGAGGTTGATTAGGTTTGATACCGTTTCACGTTTAGATGGTAAGAATATTACCCATGTATATCTAGAGTAATCATCAATAACTACCATGGTGTAAAGCATACCTCCTAGGCTTATGACCTGAATTGGTCCAAATAAATCCATGTGAAGAAGATCTAGACATCGGCTGGATTGGAGGTTTCCTTTGCTTTTAAACGATGACCTAGTTTGTTTACCCATTTGGCATGCTGAACAAACCTTATCCTGGTTAAATACTATATCTGGGATGCCTTCAACTAATTTCTTACCACGAATGTAGTTTAAGGTTTTCATGTTTAGATGGTTTAGTCTTTTGTGCCATAGCCAGGTTTGATCAGTTTTAGCTATCATGCATATAGGATGTTCTACTCTAGTTTTCCAGTCTACCTTGTAGATGTTACCTATCCTATTTCCGGTTAGTAGTACTATTCCTTGAGAGTTCTTAACTAAGCATGCATGTTTAAGGAATTCTACTGTGTATCCGGCATCACACATCTGACTAATGCTAAGTAGATTAAAACGTAGGTTTTCAACTAGAAGTACATTATCAATAGTTAGGTTACCATGGACAATCTTACCCTTGCCCACGGTTTTACCTTTAGAGTTGTCACCGAAAGTGATAGGAGCACCGGTTACTGATCTGATGTCGATTATCAAATTGCTATTTCCGGTCATGTGCCTGGAGCAACCACTGTCCAAGAACCATTCGGAGTTTCCTAGCCGTTTCTTTGGATCCTGCAAAAAGTACATATTTACAACTATTTGGTACCCACATTTACTTGGGTCCACATGCGATTAGTCCCTTAGGTACCCAAACCTTGATAAATCGAACGGTCTTCTTTGCTAAAGTTTCAACTGTTCTCCTCACACTTGGTCTGGTGTATTTCGGTTTCCCTACAGATGACCTAAATGATGATGATCTATAATTTGATCTACGTGGTTCAGGGAAGTCTTTCTTATATTTGAGGATTTCTGCTTTCCTTTTCTCAAGGTCAAGCCATGAATCGGTTGGGCCAACATAGTCATACTTTGTCTTTTCTTCCCTATAATATGCGGTCTCCTCTTCTTCAGCTGTACATGTGCTCTTAAGGAATTTTATAAAGGGAAGGTTTCCTTTTGTAAGCTTTGCTTTCCATATGGATTTTCGGTTTTTAGATCTGTTCTCTGTGTATCCTAGGCCATTCTTACAACGTGGATGCCTGTATTCTTTATTCAGGTTCTTTACTATATCGCTAGATCTCCTATAGGCGGCCATCGTATACTGAAATCTGGCATTCTCTTTCTCGGTTAGTTCTCTAGTTGACTCGCTAGGTTGTTCGATCTTAAGGTCTAATTCGGTTTCTAGGGTATGAGTATCATCAGGTTGTATGGCTTCCGGTTCGGTTATGATGGGTACCTCTGGTTCTACTGGGATAGGTACTATAGGATCGGTTTTGATGTTGAGGTGCTTAGGTAACATGGTCAATAGGTTCTTATATTCTTCTACCATGTCATTCAATGCTTCATATAACTCATCTTTAGTAAATTCTTCACAAGGAGAGTCAAATACCTGTTCCTCATTTGCCATGAGACATGTGAGGTCATCGTCACTGTCACTGTGAGCCCATAGGCTTCCTCCATCATCGGCTATCAGTGCTTTCGGTACTTCACTTCCTTCACCGGTTTGTTGATAGTTGTTCCGGTTATTTTGGTAGTCTGGTTTCTGTGTATCTCTCCTTGGTTTCCTGCATTCCCACTTAAAGTGTCCCATACAATTACAGTTATAGCATCTTATATTGGATTTGTCACCATAGTAGTTGTTTGTCGGTTGGCTCCTTTTCATGAACCTCCCAAACTTCTGTGCAAGCATTGCCATGGCGTCCTCAGTAAACTGTTCGGCGGTTCTGATCGGTGCAGGTGCAGGAATCGGTACCGGTGCAGATGTGGATATAGGAGCAGGAACAGGTGCAGCCGGTTCCGTAGATGTGAACAGTGCTCTGGTTGACGTTGAGGCCGAGACTTCCTCTTCAGTTCTGGAATTCATCTCGAACTCATATGCCTTAAGATCTTCGAATACATCGTATAATTTCATCTTACGTAGGCTCTTTGATTCTCTCATGACCATCGTCTTTATATCCCAAGCACTCGGAAGAGATCTCAAGACCTTCATGATGACCTCTTTATTGTCGTACTTTTTGCCCAGATTTGCCAACTCATCTAATACACCAGTGAACCGGTCACTGTATTCCTTCATAGTTTCCCCTAGTTTCATTTTGATGCTTTCAAACCTCTGTGTGGCCACCATTATTTTGTTCTCCTTTGTTCTTTCATTTCCCTCAAAGATCTGGATGACCGTGTTCCAAGTCTCCTTCGCGGTTTTGCAATCTCTGATCTTGCAGTATGTATTTCTGTCCACGCTGTTGGAGATCCGGTTTCTTGCATGGTTGTCCAGATTGTTCCTTCTCCTATCATCAGCTGTCCATTCTTTTCTGTCTTTATCAATGACTATCGGTCCTTCGGTTAGAACGGATTCCATTTCATCATCCAAGGTGACTAGATGTAGGTGCATGCGTGCCTTCCAGTTGGCAAAGTCATCACCTTCTAGCATTGGAGGCCTATCTTGATACATGTTTGCTTGAGTATTGAAACTAACTGCTTTGATACCAATTGTTAGGATCTAGGTCGCCACTGGTGGACCGGGGGTTGGACCGGTTAGCGGTTCTCACTCGTAGGGTGGTAGTTAATCCGGTTAGAGATTAACACCGGGGTTTCAATACTACACAACCTGTCACAAACCCTTGAACTAGGTTCAAGCGCGGAAGAGGTTTGCTTTCAAGTTGAAGCGGTACACGTGTATGATAGGCGGAGTCGGTTTCGGATGATGGAGATTTGAAGAATGATGGGTCGGTTTCGGTTATCTGGATATTCGGTATGGTCAGTATGGAGTTGGTTTGGAGCGGTATGGTTAAGTTAGTCGGTTATGTAATGGAGCCAACAGAAAGTAAATAACACAACAGAGTTTATGGATGTTCGGAGATAAAACTCCTACGTCACCCCTTCCTCTCGAAACCGCGAGAAGGATATTCACTAAGGAATACAAATACAATCCGATCGAGACTTATTTCCTGCTCGATAACACTCTTACAATTCACACCGAAATTGTAGCACACACTTAGAATTTAGCACTTAGGCTTTCTTAGAATACCACACTGTTATCACTTGTAATAAATGCTTTCAACGCTTCACTTGTCTCACTTAATGTCTTGCTTGATAACTCTTAGTGACTGCCTTGATGTCCCGCATTTACTCTTCTGCAACTGCCTCCTTTTATAGGTGAAATATGCCAACGGTCATATTTCAAAGCCTTGAATCTGATTGGCTGATCAGAGATGCAGTGATTCAGTGTCTCAGACCTGCGGTCTTCTCCTCAGACCTGACGGTCAATCTCAGACCTGGCATCCTGTTTCAGACCTGCCGGTCTGTAAAGCAAACCTGCCGGGTTTGTCTTTTACTCAATGTAGGCACTGTCTGCTTGGACAGTTGTCTGTACTTTGAAGATTTCCTTTCTGGCTTATCCCGAAGTAGAAAGATCCGGTAGTACTGTTTTCTGCAGCCTACAGTCTTTCCTCAGACTTGCATGGATATGGAAGTATTCAGTCTGTTCCTTTGGTATCATTCTCAACAGATACCCAAAGTGTCTTCTTGTGCAGGTCGGCCTCTTGACTTGGCCTAGGTTGGCCGCTTGACTTGGCCGAATATCTTTTGATAGTGAAGTGACCGGGCTTATTCCGGTTATGTTTGTCTTGAGGATTGATCGGCTATTTGATGGATCTGGCTTTTAGGCTTTTGGCCGATCCTTCCTCTGTGCGGTCTCGTACCGAATACTCTTGATCGGTTTGGTAGCTTGACCGGTTCGGTTTCTTCAGTTGGTTTTCTTTTGTTCATCCGGTCCGGTTCCTTGTTCCTGCGTAGGAAGTTTGTTTAAGTTAGGTTTATTTGAACCGGTATGAATTTATCTAACAATATGTACATCAACTAGTGCAAGAAGATCATCATTTGATACACCATCTTGTGCAAGAAGATCATCATTGGGTACACCACCGACAGACATATCACCGACATACCCGACAAACATATCACCGACAGACCCCTCATTTGCGTTGACATTAACTACTGAAACCGTATTGGAAGTCGGTGCGTTGTTTGAAAATAAAAAAAACTACAACTGATGCTATATAAATATGCGATGACTAATCATTTTGAATTCAAAGTGGAGAAGTCAAGAAAACATCTTTGGTATGTGAAATGTTTGGATGAGACATGCAAGTGGAGATTGCGTGCCGTGAAAGGTAAATTATTTGAGATGTTTGAGATCCGGAAATTCGACCAACAACACTCATGCTCAGTTCTGTCGAGGCCAGAGAAAAAAATGCAAACACCAGCATAGGTTATTCGGCAATGCGTGAAGAGTAAGTACATGGATCATCACCATAACCACTTGCCTAAGAAAATAATTGAATACATGCAGTCAACTTATATGATATATTTGACTTATAATAAGGCTTGGAGGGCAAGGGAAATGGCTTTAATGGCAGTGCGAGGAACAATATAGCATTCTTATGAAAAATTACCATCATACCTTTACATGTTGGAGAAGAATAATCCTGGTACCATAACAGACATCTAGACAGACGAGCTCGACCACTTCAAGTATATGTTCATGTCCCTAGGCCTCTTAATTAGGGGTTTCAAAGCCTTTTGCCGTCCCGTATTGTGCGTTGATGCCAGTTTTCTTAAGCACAAGGTGAGAGGTCAACTATTGGTGGCTATTGCATTGGATGCGAATGAGCAACTATATCCTGTCGCATTCGGCGTTGTTGATTCAGAGAATAGTAACTCTTCGACTTATTTTATGAAAAAACTGAGAGAAGCAATTGGATTAGTTGATGATCTCGTCTTCGTATCCGATAGACACCCAAGCATCGCCAATGCCTTGTGTGCTATTTTTCCAGAAGCAGACCACGGTGCGTGCACATATCATATAAAGATGAATATTATGGCGAAATTCAAAACTGATAATTGTCATGTGGAGTTTGATATGGCTTCTCGTGCGTACATTATCCCCTAGTTTAATCTGTTTTTTGACAAGATCAGGGTTAAAGATCATATGATTACTGCCTATTTGGAAGAAATTGGATTTCAAAGATGGAGTAGAGCATTTTTCCCCGGTAAGCGATATAATCAATTCACAAGCAATTATGCTGAGAGTTTTAATAGTCAAAGCAGAGAAGGCAGAAAGTACCCCATTTCCGCAATGGCTGAGTATTTAAGATTGACAATACAACATTGGTTTAATGATAGAAGAGAAAAAGCGTCCAACCACCAAGAAGTTTTATCTCCAACTTTTGAAAAGTTATTACTTGAGGGATTCGAGAAGGCCAGATTCTATACAGTATCATCGCTTAACCGATTCGAGTTTTATGTGCATGACAATCAGTCCCATTTTAAAGTCAATTTGAAAGACATGAACTGATCTTGTAGGGTATTTGAAGTTTCCGGTCTTCCTTATACGCATGCAATGGCTGCTGCCCGTCACTGCAATTTGGTTTGTTATGACTTCTGTTCAAGGTATTATTCAGCTCACATGTTCAATCTATTTAACCAATTGTTTAATCGTTTTATTTTCCATGCTGACAGGTATTACACAACTGAATCTTGGATGAATGTATATGCAGAGACATGTTACCCTGCTGGCGATGAAGACGATTGGGATATTCCCGAAATAATCAAGGAACACGTGTGTATAAAACCACCTGTTAAGGTTAAGAAAGGGCGCCCACAAACAAAGCGTAGGTCATCCCAAGGTGAGGTCTGTAAGGCCCCGAGACGATACAACTCATGTGCTAGACTAGGACATAATATGGTAACATGCAAATCAGTCATGCCTGCACCATCTACTGTAAGAGCATCATCATCTAAGCATCATGAGTCATCATCTCAACCGCACGAGCCATCGTCTCAACAGTATGAGCCTTTAGATTGATTGTGGTGATACGTTGTAGTGTTCCTTTGTTAATTGAACTTAAATAGTGTAGTGTGTTTGGGATAAGTTGTAGTATGTTTCTTGTATCTCGTTTATCTGTGTACTGATCAATACTTAGCGAAATGGGAAGTACATAGCGAAATAGGAAGTACATAGCGAAACGGGAAGTACTTAGCGAAACGCGAAGTACGCTAAGTCAAAAGTTGAAGTTAAAGCTAAAAGTTAAAAGTTAAACTTAAAGTTAAAAGTTAAAGTTAAAGTTTAAAGTTAAAGTTAAAGTTAAATTTATGTTTTTATAAATAGTTGTAAAGTTACACATACACACGTTGTAGATTGAAGGATACCTTCAAGTCTAAATAGAAGGCAATGAAAGATACACAGTTTAGTTTAGTTTGAGTATCCTCCCTTACTGCTATTCAGCCTTGAAATTTCTTCACATTGAAGTGCAGGCTTGAAGTTTCACTTGAAGTTTCTTCACATACACTGCTTTGGTATGTTATGTACATTGAAGTATATGTTCAATTCTTTGGTATGATTTTAGTATGTTTTTCACAAAAAACAAGTATGTACACAAAAATCAACTTATAATGTATATCTAAAGAAAAACGTGAAGCACTTAGCGAAACACTAAGTCCCTAGCGAAACTCTAAGTCCCTAGAGAAACGCAAAGTACCTAGCGAAACGCGAAGTTATTCAAAATTTCATCCAATTCAACCAGCCAGAATACCAGACTATACACACTAAACACTAAATTAAAACTACAAATATTTTAACATTACATGTAACTTCAAGTTCAAGTTCTATCCAAAATTCAATAGAAGATTACAATACTAAGGTTCGATAATTTGATGGAACAACCTGACCGCCATCTTCTGTCTAAAAAACTCCAGTTCATCGGAGGTCACCTTCTCTACTCCTAAGTTAGCAGTCAAGTATTCCATATACATAAGCATAAATACACCACAGTCCCCGCTCTCGGCTGCTCTAGGGACTTCCCCTACCTTAGCGACTACATTTTTGGATGGGTGTGGAAACCTTTTGTATGTCATTTTCTCTAAGTTAAAATTAGAAAACCTTTATATCTCAGCATCAATGGCTCCCATTGTAAATAATCGTAGAATCATCTCACACAAAGGTCTCATGTATGGATCGAGATTAATATAAATACTAGAGTCGCAATCATAAACGTCAATGTGATTATTTTGTAGACTAGCGACGCATAGTACCCAGTGTTTGTTGGCAATGTTCAAAGGAACGTATATATCGTCGATTGATGGCCACTCTGGCATGTATCTATGGTCCACACCTAGGAAATACTGATCAAATTCTTGTACCATTAGATAATTTTCAGGATCCTTTTTAAACACCGGGTACTCTCGCCTCATCTTATCTGCTAATAAGCAATCCCCTATTGTTACTTTAGAATGTTTATATGTCTTGGGATATAGCGCAATCCTTTTTCGCAACAAGTGGCAGAATGCGCCGACTTCCTGCGAAATGGGAAAAAATGCAGTATAAATTAAACAATATTAAGAAACAACTTAGAATAACATTAATGAATTATGAATTGCACGACTTACAAGATCTTTAAGCCATGTGCACTTTGTTAGAACTCTAACAAACAACTTCTTCGCTGCTTCGCAAGTATATAAAGTCTTTTTCTGATCATTGGTGGTTAGATCTTCCAACCAATTATTTAATTGAACCAGTAGCTCATCATCAAAATTTTGAAGGGAATTGATAGTTAATGGTTCATTTGTCTTTGCCTGTTTTGACAAAGAAGGGTTGGTGTAGTCTTCATCTTTTTTCGGCTTCCTCAGTCTCTTTTTTTTTCACAACTCCTTTAGGTGGAGTGTTGTATAATTGGAAATCATCATCATCGTCCACCTTCTCATCTTTCTCAACCTTGACCTTATCCTTCTCAACCTTGACCTTATCCTTCTCAACCTTGACCTTATCCTTCTTATTCTCAATTATTTGTTGCATCATATCAGAGAGCAACATCTTCCCACCATCCACCTTCCCATCACTATCAACCTTCACATCCATCTCATTCGTCTTCATCTCCTGCAAAAATAGAACAACATTGGGGTCAACGTTTACTTCCCGAAACAACATTTAAGTTCACTAAGTATAAATTACCTCAGTTTTATCCTTCACATCCACACTCTCCTCAACCTTTTCATCCACTCTCCTCCACCTTTGCATCCACACTCTCTTCCACCTTTACATCCACACTCACCTCCACCTTTACATCCACACTCTCCTCCACCTTTGCATCCACACTCTCCTCCACCTTTACATCCACACTCTCCTCCACCTTTACATCATTCTCATTCTTCACATCCACACTCTCCTCTACCTTCCCATCATTCTCATTCTTCACATCCACACTCTCCTCCACCTTCACATCCACACTCTCCTCCACCTTTCGATCCTTCAACTCCATATCATTCGTCTTCATCTCCTCCACCTTCCCATCCTGTAAAAATAGAATAATATTGTGGTCAGATATGAACAACAATCGACTAAGTACTTAGCGAAACGCTAAACGCGAAGTACTTAGAGAATCGGGAAGTACTTAGCGAATTGGGAAGAACTTCGTGAAACGCTGAGTTTTATTATCTTAGCTCAGTCTTGTCCTTCTTGTCCACTTTGATCTTCTTCTTCTTCTTCTTCTTCTCCTCCATATTATCTAATCTGGCTATTAAAATGTCCATCCTTTGGTTGTATTTGGCTAATAACTGTTCGGACATACTAACAACCAACTTTTTCATAAAAGCATTGTGATGTGCTTGAGTTTCTTCGTAAGTGGTTTTCATTTCTTTGATCAGCTCTGTTTTCATCTCTTTGAGCTCCTCCTTCACCTCTTTGATGAGCTCCTCCTTCAACGCTTTTACCTCCTCCTTCAGCTCTTCACATTTACATCCAACAGAAGATGTTGGAGGTAATTCAAGAGTTGACGTCGCAGTGGAGAGACTAGGAATTTTGGGAGGACTCGATTCATAAGAAAGCTTCCTCTTCAGGTTTACTACTTCTTTGATAGAGGCTTCAACCTTTCTCTTCCTGGTGGCAGGTTTGGGAGTAGGTTCTTCATCTTCATCATCATGTTCACTTTCCTCTTCAGCAAAATCCTCTTTGACTATCTTCCCTTCTGTAAATCCCTCAAAAAATTGATCAGTTGACTCGTCTATTTGTTCAAAGTTCACACCAATGTATCGCCTCTTCTCCATGGAGGACTCTTTCATCTCAGTTAGATCCATAGTCTCAAGGGCAGACTTTATCTCGATCAAGGTGTTCTTCATGTTGGAATGATAGACTAACAACCTTGGGCGTAGAGGATCATTAAGCTGATTCTTTCTGGCAAAGTTAGGGACAAAGCCTTTGATGACCTCATATGTCCACACTTAAAATGCCAGTGCAAACCCATAAATGTTATAAGCAAAAGGAGCATAAGGATCATCACTCTTTTACTTCTTCTCATAATATTAGTGACTGAGATGTTTCATGTTCTTGTTGAAACCCTTGAGGGTGGCTCTAAAGGTGACCTTCCCCCATAGAAATCGGAGGAAAGTTTCCTCGTCTTCCACCATGTTGAGGATTTTTGGAAATACCACCCTCCTTGAGTCAAATGAAAATAGGTACTCGTAAATCAGGCATACCAGCCCCATCTTCCATGCATATTCCTTATCTTTGCATTTCAAAAAAGCATTCTCCAACTTTTGCATTCATACACTCGTCTTTCCTTTAAAATATTTTACCGAGAGAGGTGGACAACCTCGGCATTCTTCTTCGTTCACCTCAGGAAACCTGTCGAAGTTTAGGCCCGTGACCAAGGCGTACTCTTTCATACCAAATATAAGTTGCTGCCCATTGACATTGAAAGTTATCTCCTTGGAGTTGGAGCTTACCTTCCTAAGCAACATGTGATGTACAATAGTTCCTGAGAACTGCAACATTAGGGATGAGAATATACACCTGAATTGGGTATTATACACCTTCTCCACAAGATCCATTTCCTCAAACTTCATAACAATCTTCTTCAGGCAGAGGGCGCTTTTCCAAGAAATCCGACCAAGAAACTCAGGAACTGTGGTTTCTGCCATCTACAAAGGAACAACAACAAAAATGTAAGAACAAATACATAAACCATCGCAAACCATAAGCACTTAACGAAACGCTAAGTACTTAGCGAAACGCGAGGTACTTAGCGAATCGGGAAGTACTTCGCGAAACCCTAATATGGGATATGACCATTTCTCAAACCATGAACATTAAACTTAACATAAGACGAGCAAAAACCCTAAACCTAAACCAATAACCATAAATAGACAAGCAAAAACCCTAAAACTTAACATGCAAAAACCAAAACCCATAAACAAAAAACCATAAAAAGACAAGCAACAACCGAAAAACTAAACAAATCTGAGATTAATGACGGACGAGAAGAGGGGCAGAAAGGATCGACCTTGGTAGGGAGGAGTTTAGTGAAGTTTCGGTTAGAGTGAGAGTCGTCGAGGGATAGAAGAAATGAAATGTTCACATGCAGAATTTTTTTAAAATATAAGGTATAATGCGTGCAGAAACGCGTGCCTCTTCAACTTGCCTAGAGAAACTCTAAGTACCTAGAGAAACGCTAAGTACCTAGCGAAACGCTAAGTCCCTAAAAAAATGCTAAGTACCTAGCGAAACGTGAAGTACACAATTTTTATTTGATTCATAGATAATCTATCTCGTTTGACAAGGTATCAACAACAAAGTCATGGTTTTAAAGAGAAACTGTGTTAGCAAAACAAATCTTATTAATTTTACTTGAAAACATTTAGATTCTTTAGAAAAGGCCTTTGAAGAAGCCATCATTGAGCTCCAAGTAAGAGAAGATTGTTTGAAATTTATTTTTTTAGCTTAATGACTAACGAAATCAAAGTCAAACCATCTTCTTCTCTTACCTGGAGCTCAATGATGGCTTCTTCAAGGGTCTTTTCTGAAGAATTTAAATGTTTCCATTAATGTAAAATCTATTAAGGTTTGTTTTGCTAACACAACTTATCTTCAAAACTACGAGTGATGTAGATACCTTGTCAAATGAAGTTCATGATTCACTATAAATAACAAAAAATCTTGACCCTTAACGAAACGCGAAGTACTTAGCGAATCGCGATGTACTTAGCGAATCACGAAGTACTTAGAGAAACACGAGGTATCTTCCCTGAAACGGAACCCATATGATCTAAAAATATCATCATCGACATAAGAACAATAAGATAAACAAAAAAATGAACCAATATGAACAATAAGAACCAATATGAACTAATAAGAACATATTAAATTGATTTAGGGCTAGGGTTTGATTAAGAACAACATAAATCGTTTGAAATGAAGATAATATACAATAAGAACATAAATTGATTTAGGGTTTTCAAATGAAGATACTAGAAACATGAACATAAACCGATTTCGGTTAGGGTTAGGTTTTCAAATGAAGATTTTTTTATTTACTTAAAACTTAATTTTATTTTAAATATTTTATTAAAGTATTAATTTAAATGAAATAATGTTCAAAAATATTAATTATGTATATATTATTAAATTTAATAACATGTTCCTTCAGCTCCAATTTTATATGTTTCTAGACAGTTGTAAATATATATATCAACATTAGCCTAAAGTCTAGTTCTTAGTGGCCTTAACCTAGGGTGACTTGTGTCTTTACTGATTATGATGTGATTATGATGTTTCAAATGACAATTTTCTTACATTTAAAATATAAAATATTAAAATTAATCATTTTAATAAAGACGTATATATTATATATCATTAAATAAAATCTAAAATATAAAATACAGTGCAAAGATGATAATGGTGAAATCATAGTATATAATGTTTCAATCTAAATCTAAAGTAACTCAATCATATCAATAAAGGTCAATAACATTGTTAACATAAATATGATAAAGAAAGTAATTGTGAATATTGTATGTCAATTTCATTACTATCAACAATTTTTCTCATGATAAATATACATAGCCCAGAGATTTCAAGCGATTAAGTGAAATAAAAAAAAAGTTATTTTTTTATTTCATTAAATATATTTTATATTATATTGAATAAATATTATAGCTTTGTGTTATCATTAAAAAAAAAAAAAAATTAATCTAATTAGTTTGTTAAATGTTATTTTTGTTTTTATTTTCTTCATATTTTGGGTGCCCGTGGACTGGGAGGAGTGGCGCCTAACTGACTTTATCTTAAAGTGGACCATGAATAAGACTTCTCCTCTAAACAATCAAATAGTTTCCAAAATTGATAAATGGTGTATGATATTCCTTGAAGCATGAATAAACACTTAAATTATGTGTTATCAATCTAAAAGGAGTTTAGATTTTCCAATTCAAACACTAAAACTATGTTGCTCGGATCTTTAACCCTATGTAGCCATGTTGTCAACCAATCAAAATGAAGCAACATATTTTATTATTAAAATTAAGTTGGTTGAAAAAAGAATATGAAACCAAGCCCGACCTGTTCCGTTTGTAACCCATTTTTTTCGTTCTATCACTCCATCTGCCTTAATTGTTTCACATTACGAGTCCTCATCTCTTCCAATTTCACTGTAGTATTAAGATTTACGATTTCTCTCTTTAGACCAATCATGATTTTTTGGAAACAAGCTCACGATTCTTTGATGGAACCCTATTTCATAATTCTTTGCAAGAAACCTATTTTCAAGATTTCGTTTCGAGAAGTTAACACAAGTCTAGTAACGCTCTAATGGCATCTGATGAGGGAATCCCTCCATGTCTTTTGTTAACTTTTCATGACGAAATCTTGATGAGGAACGACATTTTTTGAGGCAAAGTTTGAGCATGATTGTTAACACTCTATTTACTATACTTTTGTCATCTCAATTTTCTTAGGTAGGATCGACTACGCGCTTTACATGAGATTGGTTTTCACTTGAATGAAAGCGTACAACATACATGTGAAACACTCTTCCCACAAGAGTTATTGTACACCAATTATCATGTAAAACATGAATCACATGATATTGGTCTTCACCTAAGAGCGTATACCATCCATGTAAAATGCGCTTCCCATGAAGGATGTTGTACAATAACTCTAATGGAAAGCTCACTTCACAAGAGATCGGTCTTCACCCGAGAGCGTACATCATCCATGTGAAGTGTTATTCCCACGAGAGTTGCAACAACTATCGTGGGAAGCACACTTCACAAAAGACCGGTCTTCACCTAAGAGCATACAACATCCTTGTGAAGCGCGCTTCACATGAGATCAATCTTCACCTAAAAGCGTACAACGTCCACCTGAAGCGCTCCTCCCACGAGAGCATTGTACAACAATTATTGTGGGAAGCGTGCTTCACATAGATCGGTCTTCACTTGAGAGCGTACAACATCCATGTAACGTGCACCTCACACGAGAGCATTGTACAACTGTTATTATGGGAAGCGCACTTTATATGAAACCGATGTTCACTTGATTGCGTAAAATCTTCATGTGAAGTGCACTTACCATGATAGTTAATGTACACCAGCTATCGTGTAAAGTGCGTTTCACATGAGATCGGTCTTTATTTGAGAGCGTATACCGTCCATGTGAAAGTGCTTCCCACGAGAGCATTGTAAGACAACTATTACTATAATTAATAATTTAAAAATAAAAATACTGAATTTTTATTTAACAATAAAAACAAATACTTTGTATATATAATATACAGGTACTATAATTAATAATTTTAAAATAACAAATAAAAAATATAATAATGAAATATTTTTATTTCATATGCTTAGTTTCATTATAATTCAACACTTAATAATTTTATTTATAATAATAACATAATATTTTATATAAAAAAATATACAAATATACAAATTATTAATTTTAAAATAACAATACAGAAATATAATAATTAAGATTTAATTTTTTATTTTAAAATTGAAAAGTTATCTCGTTCCATTTTAAAAAACAAATCTTGTATTCCTATTTTTTAAATTGAAACTTTTGTTTTCACAAAAAAATAAAAAAATAAAGAGATAGGATGATAACAATTTTTATAGGCTATAAATTTTTTTTAATATAATTTTATTACTTTTACTTAAAATTTAGATTAAATGCATAATTGGCCTATAATGAGATTGTAGAGAAATGTGCAATTTAAAAATATAATAATTTAGTTTCTTGTGTGAAGCGCTTCCCATGAGGGTGATGTACATCAACTATCGTGTGAAGAGCGTTTCACATTAGATTGGTTTTCACTTAAGAGCGTACAACATTCATGTGAAGCGTGCTTCTCACGAGAATTGTTCTACATCAATTATAGTGTAAAACGCACTTCACATGAGATCGATCATCACTTGAGAGCATATACTATCAATGTGAAATGTGTTTCCCACGAGAGCTATTGTACATCAGCTATCGTGTGAAGCGCGCTTCCCATAAGATACAACAACTATTACAATAATTAATAATTTGAAAATAACAATTCTAAATTTTTATGTAACAATAAAATTATAATATTTTGTATACATACTATACAATTACTATAATTAATAATTTAAAAATAAAAATACGAATAATGAAGAAATAGAATAATGAAGTTTTAATTTTTTATTTTAAAATGAAGAGGTATCTCATCCTTTTTAAAATTGAAGATGTATCTTTTACTCAATTCTTTTAAATTAAAAATTTTGTTTTTGAAAAACAAAATAATAAAAAGAAAGGATGATAACAATATTTATAGGCTATTAATTTTTTAAATATAATTTTTTTACTCTACTTAAAATTTAGATTAAATGATGAATGAACCAATAATGAGATTTTAGAGAAATGTGCAATTGAAAAATATACCATTTCTACAATTAATAATTTTTAAATAACAATACCAAAATATAATAACTTAGTTTATCGTGTGAAGTGCGCTTCCCACAAGAGCGATGCACATCAGTTATCGTGTGATGTACGCTTCACATGAGAGCGTGCTTCACACGAGAGCGAACAACATCCATGTGAAGCGTGATTCACACGATAGTTGTTGTACAACAACTATCATATAATCCACACTTTAAATGAGAGTGCGCTTAATAAAAGAGGGTAATACATCATTATGAAGCGCGTTTCCCACGAGAGTTATTGTACAAGAGCTATCGTGTGAAGCGTACTTCACATGAGATCGATCTTCACTTGAGAGCGTACATCATCCATGTGAACCGTTCTTTCTACGAGAGTTGTTATACAACAACTATCGTGTTAAGTGTTCTTTACATGAGATCGGTCTTCACTTGAGAGCGTACGATATCTATATGAAGCGCGCTTCCCATGAGAGCTGATATACAGTAGTTATCATGTGAAGCATATCATGTGAAGCATGTTTCACATGAGATTGACCTTAACTTGAGAGCATACAACATCCATGTGAAGCGTGTTTCTCATGAGAGCAATGTACTACAACTATCGTGTGTGCTGCGCTTCACATGAGAGCGTGATTCACACGAGAGCGTACATCATCCATGTGATGTGCCCTTCATACGAGATTCGTATGATGTGCATTTCACATGAGAGCAAACTTCACACGAGAGCATACACCATCCATGTAAAACATTGTACATCAGTCATGTATTAGCATCACTAATCATTCGAAATAACAATATTGAATTTTTTTAACAATAATAACATAATATTTTATATAAAAATATACAATTAATATAATTAATAAATATAAAATAATAATACATAAATATAATAATTAAGTTTTATTTATATTTTATAAGGCTTAGTTTCATTATAATTTAACACCTATTAAGTTTATTTAACAATAATAACATAATATTTTGTATAAAATGTTTTTCCACTATTGTCTCTTAATCTTAAACAATCGTGATAATCTAGCTCTCCACTTTCTCTCTCTAGACGACTTACGATTTCTAACTCTACTTCAATTCACGATTTTTTGACGGAAACAAGCTCCGTAGGTCGCTAAATTGGTACCTTTTGAAAATTATTTGCACATAATGAAACTCTACTTTGGTTTTGGAAAATCATATTGACTGCCTGAAAGGTTAATTTTGTTTGAAGAGTAAACAAGGTTATGTTTTTAACTAATAAGGTTCTATTTTGTTAATATTAAAAAACAACAACAAAATCCTTGCATTATCCAACAACAACAACAATGAAATTGTCGCGGTATCCAACAACAAAACCAACGAAATCATCGTCGTATGCTTTTGAACATTATTTGTATTAAATCTTGTTTATAACTAACTGGGTTCTGTTTTGTTAATATTCAGGAAACAAACAACGAAATCGTCAGGTATTCAACAACGACGATAATGATGCGAGGTAATGTATTTCATTAATAATGTGTTAATGTGTTTCTAGTATTTCAAGTTGATATTGATGGTTGTTATAAACTATTTCTGTTTCTAGTATTTCATTATTTATATACATGGTTGTTGTACATCGTGGGAAGCGCGCTTCACATGGTTGTTGTACAACAACGACATCGAATGATCTTTTTTTATTTAAATATATACCTTTGTAGACTTATAAAGAAAAATTATCAAAAGAATAGGAAAATTCAATCTAACTCTACACTTTTGAATGTTGAATCATCGACAAATATGAAGCATTATCTCTCCTCACTTGTGCAGCTGTCGATTCTGAAAACTCAAATTCCCTAAAAGAAGGAGGGTTACTTTTAAAACAAGAACCTCCCTGAATGACCTTTCTAACCTTATTCAAAATATCTTCAATCATCAAAAGGAAGTTATCAAGACCATCGTTTTTGTTCCCTTCTTTCACTAGGAATCTCAAAATTCCCGATTCACTTTTCCAAACACCTCGTGAGCACTTTCGACATCAATTAGATATCTTTGATATTAAGTATTGGTGACGAGATTCAGATTGATGAAAATATTATCTAATTTTTTTTGAACATCCTTGGAGGGGAAATATAAATAGTTGAGTCCATTGACAACAACTTAAAAGACCCTAAATATTATGAATTGTTGATGAATTAGAGGAGTAGATGAGTACTTAATAATAACAAGGAAGGTCTTGAAACAAATATGATGCCACGTACAATAATAAAAAATATAAGTGCAAACAACATTTTCAAAATTGACTTCGTTGTTTATGTTGTCTCAAGTTTTTTTGGACATCACAAAATACACCGTCTATGTAAATAGT
Source organism: Impatiens glandulifera (assembly GCF_907164915.1). Lineage (NCBI taxonomy): Eukaryota > Viridiplantae > Streptophyta > Magnoliopsida > Ericales > Balsaminaceae > Impatiens > Impatiens glandulifera. The sequence goes on from NC_061865.1 coordinate 37,198,902, forward strand.
CTTTCCTAAAACGAATGTTTTCATTCATATGTTCTCTTCTTTCTTTATATTTTTATTCGTGATTACTTATATATCTAATATTTTAATGCATGTTCAAAATTCTAAAATCCTTAATGGATGTTAAAAAGATAAGGAACTTGAATTGGTGTAAGTTCACAATTTGAGAATTGGTTGAAAGCGTCGAAAAATGAAAAATAAAATCAATCCTATATGCATGGACCTTTAACATTTTTAATGGTAAACAATCAATCACCTATAAGTACTCTAGTTTATATTTGAAAGATTTTAATTTTTCACTAACATGTTTAATATATTTTTCCAATTATGTTACCTCGATGAGGTTGTTGAAAATAGGCTACAACCACATCAAAGTTCATTTCCAAAAATCTCATGTTAGAATGACTTTAAAGTGTTCAAGAGAATCTCGGTAGAATCTTTAGGAGGTAGTTTTGGATGTGGGAGACATATTGCATTCCTTCCAATTCTTGAAGGAGATCGTCGTCATGAGCATCATCTTGAGATTCCAAATAAGGATTCAGGAGAGCATCATTCTGAGATTTCAAATCATGATTTAAGAGAGCATCATCTTGAGATTTAAAATTAGGATTAGGGATAGGCTCTACATGTGAAGGTACTTTATGTGCAATTATACATTATATGACTATTGTAAACTTCCATTTGAAGACCTTCACATTTAATTATAGTGTTATGTTGTCTAGACTCTAAACTATTCTAATTTAAAAATACAGATATTGACATCTAAAGTCATCAATGCTTTCAAGTATATGGAACAACATCTACTTAATCTATCAAGCGAGTTGGAGAAACACGACATTGATCTCAACCCTATTTTTTATGCCGATATCCACAATTTTATATAGTTGGTTTTTTTTAAAAAAATATTTAGAGAGTTGGAGAGACAATGTCAATGAGGACCATGGTGTATATATTAAAGATCATTCAAAGGATCACTATGAAGATGTGGACATTGTAAAAGATGACATTTCAAACAAAATTTCCCCAATGGTTGAGAGTAATGAAGAGGTCATTGATGTACATATTAAAGACTATGCAAAGGATCACTCTCAAGATGGGAATATTGAAAAAACGAAATTTCAAACAGAAGTCCTCCTTAATGGCCGAGAGTAATGAAGAGGTTGATGGTGTACATATTAAAGATTATCCAAAGGCTCACTCTCAATATGGGGACATTGAAAAGATGACATTTTAAACAAAAGTCTCCTAATGGCCAATAGTAATGAAGAGCCCTAGAGTGATGAATATTCGAGTTGTGTAAATATTAAAGATTATCTAAAGAGAAATATTAACAAGTTTCTAATGGTCCTTTGAAGCCCTTATCTAAAAAAGCTCTTCTAGAAGCTTGGTAAGGTTTAAATCAAGGAAAAGCTAATGGAGGATCTTGTATTTTGTGAAGAACTGGATCCAAAGTAAAGTTTTCTTCAAAACATCTATTTATTGAAATTTTGTAATACCATGTAATATATGCTCTTAATGTGTGCTTTGTAGGGAGATGCTTTTCGTTGGCACAATCTCCAATTTAGCATGTAATATATGCTCTTATTGAAGTAGTTGACGTTTGGGACAATATCTTTAACATCAATTTTACAAGGCAACCAAGGCATGAAAAACAAAGAATTTGTTTTACGGCAATATCCTATGTAAGTACTTCACATGACTATGTTTTATGTTTTATGATCAATGTTCATGTGATTGATATTTATAATTTATTTAAAGATTATGAAGCAACATGATATCAGTTTCGTTAATATCACACTTGATGCCGAAATGCATTAGTTTAACACATTAAGAGAATGCCTCAATTCTGCTGACCTTGTAAATAAAACATCTAAATAACGAATATAGTTTATGCTTTACCACTAATAATTAATAACTCTATTTTTTCAGATATTTCTTCAGGTATTCAGCAATAAACATTTTTATATTATTTGAATAAACATGATTATACAATGAGTAGAAATAATTGATAACAAGCCACTTCCATATGGTATTAAGTTGTATGATAAATATATTTATATAAGGAAATATAAAGATCTATTTGTTAGATTTTTGGTTGAAATAGGTCACCTCTTAGCTGTTAAAGTCAAGAAATTCCAAATAACGCTTATAAAAATGACGTGGCATGATTCTTCAAACACCACTTATTGTGGTGTTTATTGTATGAGGCATCTTGAAACATATATAAGAGATGCCACAAAATGGGATTAAGATGTCACACTTAAAATGTAAGTGTTAAACATATATTATTTATTGTCACTTCTTTATTGACATTATTATATATTTTTATTGTTATTTTAAAGGCTTATAAACAATAAACACACTACATATAAATACATTTATAGGATTCTGAACTCGAAACTTAATAGTAACAGGGGAATTCTACTTAAATTATCCAAAAAAATTGTATATGTTAACTAGTAGTTAAGAGTTGTACAAGTTGCCTTGTTTGGAAACGTCTAGCTCTAAAGCTGGAGCTGGGTTTGACGATTTTTCTTTTTTAATTTACACAAAAATTATATTCTTTTACAATATCTCATTGGGGATGTTAATTTATATGAATTTATGTTCTAAAATATACTTTAATTATGCATATATCAACAAATTTAATAACATTTGTTCGTTCAAATTCATCTTCCCTCCAACTCTAGGTGTCTTAAAACAGGGTATTATGTTCATTTTATCAAACATTTGTTAAGATGTGTACAAACATTACGAATTAACAATGATTTTTCATGATTATGTTATTTAATCAATTATATATAAACAAAATATGATGTTCTTATTAATTATTAATTATAACTAAAATCTTACCTACTCAATTTATAAAATTTTAAAATAATTATTTTGAATAAATAAATTCCAAATAAATAAAATTAAGGCCAAAGCATTATTAAACAATTAATGAGAATAATTATTGTAGTAATTATATCCCAATTAACTAAAATAAAGGCCAAGAAAAATGAATAAATTATTTCAAATAAAAGTTGTATCCATTTTATCTATAATTAATTTCAAGGGATATAAAACTAAAATAAATAATTTAAGATAAATTTTGTATCAATTTTACCCAAAAAAAAAATTATAAAAAAAAACCCAAAAATATAAAATAAATAAATAGGAAAAATAAAGTTATGTTTATTTAAAATATTTTGTAGGTTAGAAATGAAGCCAAAAGAAATTGAAAAAAAGTCAATTTAAAATAAGCTCTAAGGCTGGAAAAGGAAGATTCTTCAATAAATTCATAATCATCTTAAGGGTTATGGGAGAAGGAAGATTTCACCTCGGGTTGTATTTAAAATTGATATTCGCAAAGATTTTGATTCTGTTAAATTGGGAACTATTCATGACTTTCTTGTTGTTTCTGGTTTTCCTAGGATATATATTGATTGGATTATGCAGTGTGTCTCTACCTCCCGCTTTGTTGTCTACGTTAATGGTGTACACGAGGGCTATTTCAAGGGCGAAAATGGTTTGAGGCAGGGCAATTCTATCTCTTCTTACATCTTCGTATTGATCATGGAGGTCTTTGAGAGTGTCTTAACGACATTCCGAAAGAATCTCCATTACACTTTCCACCGTTTCTGCGAGGAGGAGAAGATCACCCATCATTGTTTTGCAGACGACCTATTCTTGCTTGCACATACTGATGTTGAGACCATTCAAACTATAAAAGATGCGCTTACATTCTTTTCTGATGTTACAGGTTTATCAATTAATGTAGATAAGAATGCAACGTTCTATGGTGGTGTTGATGATGAGACAAAGGCAAGGATACAAGACATTATGGGCATCTCTGAAGGGTCGTTTTCGGTACGTTATTTGAGTATTCTGCTCAGAACAAGATAGATCCAAGTTATTCACTGTAGGCCGCTCATTGAAAAAGTCAAGAACGTCATTATGGGTTGGGCGGCTAAGAAGCTTTCGTATGCAAGAAGAATCGAGTTGGTTGGAAGCGTGGTCATGGGGTTAATTGGATATTGGTCTCAACAAATTTTTCTCCCGAAGAAAGTTATGAAAGAGATGGACACCATTATGCGTAACTTTATTTAGGGCAGCCAAGGTCGTGGGGGCAAGAAAGTCAAGTGCACCGACGTTTGTAACCTAAAAGACGAAGGTGGTATTGGGCTGAGGAGTTGTGTGGAATGGAACCGGGCCATTACTTACAAACATCTTTGGGCGTTGCAAACAAAACAGGATTCCTTATGGGTCAAATGGGTGCACTCCAGGTTCTTGAAGTGTGAATTGAGCATTTGGAGTTGTAGAATTACCAACGACATGACTTGGTCTTTGATGAAGATTTTGAAACTGAAAAACAACCTTGATTTGATCTTTCATATTCGTCTTGGAGATGGGCGTGGCACTCTCTTTTGGCACGACCTTTGGTTCGAAAACTGACCGTTGATCATTAAAGAGGAATTCTGAGGATTGAGAATTAGAAAGGGTTGTGCGGCTGCCACGGTTTGCGATATTGATGTTGGGCTTTGGGATTCAATTATTAGACGGGTTCCTGAAGGAAGATGAGTATTAGATTATTTGAGTAGTATCTGTCTAAGTGATAGGGCTGATATTCACTCTTGGGTAGCTGACGAGGATGGGAAATTGAAGTCGAGAATGATTTGGAATGCTATAAGAGAAAGAGGTCAAATTGTCGATTGGGCTACTCTCGTTTGGTCTTCAAAGGTTATTCCGAGGCATTGTTTCATCCTTTGGTTGGCTTTCTATGGTAAACTTAGTACCCGTGATCGTATTGTTGCTTATATGGATATTCCGGATGCCAATTGTGTTCCTTATAGTGGGTTTGTGAAGTCTAATGATCATCTTTTGGGTGGCTGTTTTTTTGCTAACTCTATTTGGAATCTTTTCACTTTAGCCATGGGAATTGTGAGCTTGTCGGGGTCTTGGGAGGATATAAAAGTTGCTACCCAAGTCTTATCTAAAGGTAGTAAATTTTATTCTAACGTCTTTAAGTGTGGATTTGCTGCCATCGTTTATCATTTGTGGACCGAGAGAAATAATAGAGTCTTTGGTAGAGTTCGTCGAAACGTTGATCATGTGTGGAGCGACATTATATTTGATTGTGGTGCGCTAATTAGAACGTGGAGGCGGGTTCCTAAAGGCGAGTGGGAATGGGTCCTTTGCCGCGAATGCAAAGTCAATTATGATGAAGTCACATCTTTTAAATGTTTTAAGGCTAGCTAATTCTTTATGTTTTGCTTTTAAGTCATGTGTGTTGCTTTGTTAGAATTGTTTGTTTTTGAATTTTAATCTAACTTTCTAGGTTTGTTAGAAAGTTAGAGGAAACTATGTCAGTTTTCTTTTCCGTTTTGGGATTTCAATAAAATGACACTAAGTCGATTTCCCAAAAAAAAAGCTGGAAAAATGGTCAGAATATGCTATAGCCAAAATCAAGAGAAATCAATGCAGCAGATAACACAACCATCAGATAAGCACTAGAATATCATCCAACGCTCAACAGTTAGCCACGCCGCCCGCTGTAACCAAAGAGACGCACGTTCAATGTGTAGTGGAATTAACGAGCGCCTCAACGTCGTTGGCCCGAATGCTAATGAAACGCCCAAGTGTTCACATTTCAACATGAAACGACATTGTTTCTGTTGTGGTTTGTTTTCTTCGTCGCAACAAACAACTAAGATGATCAACCAAAATTTTTATTTTTTCAAAAGTGGAACTCGGTCAATACTCAACCAAAGCGCCTAATTCGAAAGCTGAAATGATCACCCTAATATGGTGATCATTTCACCTATGATCATAAGCTTCATTATCGCCTATATCTATCAATTGGATGAAGAACAAACAAAAGCCTTTAATGATATTTTGACTAAAATTCGATTCACTTGATCGATCAACCGACCTAAGGAGACCTATAAATACACCCTTTAGGCAAATTGAAGGAAATGATGAGAATTTGAAGCCCTTAATCAATCCCATATAAAATTCACCATTAAAATTTTCAAGCTTTTCTTGAAAGTTTTGAAATTTGTATAAGGTAAAGCTCAAATTTAGGCATTCGCGAAACTTCTAAAAGAGTTCAAGAGTATTCTCCAACTCACAATAAGCTTCTAATCATGTTTTAATTCAATTTATAAATTCAAATTGGGATTTTTACATTTCAGTTTAACAAGTTTTATATACCGATTGATTTTTCAATTTCTTAATTGAAAAACGATCATGAGATTATTACAAGCTTTCTATCGAAACTAATCAGAATCAATCAATCTAAATCAAAATTACCTAAATTCAATTTTAAAAGTTTTCAAATCAGGTTTTTGTTCTTAAGGTATAACAACTCAAGAACTTTGACCTAAAACCCTTTTCAATATATTTATAAGGATGTTATGAACATATCCAGACCAATTCCAAGCAATACCGATCATGTTTGATCAAAAATAATTTTTTTATAAAAATAAAATTTCAATTGTTGAATTGGTTAAAATGAACAGCTAGTGATCATGTTTTGGTTTATTTGATCCTTTGAGGTATAAAGAAGTTATTGTCAAGCTCCTTATACTTCATTAGACCTTAAAATTAAAAACACATTTTTTACTTTCAAATTATTTGATTTAAATGAAACATCATCCCTGTCGCATGATACAACAGGATGATATTATAAATGATCCTTGGGACTACACAAAGTTCCTCATACGTTTGGATAAAAGGATTAGAGCCCTAGTCACAATCATCAAACTTGTAGTTTGAGGTTCTTGACGTTCGTTCAAGGACTAGACTTGGGTTCGATTTCCGATCGAGAAAATTGAACCCTCCCTTGCACCCGACTAAGAATTCTCACACTTGGATGAGAAAATTCTAGCATGGGCCTTATTTTCATCCAAGGATTCCTAGCCTAGGATTGAGAGATTCCCGCACCTCGATTGGGGACTCTCTACACCCGACTAAGGATTCTTAGCCAATGACCGAGAGCTTCTCGCACCTCAACTAGGGACTCTCCGCACCCAACCGAGAATTCCTAGCCCAAGACTGTGTGTTTCCCACACCTCGACCGAGGATTCCTAGACCAAAACCATGAGCTTCCTACACCTCATCGTCCGTAATATTTTTATAATATTCTTGGGATTTATTTGGGATTTATTTCTATATTTAAATGCCTTAAAACTGATATTTTTCAAAAAAAATCCTCAATAATCGTCGACATCAATCGTAGGTACCATCATTTAAATATTATTCTACAATTTTAAATGCAAGAAAAACTTGTGCATGTGTAGGACTTGAAAAATAATTGGTTAATAAAATGCAATAAAATTCTTCAAAAGCTAATATCATAGGATAGACTGTTAGGATCGAGGACGCCCTTGGTGGACCGGGGTGTTTCCGGTTTCTGGAAGGGTGGCCGCTTACAACACACACAACACTTTGGTGATAGTCCGGTTAGAGACTATAACCGTTCTCAGCACTACAAAAACTGTCACAGACTCTTGAACCGGGTTCAAGGGCGGAAATGTCTGTTTCAGGTTGAAGCAACGTATGCGACTTTAGATGATGTTTTAGAAGGAGTCGGTTTTATGGATATGAGTGACCGGTTTTAGGAGTACGATTGGTTTGAGATTAGGTTAAGTAAATAAGTAATGAAAGCAACGAAAGAACACGAGACAAGGATTTTATGGATGTTCGGAGCAAACCCTCCTACGTCACCCCTTCTTCTCAGGTTATGAGAAGGATCTCCACTAACTTTTATAGTTACAACAACACTTCCGGTCGAGCCCAACTTCGCTACTCGCCGGTTACACCAACTCACACTTTGATGTAATACAACAACTCAACACAACACAATGTGGAAAGCTTCCGGTTTTAGACACACCGGTTTTGAATATAAGAGTTTATCTCTCTAACTTAATGCTTTTCGTAATCTGTAACTTGCATTCGTAACTTGTTCACTGTTGCCTTAAATGAAGACGTTTCATCTTCCTTTTATAGCTGAGAAGAGCCAACAGTCACTTTTCTTCTCTCTCCTTTGGATTGGTTGATCGTTATCACGTCGGTGCAGAGAGGTAGCTTGCACGCTTCACCTTCCTCAACACCTGGCAGTCATGCAGGCAACTCTGAGCAGAGGATGACATAATCGGTTTTCAGATTTGGACACGTGTTGGACACCCACCTCAGGTTGTCAACTTCGGATCAATAAAGCATCATTGCTTTCCTCGCATGCTTCCGATCGGATCTGATCTTCTTTTATTCTTTCAAGACACGTTTCTTTCGTCATGGTACGTCACTCTTGAAGTTTGAATCTTCCGGTTTTGTGTCTTGTGCAGTATGATCCGGCTGGTATGTAAGTTTTTGTCTTTGCTGACCGGTTGCTTGAGAAAGTAAAAACCGGTTCCTCTGATCTTTAACTTGATCACTTGGAACTGATTTCTTTGAAGTGTAACAGCAACCGGTTTATGATGCCCCAACCGGTTCATACGGTTTTGATCTGTATCTGCATATAAAAGTTAACAGCTGTTTAGTTCGTCTGGCCGGTTCCAAAAATTAACTTATTTAATTTTTCTATCAATTTATCCCTTTTTGATTATTTAGAATAAATATTCAAAACTTGTAGTGTATGGCCGGTTTGAAAATTAACTTACTTAATTTTTCTATCAATTTCTCCCTTTTTGATTATTTAGAATAAATATTCAAAACTTGTAGTGTATGGCCGGTTTGAAAATTAACTTACTTAATTTTTCTATCAATTTCTCCCTTTTTGATTATTTAGAATAAATATTCAAAACTTGTAGTGTATGGCCGGTTTGAAAATTAACTTACTTAATTTTTTTTTATCAATTTCTCCATTTTTGATTATTTAGAATAAATATTCAAAACTTGTAGTGTATGGCCGGTTTGAAAAACTTTATTTAGAGACTTGAGTATTTATTATTTTTGAGTTTGAAGAAAATGTTTCAAAGACGTGTGTTTGATTTTTGAAGAAGGTGTGTGAAAACTAGCGGAGAGAAATATGATAAAATAACCAAGTTTCAGAAACATAGTTAAACATAAACTGTTTTTGAAAGAAGAAAAGAGAAAGATTATAGCTTGGATGGTCCCCCCTTGTGATGCTCTTTTTCCAGTTCTTTCTCAAGCCGTTTTCTTTCTTCCTCTTCTCTTGCCTTCCACTCCCTATCGCGTCTTTCAGCGTCAATCAACATTCCGGCCCATGCACTTGAATGACTTGGAGTCTTTTTGCTGAACCCAAAACCGGCACAGACTGGTTTTGGTGGAGGAAGCGGTGGAGCAACACTTGGTCTGAAGCTTGGGGTTGCAGTTGATCCTTCAATTGCCCTTCTCTTCCGCTGGTTAAGTTCCTCAATGTCTTCTTCTTCTTCTTCATCAAGTGGTTGCACATTCAGCATGACTGGTACAACTGCTCTTTGTTCTGCCTGCTTGATTACTTTCGCAACCGCGCTTCGTTTCTTCTTATTCCTTGTGTTCATTGAATGGGACGGTTGAGCCGGTGGAGGTTCCTGGATATTTGCCTGTTCCTCCTCGTTGCATTTCTGGGCAAACTCATAGTCTTTGTCCTCAATTTCCTTCTGCAACCGTTCCCTTTCTCTTTCTTCATCTTGCAGCCTCTTAGCGGTTTCAGCATCAGACTCGATTTGCTCTTGAGTTTTGCTGACTTGGAGTTTGGACATCTCCCCAATTTGAATAGCCATTGCTTGCAGCATGTCTAATAATGGAGCGGTTGCGGTTTGGACGGACTCGGCGATCAAGGATTTTACTGAGGTCTGCACAGCCGCATCTATCATGGACCTGATAGATGTTTGGACGATATTTGCGATTTCGGTTTGTACAGATCCCCGTATAGTGTTTGACAGATTAGCTTCAGCCGTTGCAATCCTCTCATCGGTTGCGGTTTTATAACTTCCAAGGCATGAATCAATTGTCTCAATCACTGCTTGCTTCATTTGATCGATTTCCGGAGCTTTAGCAGTTTGAGAAGAGTCTTGTTCCAGGTTTTCCGTCGTTCCGGATGTCTCACTGACCACATAGAATGGCTTACTTTGATGTAGGTCGGCATTATTGAGTTGGCTTCAGCAACCTTTCCTCCATTGCATATCAAAATGGTCGAGATTTTGTACGAGCTTTTCTCGCACCGCATGGAACCGTTCGGACATTCTCATTTCAATCGGAGTTAGCGTCGCTCCTTCAGTTTCTTTAAATGCATTCTCCACTGCTTGTAACCGAGCAGTTTCAAGAATTACTGCGGTTTTGCTAAAGGCAGGTTGGATGATTGGTGTGAGCTAACTGGAGGGCCCTCTCTTCCAGCCTGATGAGTCTGTCCCAATGTTTGTTGCCGCTCAATCCTGGAGCCATGTCGGATATCTTTGTTTCACACCTGAGCTTCACCCACATGAGGTATGGAGCTATCGCATCACTCGCCCCTTTGTTCATGTCTTTGAGAAGTTCCTCGAAAACTTCATCTTCTTATTCTGCGGTAAAGGGAAACTCGTCCCCGGTTATGACTTCTGGTTGAGGACCGGTCTGCAGCGTACCTTTTCCTGTTACCGTTGAATCTTCGATAAGAACCCCTTTTCCTTTGTTGACCTGAATAGAACCTTCAGGTATTGTGGATGAGTCAGATGGCCCATCTTGAGCCGATTGGTTTTCTGGAGCTGTCTTGCCCCCTGCGGAACCGGATGGTTCCTGTTCTTCAAGATTACCCTCCTGAGCCGGAGGTGTAATATCTACTGTTTTGTCCGTTTCTTCGACCGGATGTACTTCACTTTGATCAGGTATCACAACCTGATCAATTGATTTGCGACGACTTGACACATCGTCCTCTTCGGTTTCCTTTGCAATGTCCTGGACTACATTCTCAATTGCTTCAGAGGTATTTAAGCCCACGTCGGCTATTACCTCTTCAATTCGTTTGCTTGGTGACTTGGAGGTTTCAGAGTGTAAGCTTACCTCTTCTTCCTCCTTGGAAGCTGATTCGGTTTTCTGGCTCCCCGACGATTCGGTTTTCCTTGGTGAGTTTGATGGAACAGGGGTAGGAATAACGGTGTTGATGGGAATGGGTTGAAAGACGTCTGCGGTTCTTTCTGGTGGATTATCCGAGGAAAGAGTTTTCTCGGAGTCCGCCGGTTTGTTGGAACTCTTCCTTGCAGCCGCCTTCTTCCTCCCCTTCAGTTCTTGTGGGGCTTCAGTTTCAACCGCTTTTCTTTTCGGTTTCTTTTGCTTGGTTACTTCTTCAGCCGGAGCGGAAGAGCTGGTCCCTTTGGACGACTTTGTTATGGATGACTTGGGTTTGATCGCCTTCTCCGGTTTCTCAATCATTGACTCTGAGTCGAGAATATTGATGATTGGGAGCGGTTCACCTTCACCCAGTTCCACATTAAGGAACTTAAGGATTTTGACGATTTGCATTGCGAAGGCCTAAACCCGGCCATCCTTCTTAATCACCATCTGGCAAAATTCTTCGAAAAGACCTATCCCCACTCCACCTTGTCACCGCGGACAATGGCCATCAGCATCTTGAGTTTAACCACTTTACATATCAAATTTGAAAAGTGTTTTGTCTACCGAACCTATTGTGAATTTGCGATCAAATAAAAATTGTGTCAATGTGTCATACCAAGCTCTTAGAGCCTGTTTCAAACCGTAAAGGCTTTATTCAGCCGGTAAACGTGATTTTCGTGTTCTGGATTTTTGAAACCTGGTGGACCGGGGTGTTTCGGTTTCTAGAAGGGTGGCCGCTTACAACACACACAACACTTTGGTGATAGTCCGGTTAGAGACTATAACCGTTCTCAGCACTACACAAACTGTCACAGACACTTGAACCGGGTTCAAGGGCGGAAATGTCTGTTTCAGGTTGAAACAACGTATGCGACTTTAGATGATGTTTTAGAAGGAGTCGGTTTTATGTATATGAGTGACCGGTTTTAGGAGTACGATTGGTTTGAGATTAGGTTAAGTAAATAAGTAATGAAAGCAACGAAAGAACACGAGACAAGGATTTTATGGATGTTCGGAGCAAACCCTCCTACGTCACCCCTTCTTCTCAGGTTATGAGAAGGATCTCCACTAACTTTTATAGTTACAACAACACTTTCGGTCGAGCCCAACTTCGCTACTCGCCGGTTACACCAACTCACACTTTGATGTAATACAACAACTCAACACAACACAATGTGGAAAGCTTCCGGTTTTAGACACACCGGTTTTGAACATAAGAGTTTATCTCTCTAACTTAATGCTTTTCGTAATCTGTAACTTGCATTCGTAACTTGTTCACTGCTGCCTTAAATGAAGATGTTTCATCTTCCTTTTATAGTTGAGAAGAGCCAACTGTCACTTTTCTTCTCTCTCCTTTGGATTGGTTGATCGTTATCACGCCGGTGCAGAGAGGTAGCTTGCACGCTTCACCTTCCTCAACACCTGGCAGTCATGCAGGCAGCTCTGAGCAGAGGATGACATAATCGGTTTTCAGATTTGGACACGTGTTGGACATCCACCTCAGGTTGTCAACTTCGGATCAATAAAGCATCATTGCTTTCCTCGCATGCTTCCGATCGGATCTGATCTTCTTTTATTCTTTCAAGACACGTTTCTTTCGTCATGGTACGTCACTCTTGAAGTTTGAATCTTTCGGTTTTGTGTCTTGTGCAGCATGATCCGGCTGGTATGTAAGTTTTTGTCTTTGCTGACCGGTTGCTTGAGAAAGTAAAAACCGGTTCCTCTGATCTTTAACTTGATCACTTGGAACTGATTTCTTTGAAGTTTAACAGCAACCGGTTTATGATGCCCCAACCGGTTCATACGGTTTTGATCTATATCTGCACATGAAAGTTAACAGCTGTTTAGTTCGTCTGGCCGGTTCCAAAAATTAACTTATTTAATTTTTCTATCAATTTCTCCCTTTTTGATTATTTAGAATAAATATTCAAAACTTGTAGTGTATGGCCGGTTTGAAAATTAACTTACTTAATTTTTCTATCATAGACTTTATCGATAGAGACGGGGGTCTGACTAAGGATGAAGGCTTATGAAAAACATTTTGAAAGTAATCCTGTTAGGGATTTAATTCGCTTTCTATTCTACGCAAACACTTGTAAACACTTGAAACAGATTCAAGGCGGAATTGTTTACTTGGGTTTGAAGCACAAGATGAAATATGAAAAGATGACAGAAAAGAAAGAACACAGCAGTTTATTTATGGATGTTCGGAGAAACTCTCCTACGTCACCCCTTCTTCCAACCACCGGAAGAATTCACTATAATATGATTCGAATCAAATACAATTTACACACACTTAGCTCACTATTGAACATAACACTTTCTGTTCAATTAAAAGATGAAGAATATCACTCAGCTAAAGGTGTTTTGATTCTAACTCTCTCTTGATTCACACACAGTACAATCAGAAAGCAGCTTCAAAGTATGAATGTTCAAAGGCTTGAATTCAGTAAGCAAGAAGATAGAACAATTTCTCTCTCTGTAAAATCCGATTGCTTGTTCGTTGTATGAGACAGATTGTCCGTTGTCCTTTAGATATGTTAAATACTGAGCATGAGCTAATGGTCGAATCTTTTAGAATGATACGTGGCACTCTTCCATTGGAAAGCGTCCATTGTACACAGCAGGTTCTGAGCATAAGGATCGTGGCCGTACATCACTGGTAGTGCGTCGAATATTCCATTAGGGATGTACCTGCAAAACAAGTAATGCGAGGAAAATTCTCTTACGTGGCATTCCTTGGTTGGTTGTATATAGTTGTCGTACTAATCTTCACTAGAAAGTGGAGAAGGAGTAGGGTACAGTTATAGCACGTGGGTAGGTGAAATGCTAGCTTCAAGCATACTACTTAAGTTGAGCTTAGAAGTATTTCAGTTAGACGGATTGTAAAATCAGTCTAATGAATTCAAACATCTCCTTCTAATAGAAACGTCTATTAGACCGCCTAGTCTAATAGAATTAGACTCGCGTCTAATTACAATATCCATTAGACTGTACGTCTAACTCCACTAAGTTAGACTACAGGTCTAATTCCGGTTCTACCTCAGACTTGTCTGAAGGAGTTAGACGCACGTCTAACTTTCACAAATTAGACTACATGTCTAATTATCCAATAACGATTAGACGGTACGTCTAACTCCACTTAGTTAGACTACACGTCTAATTCCGGTTCTACCTCAGATTTGTCTGAAGGAGTTAGACGCACGTCTAACTTTCACTAATTAGACTAAACGTCTAATTATTCAATAGCCATTAGACGGTACGTCTAACTCCACTGAGTTAGACTACACGTCTAATTCCGGTTCTACCTCAGAATTGTCTTAAGGAGTTAGACGCACGTCTAACTTTCACAATCTATTAGACTACACGTCTAACTCCACTAAGTTAGACTGCAAGTCTAATTCCGCACATATTAGACTATCCGTCTAATTGTAAATACATTAGACTACACGTCTAACTCCGATGAGTTAGACTGTATGTCTAATTCTATGCATCTAATGCCAAAATCGGTCTAATGACCCTCATTAGAGCCAATTCTTATGAAATTTTGTTTCAATACACCTGCATTAAAACTCATAAGTCATCTCATCATCAAAATCTCATTGGTTAAATTATTTCAACACTTAGTCAAAATAATTTGACCGAACAATTTCCCCTTTTTCATGAAGAAATTGGAAACCTGCATACATATACCAAAATATGCATTCATCATATAAATAAATAAAACCCTTGTTCACTTACATCATCCATCCAAAACCAATATTCGGAAAACCATCAAAGAAACATTGTTTGAAAGAGTTAAATAAGGTAGAAGAAAAGAGATTATTATTCTTCCCTTTTAACTCGAGGATCGGTTGGACTCATTTCTTGACCGGGAAGCATGTTGAGATAAGGAGGATAACCGCGACCACCACGACTGCCTCCAATTGATCTTCCACCACATTCACCACCACTGGCACGTCCACCTTGATCAACATTAACTAGCCTACCACGACCACCACCACTTCGACCTCCACGATCATTACCACTTCGACCTCCACCTCTCTTAGTTGGCCTGGGATTATCATCGGTGCTTGGAGCTCGCCTGGATCTAGTGCCGGTTGACACACCGTCATTTCTTCTGCTTGATTCACCTTGAGCGGGTCGAGGTTGAGCACATTCAGCATTGGCCTTTGCGTCCTCCTTTGCTTGAAACTTCCTTGCAATGGAGTCAGAATATTCTTGTCGTTCATTGTCATTTCTACTTAAGAAGCCCTGAATTTCCACCATCTGATTCTTCACTAGATTGAATTCTTCTAAGGTTTCATTGTGGCGTTCATCATTTATTTGCCTTTCAATGTCCAATAATTCAGTTTGACGATTGATAAGCTACTTTTCATACTTTGAGTAGTTTATATTTGAGACATGAGTCTCATACGTGTTCTTCTTCAAGGTGTTGTCCAACTATTTGAGAACTTTGATAATTTCAGCAAAGTCCTTTCTTTCTTCTTCCTGATTATTTAAAGACTTTATCAAGCTCCTCTGAAGAGATGAGAGCACCGAAGACATAGATTTTAACATCTTGTTGCCACCAGCAGAGGTTCCTTCATTTGATGAATTTTCCTCAGACTCTGCTGACATACTTTGAATTGGCTCAAAGTTTGTGTGAATCTGCAAGGATTGCTCTGGTTGATTCATTTTGGCTTTCTTAGCAGCTTCATCTCGCTCTTCTTCTGCTATTTCTTCTTCTGCTCTCTGAAATCTCTCATACAGATTTCCAGAGTAGTGAATAGGAATGTTGATGTTTTCGTGAACATTTCCCACAATGGTGTCGGGAAATAGACGGGGCTTCTTATATGTAGCATTTTGATCTTGTTCCTCCTCAGATGAGCCCTTCTTCAACATTCTTCTCTTTGGAGGGTTCCCCCTCAGATCTGACAGTTTCTGGCTGAGTTACCTCGGCCACTTTCTCTTGAATTCCCTCTATTCTCATAATAGGGGTTATCGCAACATCTTCTTCAATAGGAGCTTGAATAGCCTCCTCAATCACATCTTCCACAAAAACTTCTTCTACATTTGTCTCAAGGGCTTGTTTAGGCTCTTGGACAATCACTTCTTCTTCTTCTCCATTCGGATACTCTTGAATAGGTTGATCTAGAATGCGTCTCTCTTCGGCAGAAAGATTCTTGAATTCGATCAAGAGAGAAATATCTAGCTCATCAGCATCATTCTCAACATCTGGAATATCCATAGCTTCATCATCATTGAGAGGTTCTGCGCCAGAGCAATCGGCGCCATGAATGTGTCGAGAAGCTACAAAAAAGTAACTATCCAAAATATCGTTCAACCTTTTCAAAACCTTTAATTCAATTTCAGATCCTTTCTCAGCAGGATTGAAGTTAACTTTCATGGCTTCAAAGATTGGAAAAAGAGCTTTTCCATGTAAGCAAGCTTCCACTAGATCTCTTCTCTTCAGAGCCTCAGCAACCTCTAAAATTCTTGCCCATTTAAGAACTTTCTTTTCGTTTGCTACCCATTTCTTCCATTCTTTTGTTATTGCCGAATTCGTCAGAGAATCATTGTACTTGGATGACAATCTCTCCAGTGACCAAGATTCAAAAATCTCCAGTTTTTCAGCCGTAAGAACTTTAACTTGCTCTAAAATGAGGTCAACAATCCATGTTGCCTTCGATACTTTTTCAGGAACTGGAGACACAATATCTTTACCTTTTCCAATAACCTCTATGGGTTTTGGAGCAGGTCTGGGTTCACCGAATACGATTCCACTTGTTTGTCTTTTGGAACGCATCAGTTCGAAAGCTGATTGTGGTTTCTTACAGAGCTCAACAGGAAGCTCCACATGAACAACTTTCCCGGCTACCAATGAATCTTTAGGAACGGGAACAGAAACTTCTTGTTCAGCAGATTGACCAGCCACAAGGATAAGAGCAACACCCTGTTCTGGTTGAAATGACTCTGTAGCACCGACGGCTACTAGATCAGTTGGAACAACAAGAGACACATTCCTGTCAACATTTTCAACATTTGGACCGGCTGACTCAATAGTAGGCCCTTCAGCAGATTCTCTCAACATAGAAAATATAGATTCAGCTTGTTCCACAACGGGAACATTAAACTTAGGCACAGCGGCCAAAGATATAGAAGAGGTTACCTTTAAAGATTTAGACGCGCGGGGCGCCTTTGTCTTCTTATCCTTTGAGGAACAGGATCTCGAAGGTTTCCTCAAAAAGGTTGAGGGAGTGGATGTAGAGGATATTAGAGTTACAGCAAGTATGCCTGGACCTTGCCTTAACCTTGAATCGACAGATTTCGAGTCCTTCTTGTTTGAACTCTTCAAACTGGAGGAACTGGCTTCTGATTCGTTCACCGTTTTCGATTTCTTTGCCCCTGTTGACAACACAGAAGCAGAAGGTTGCTTGGATCGGGTAGAGGGTCTTCCACCAGTTTGGTAACTAGATGCACTAGATGCATATTCAAGATTGTTCTTTATCCTCATCAGTGTATTAGCCACTATAAGGGCAGTATATACTCTTGGAGAGTTGATCTGCACAAGTTCACCAACAGTAACCCCCAAATGCTTCAACAGATGACTCAGTTGAGCCGCATACGTTATACTTTACTTGTTCGTTTGACAGATCGAGAAGCACAAGTTCTGGAAAAGGGTATGATCCTAGTTTACCTGTATTCCCTTCAAAATAGCGCACATATAGTCAAAACGATCTTGACTGTAGAGATGGAAGGAACCAGATTTCCCTTGTAGCGCCTTTACCACCACATCGTTCAACAGAATGAAGTGCTGTTTGAATGCTTTCTTGAGTCCATTTACATGGATCATCGAACCATCGGCATAAAAGGTTCTCTTCACCTCCTCCATGATTTCTGAAGAGAGGATCAAGTCGAATGAGTGCCCCTCTATCGGAAGTTCAAAGAATTCCGCATAAACTGCTTCATCGAAGTAGAACTCCATGCCGTTGACGGTTGCTACGGTGAATTCATCCACCATAGTTGCCGTCTTGAAGAACTCGCGAACTTCTTTTTCATAGAATATGAACGAACCGCCAAGATACTTCCTTAACCCAGAATATTCTAGGATTCGGAACATGTCCACCACCTCCGGTTGATCGAAAGTGTACACCGATAGAAAATCCACATGCAAAGTACAGTGACCCAGAGTGATTTTCTTCACCATTTTCGAAAGAATATGAAACGACACAGGATTTTAGAGAGATTTAGTGAGAGAAATGCAAAGAGAACCAGGGTTCTTAAGAATTTCGAGGGATTGAAAGCTTTCAAATTCATGCACTGATGTCCTTATATAGATAGAAGAGGGAAATACAAAATAACCATCTTTTCTTAAGGGTATGGCCCATTAATAAATGTTAGACGTCCTTTTTCAAGAAGTCATCATTAAAAATGAGGGTATATCAGTCATTTTCTCTAAACTTGAGAGACACGTGTCTTCATGTTAATAAGAGATGACTGTTTAATATTTTGAGCGGGAAAAATAAATATCTCTCAACGTGGGACAGCTGTCCTTGATCAGTCTAATCAGCACGTAGTTAGACGTTTTTCTTACTCCACTAATCCATATAACAAAAACGTCTATTAGACGGATGAATCTATTAGACGCATACGTCTAATTCCGTGTTATAAAATCCGTCTAATGTTTATTAGACGTGTACATTTAATTCCGCATAGACACCATATGTTAGACGTTTGTTTGATTAGACGTGAGCATCCTCTTGCTCGTGACGTAAAAACGTCTAACGTCTATTAGACGTGTCCGTCTAATCGCGTAGGTATAGCATCTCAACATATAGAGTTAGATGAATGGATTTTGAGCAAAAATACGTCTAAGTACACACTGTTTCTTTCAGACACCCTTGTCTAATTAGACAGATTAAGGATATTCATATGGAGAGTATCTTTACTTCCAAAGTAATTTTCCTTCTCAGTATGTATATGGACATAAGAATGTAATAAATAATTTTGTGGTCCAAAGACCAAAAATATTTTTAACAAATAAAAACATTTATTCTACTAGAATGGCAAATGCCATTGTTGATCTTCCAGGCTGTGTACTCAGAGGAGTACTCTTCTAGCTTCCTTCCTGCAATCCTCCTGCATCACCTACAAAAGAATCTATTTACACATTTTGTTACCCATACTCAATTGGGTCCTCGATCAATTAGTCCCTTAGGAATCCATATTTGAGTTATTCTGATGGACTTCCCATTTTGTGTTGTGATTAATGCATAAAATTTTGACTTAGCAGATGAATTCCTGCTAGCCACTGATCCTTTAACTTTTTAAGAGGATTTTCTTTTAAAACTCCTTGACTTATAGTCAGGTTTTAGATTGCTAGACTTGTTAGTTGCTTCTAGCCTATTCTTAAGCTAGCTAACAGTAGGCGGAATATAAACTATTTCATTTTTGAAAGCCACTTCTTCATGAATAGGATCAGATTCAATGTTAGTCACACTTTCTTTGACAAAACTTATTGGCTTAAGTTTGTCATATGGTTTTGACTTTTTGAATGACAGATTAGGGTCATTGCTATCAAATCCCAATCTGGATCTATATCTAGCAGGTTTCAACATGCTGATCTGATATTTGACAGCATCTCTAGACCTTGTCCATGCACAGACAACATAGTTTAACCTTGTGTTTTCAGATGAAAGGGTTTGAATCTATTCCTTGAGCATCTCATTCTCAGATGAGATCTCTTCAATCTTCTTTTCAAAAACATTTGACTCTTCAGCTTTAGACAAATTTGGTTTATTTACATCTGATGAAGATTTAGTTTCATTTAGGGATTCTGCTAGCATTCTGTACTCGATGACCATGTCATCTAGTGCAACTACCAGTTGTTCCCTTGAAAACCTTTCGGAAGAGAAGTCAAATACCTCAGTCTCCTGAGTTCTTTCTTCATCTTCTCTTGACATGAAGCAAGCCACCTCTTCTTCATCACTTTCACTAGATAAAAAATAAGAGCCACAGCTGCTTCTTCTGTTCTTCCCATCACCTGCCATAAGAGCCTTCAGCTCTTTTCCATCATCCTTGGCATCTTCACGCTTTGGCTTACGGCATTTCGATGCATAATGACCTTTAATACCACAATTAAAACAAGTAACATTAGATTTAGATTTTTTGTTGTCATTAGAATTTGAAGAGTTTGAGTTAGAATTGCTCTTCTTCATGAAGTCGCCAAACTTCTTCATGAAGAGAGACATGGCATCGCTGCTCAGCTGCTGAGCTGCCATCTTCACATCCGGAGCGGTTGGTGGTTCTTCAGCAGTCACCAACACCTTGCCAATGATAACGGACGTGGGTTAATCTTCTTCCATCCTACAGTTTAGCTCGAACTCATAGGCCTTGAGATCAGCAAAGAGATGAAAGAGAGAAATCTTGTTAATATCTTTGGATTCTCTCATCGCCATAGTCTTTATGTCCCATTCCCTTGGAAGAGCACGCATGACCTTGATAGCAAGCTCACGGTTGCTATAGGTCTTGCCTATGATAGATAGAGAGGAGACGATCTTGCTGAATCTAGTGTTGAAATCGTTCATTGTTTCACCAGGACGCATCTTGAAGCTGTCGAACTGTTGAGTGACAACCATGATCTTGTTTTCCTTGGTTTGCTCATTTCCCTCGCACAGTTGAGTGAGTCTGTCCTAGACCTTTTTGGCAGTATCGCATTCGATAATATAGTTGAACATATTGTCATCGAGAGATCTGTACAAAATATCAAGAGCCATGTTGTTGAGGTTGTTCTGCCTCTTTTCATAAGTGGTCCAGTTAGCCTTCTCCTTATCAATTTTAATAGGACCTTCTGTAACAACGCTCCACATGTCATCAGGAAGAGAAGAGAGATGAGCACGAACTCTTTTCTTCCAAACAATTTAGTTTTCTCGAGAGAAAGTTGGAATGGCTTTAGCAATGACACCTTTGGATATGGTCGACATATTTCAGGAAATGCTTGAGAATAGAAACAGGGCTCTGATACCAATTGATAGGATCGACTTTATCGATAGAGACGGGGGTCTGGCTAACGATGAAGGCTTATGAAAAACGGTTTGAAAGAAATCCTGTTAGGGATTTAATTCGCTTTCTATTCTACGCAAACACTTGTAAACACTTGAAACATATTCAAGGCGGAATTGTTTACTTGGATTTGAAACACAAAATGAAATATGAAAAGATGACAGAAAAGAAAGAGCACAGTAATTTATTTATGGATGTTTGGAGAAACTCTCCTACGTCACCCCTTCTTCCTACCAACGGAAGGATTCACTATAATATGATTCGAATCAAATACAGTTTACACACACTTAGCTCACTATTGAACATAACACTTTCTGTTCAATTACAAGATGAAGAATATCACTCAGCTAAAGGTGTTTTGATTCTAGATCTCTCTTGATTCACACACAGTACAATCAGAAAGCAGCTTCAAAGTATGAATGTTCAAAGGCTTGAATTCAGTAAGCAAGAAGATAGAACAGTTTCTCTCTTTGTAAAATCCGATTACTTGTTCGTTGTATGAGACAGATTGTCCGTTGTCCTTTAGATATGTTAAATACTGAGCAGGAGCTAACGGTCGAATCTTTTAGAATGATACGTGGCACTCTTCCATTAGAAAGCCTCCATTGTACACAGAAGGTTCTGAGCACAAGGATCGTGGCCGTACATCACTGGAAGTGCGCAGAATATTCCATCAGGGATGTACCTGCAAAACAAGTAATGTGAGGAAAATTCTCTTACGTGGCATTCCTTGGTTGGTTGCATATAGCTGTCGTACTAATCTTCACTAGAAAGTGGAGCAGGAGTAGGGTACAGCTATAGCACGTGGGTAGGTGAAATGCTAGCTTCAAGCATACTGCTTAAGCTGAGTATTAGACGTATTTCAGTTAGACGGATTGTAAAATCAGTCTAATGAAATCAAACATCTTCTTCTAATAGAAACGTTTATTAGACCGTCTGGTCTAATAGAATTAGACTCGCGTCTAATTACAATAACCATTAGACTGTACGTCTAACTCCACTAAGTTAGACTACACGTCTAATTCCGGTTCTACCTCAGACTTGTTTGAAGGAGTTAGACGCACGTTTAACTTTCACTATTTAGACTACACGTCTAATTATTCAATAACCATTAGAAGGTACGTCTAACTCCACTGAGTTAGACTACACGTCTAATTCCGGTTCTACCTCAGACTTGTCTGAGGAGTTAGACGCACGTCTAACTTACACAATCTATTAGACTGCACGTCTAACTCCAATGAGTTAGACTGCAAGTCTAATTCCGCACATATTAGACTATCCGTCTAATTGAAAATACATTAGACTACACGTCTAACTCCGATGAGTTAGACTGTACGTCTGTTAGATAAAATTAGATCGGTTAAATAGAACTTAACAAAAACAAACTTCTTGTGCAGGAACGGTTAAAGAATTCAACCGGTTAAGTAATTCAACCGATCAAGCAATACAACCGGCCAAGAACCTAACCGATCAAGAAGACAAGACCGGTCAAATCAGAAGGCCAAAATCGTTGGACATTCGGTCAACCTAAAGTTATGAAAAACCGGAAGTCATCCGGTTAACCTAAACAACCGACTGGTGCAAATAGATACTTTGAGTATTTGTTGAGGATGATACCAAAGGGACAGACCTTAGTATTGCCATATTCATACAAGTCTGAGGACAATCTGCAGGCTGCAGAAGATCGTCCGACAAGATCTTTCCACTCCGGGATAAATCAGAGGCGCAATCCTCCAGGTGCAGGCAACTGTCCAACCGACAGTTGCCATATTAAGTAAAAGACAAACCTAGCCGGTTTGACCTATACACTAGAAGTCTAGACCGCCAGGTCTGAATCACTCAACCTCTGCTCAACCAATCAGATTCAAGGAGATGCAATGTGACCGTTGGCACATTTCACCTATAAAAGAAGGAGCTGAAGAGGAGTAAATGTAGTTACAAAAAAACGGTTACCAGTTTTACCAACTACAAGCTTTAAGAATCATTGATTGCAAGTTTATCTCTCTACAAGATTTAGAGATTAAGTGCTTATTTGAAGTGTGAGTACAATTTCGGTGAGATTTGTACGAGTGTTTATCGATTAGAAAATAAGTCTCGATCGGATTGTGTTTGTGTATTCCTTAGTGAATATCCTTCTTGCGGTTTCGAGAGGAAGGGGTGATGTAGGAGTTTATCTCCGAACATCCATAAAAACATGTCTTGTTATTTACTTTCTGTCGGTCTTACATTCTAACCGATTATACCTAAACCGACTTACTGAGTCCCAAAACCGACCCACCCAACTCCAAACCGACTCTATCCAAATTCGGTTATACTTATCTTGTGTGTGCTGCTTCAACCTGAAACAAACCACTTCCGCACTTGAACTCTGTTCAAGAGTTTGTGACAGTTTGTGTAGTACTGAAACCTGGTGTTAATCTCTAACCGGATTAAACACCAATCATTGAGTGAAGGCGCAAACCGGCCAGACCCCGGTTCCCCAGCCGCGATATAGATCCTAACCATTGGTATCAGAGCAGTTAGTTTCAATACTCAAGCAAGCATGTCTTTTGATTGGCCCCCCAATACTAGAAGGTGACGACTTTGCCAACTGGAAGGCACGCATGTACCTGCATTTAATCACCATGGATGATGAGATGCAGTTCATCCTGACCGAAGGTCCGGTAAAGATTGATAAAGAAAGAAAGTATTGGAGAACTGATGATAGGAGAAGAAACAATCTGGACAACCATGCCAGAAACCGCATCACTAACGGTTTGGACAGGAATACGTTCTGTAAGGTCAGAGATTTCAAAACCGCAAAGGAAATATGGGAAGCGGTGATTCAAATTCATGAGAGAAATGAAAGAACCAAGAAAAACAAGATAATGGTGGCTACCCAGAAGTTTGAAAACATCAAGATGAAACCGAGAGAAACAATGAGAGAATACAGTGACCGGTTCACAGATGTGATAGACGAGTTATCAACTCTTGGAAAGAAGTATGACAACAAGGAAAACATCATGAAAGCGCTAAGATCTTTTCCAAGTGCATGGGATATAAAGACAATGGTGAGGAGGGAATCAAACTGTCTAAGCAAGATGAAGCTACACGATGTGTTCGAAGATCTTAAGGCATATGAGTTTGAAATGAGATCTAGGATTGAAGATGAAGTCTCAGCCTCAACCTCAACCAAAGCATTGGTCACATCCATAGAACCGGTTTCTCCTGCACCGATCAGAACAGCTGAACAGTTCACCGAGGATGCCATGACAATACTTGCACATAAATTTGGCAGATTCATGAAGAGAAGCCAACCGACAAACAACAACAACTATAACTACGGTGATAAATCTAATATTAGATGTTATAACTGCAACTGTTTGGGACATTTCAGGTGGGAATGCAGAAAACCTAGGCGAGATGACCGAAAACCGGATAATCAGAATCAAAGAAATAACTATCCACAAACTGGTGAAGGAAGTGAAGTTCAAAAAGCACTAATAGCCGATGACGGAGGAAGCTTATGGGCTCACACTGACAGTGATGATGAACTCACATGCCTCATGGAAAATGAGGAACATGTATTTGACTCTCCCAGTGAAGAATTTACTAAAGATGAGTTATTCAATGCACTGAATGATATGGTAGCAGAGTATAACAACATATTAACATTAATACCAACCCAACTCAACTTTAGAACCGACCCCATAGCACCTACCTTGACCGAACTAAAAATCATCCAACCTGATAAAATCCTGGAAACCGAGATAGCACCTAAAATATCCTCTAAGATCAAACAGCTCAAGGAGTCAGTTCAAGAATTGACCGAAGAGGATGATGCTCGAACCCAGTATCGAAAAGCCGCATGGAAAAGATCCAGTGAAATGGTGAACCAGATGTCTAAGTATAAAAGACATCATAAATGTAAATTTGGTCTTGGGTACAAAGACAAACAAATCCGCAAACCGGAACCATTCGGACAAAATGAAGCTCACAAAAGGCAACCTTCCCTTTGTAAAATTTGTCAAGAGCTCTTTAACCGACGATGAGGAACAAAGTGCCTCATATCCGGAAAACGAACTAATCTATGTAAGTCCAACTGACTCCGAAAAATAGCTTCACCCTGAGAAAAGGATAGCCAACCGGCCCAAAGGTAAGAAAGCCGAACCACATAGGTTAAACCAAAGGCCATCTTCGAATAAGGCACTCTTAGAAAAACAAAAAGATCTCAAACCGAGTACAGGAAAACTAGTTAGAACCATAACCGGGAAAGTTGTCCGACTTATTAAAGTCTAGATACCTAAGGGACTAATCACTTGTGGACCCAAGTAAATGTGGGTACCAAATAGTTGTAAATATGTATATTTTGCAGGATATGAACAAACGGCTAGGAAACTCCGAGTGGTACCTGGATAGCGGTTGCTCCAGACACATGACTGGAAACAACAATCTTCTAACCGACATCAAAATAGAAACCAGTGCAATGATTACCTTCGGTGATAACTCAAAGGTAGAACTGTGGGCAAGGGTAAGATTGTCCATGGTAACTTAACAATTGATAATGTACTCTTAGTTGAAAACCTACATTTTAACCTGCTAAGCATTAGCCAAATGTGTGATGCTGGATACAATGTAGAATTCCTTAAACATGCATGCTTAGTTAAAAATTCTCAAGGTATCATATTGCTAACCGAAAATAGGTTAGGAAATATATACAAGGTAGATTGGAAAATTAAAGTAGAATACCCTGTTTGCATGGTGGCTAAAACCGATCAAACCTGGTTGTGGCATAAAAGGTTAAACCACTTAAATCTGAAAACTTTAAACAATATCCACGGTAAAAAGCTAGTTGAAGGAATTCCTAATATAGTATTCAATAAGGATAAGGTTTGTTCAGCATGTCAAATGGGTAAACAAACTAAGTCAACCTTTAAGAGTAAAGGACACATTCAATCTAACTGATGCTTAGATCTCCTTCACATGGACCTATTTGGACCGATTATGGTCGTCATCCTAGGTGGCATGCTCTATACTATGGTAGTTGTTGATGATTATTCTAGGTATACATGGGTAATATTCTTGGCATCAAAACGTGAAACCGCCTCAAATTTAATTACATTGCTTAAACGTTTACAAAATGAAAAATCAACACGCATAAATAGCATTAGGAGTGATAGAGGAACCTAATTTACAAATAGTACATTAAATGCATTTCTTGATGAATCCGGAATTAGACACGAGTTGTCTAGTGCTAGGACTCCTCAACAGAACGGCCTGGCCGAGAGAAGAAACCGAACTCTCAAGGAAGCCGCAAGGTCCATGATAGCCGATTCGGGTATTGCCCAGAAATTCTGGGCTGAGGCTATCAATACTGCATGTCACACACAAAACCGGTCTCTGATTAACAAGTTTCACAACAAAACACCGTATGAAGTATACTTTGATAGAATTCCTAACCTTAGGTATCTTAAAATTTTCGGTTGTAAATGTTACATTCACATAAATGGCAAAACTCACCTATCTGCTTTTAATGCAAAATCCGATATTGGGATCATGTTAGGTTACTCAGCAGTCAGTAAGACTTATATAGTCTATAATACTAGAACTTTAACCGTGGAGGAATCTCTTCACGTCGTTTTCGATGAATCGGTTGAAAGTAACACTACATCATCCTTTGATCTACACAACAGATTGGAAAACAACAATATCCATTCTGATAGTGAATATGAGGTTCCAGTTTTTAGACGGTTTGTCCATGACCAAATGGGTGATGATGAAACTCAGCCGGATCAAGCTGTCACACGACAGGAAGCTGACACCTCGGTTCAAACTGAGGAAATCGGTCGGTCTGACACTCTTGTTCAATCAATCGATATGTCTAGCCTTGATCAAGTAAACGGTGATATTGTAGACGCTCCTGAACCGAATCTCAAAAGGAACACAGATCATCCTCCTGAGCTAATTATAGGTGATCCTTCAGAACCCGTTCGAACTAGGCGACAAATCCTGGAGGAATACTTTAATTCCGCTTTCATATCCCAAATTGAGCCGAAAAGAGTGGATGAAGCATTGTCAGATCCGGATTGGATCTTGGGAATGCAAGAAGAGTTAAACCAGTTTGAGAGTAACAAAGTCTGGTACCTAGTCCTTAGACCGAAAGATCAACCGGTCATAGGAACAAGATGGGTATTTAGAAATAAACTCAATGAAGACGGTTTGGTCACGAGGAACAAAGCCAGATTAGTGGCACAAGGATACAAACAGGAAGAAGGTATTGATTTTGAAGAATCATTTGCCCCTGTAGCTAGGATTGAAGCCATTAGGATTTTCCTGGCCTTTGCTGCCTTCAAAATTTTTTAAGTTTTTCAAATGGATGTCAAAAGTGCATTTTTAAATGGTGACCTACGTGAGGAAGTATACGTTGAACAACCACCCGGTTTTAAAAATGCTGACCTGCCTAATCATGTATACCGCTTAAACAAAGCACTGTACGGTTTAAAACAAGCTCCTAGAGCTTGGTATAATACACTAACCGGATTTTTGCTAAAACATGATTTCACCATAGGTTCGGTGGATAAAACCTTATTTAAATGTGAGAAAAAGGAACACATCCTACTTGTTCAAATATATGTGGATGATATCATTTTCGGATCAACCGATCCTAAGCTATGTGATAAATTCTCAACCTTGATGACTAACAAATTTGAAATGAGTATGATGGGAGAGTTAAGCTTCTTCCTACGCCTACAGGTTAAGCAACTCGAAGGAGGAACCTTCATAAGTCAACCCAAATACAGAAAGAAACTTCTAAAGAAATTTGGACATGCTCCTCAGCCGCTACCCCAATGAGCTCATCAGTCAAATTGGACAAGGATGATGACGGTCAGGCAGTAGACCTGACAGCTTACCGAGGAATCATTGGTTCACTCCTATACCTGGCAGCAAGTAGACCGAATATACTATTTGCGGTCGGTGTGTGTGGAAGATTCCAGGCTAATCCAAAACAGTCTCACTACACAGCCGCAAAACGGATCTTGAAATATCTAAAGGGAACCCCTGAAGTCGGTCTGTGGTATCCAAAGGACTCATCCTTTAATCTCACAAGTTACTCAGATGCAGACTATGCAGGTTGCAAAGTTGACAGAAAAAGTACCAGTGGAACATGCCAATTCATAGGTGATCGGCTTGTTTCATGGCACAACAAGAAACAGACATCGGTTGCCATGTCAACCACAATAGCTGAATATCTGGCAGCCGGAAGTTGATGTTCACAACTTCTATGGATCCAACAACAACTGAAGGATTTCGGTATCACCGCCGAAGAGTCCCCAATATTATGTGATAACACAAGTGCCATAGCAATTACATACAATCCGGTTCTACATTCTAGAACCAAGCACATCGACATAAGGCATCACATCATCCGAGAACATGTCATATTGAAGCACATTCGGCTGGAATACGTATCAACAGAACAACAAGTAGCCGATATCTTCACAAAGCCACTGCAGGAAGCTAAGTTTTCTTACTTCAGAAACATACTCGGTTTAACCGATATTAATCAGCTCATCTCTTAGAAATGTCTAAAGGAAACTCGGTTCGAACAGACAAAACCGGTAGTTCTTCCTAAATTGTCGGAATCCGATTTCACCAAGGTACCTATTGAAGATTCGCTTTGTCTATCAGTTACAGAAAACCGACCGGTTACTTAGTGCTTACACTAATTAACCGCATCGGGACCAATGACTGAAAACCGATCGGTTTGGAAATAATGTACTCCGGATTATTTGGTCTCAGAACAAAAGTGGAATAATTATATGTGTTTAGATTTATTTGTTCTGAAAAGATACCTTTTCAAAGCAAAATGGTCATACCTCAAAAGACGTGAAGATATGATATCTTTCACCGTCCAGGCCTATGACTCACATCCTAGGTTGTAGACATGCTTATTTCATGCAATATGTTTTATCCTATGGTCAATATAATACATCAACTGTCACCCACTGGATAATACTATCATCCCTCTACTAATATACAAAATATTCACAAGTATCAACTTATCCTCTCACTAAGACAAAAATGTCTCAGATTTCAAACATTCTCCAAGTTGATTTCGACTCAGCTCATATTACAGAGCACTATGAAATATTCAAAATGATTAAGTCACTTGAAGACACCGGTCTAAAAACATTTCTAGATGACAAACATGTCATCTTCCCTGAAACCGTCTTGGAGTTCTTCTATAACGCCAGGGTTTTCAGGGGTACCCCTCATTTCGACACCCTCATTCAATCTAGGGTCGGAGGGACCGTGTTTGATTTCTCGGAGAGTGACTTCGCCAGATGCTTCGATCTTCCGAAGCAAGGAATCACTGATCTGAACGTCCCGGCCGGACTAAAAGCCGAATTTTCCTTGAGCTTCTCTCGGTCCTATCATCCGGTTAGTGACCACGGTGCTATGTCATCATTGAGGGCTGAATACTAGCTACTCAATGATATTATCGGTCGGGGCATCCTAGGTAAGGATGTGACCAACACCTACTGTGCTACAACTTTCAATATGATGACCGCTATCACAACAGATACGCCGGTCAACTGGTCCAGGGTGTTATTCGATGTCTTGATCTGGATGATCAGCATTCGCCAAACCGGCCTCATCCCCCAGATCAGTTGCCTACTCATGGAACTCGGGGTTCCACTCTGTCCGGGCGAAGGACTGAATCAGGCCCAGGTCATAACCAAGGAAGTTGCCGACTCATTCTATGAGCGGTTCGAGAAGGCCTGGAAAAGGAAGAACCGACACCTCAACTCCTCCGGCAATTAAGTCACTCCTTCCTACAACCGGTCATTTTGCTGTACGCACCGGTTGTATCATTATCCCACTCCATTATGATCATTTCGGTTTAGTCTATGTCTTTTTCGGCTTTAACTATGTCCCTTTCGGTTTCGTGTACTTCACTCTCATTAATGAAAAGTAACTTTCAATTTCCAACTACATGGGAAATCACACAAACTTAGTTACTTTCTAACTAGATTCTCCACCTCGAGCTCCGCAACCAGTCAAAAGTAACTCCTTCACATAGAGTTTTGGAAACATAAATATTCCCATCATAAATAAGACAAAACTGAATTTCAGCATTAAATGCCCCTATTTTCCCTCCAATCTCAAATCTATATAAGGGACCCCATCTTATCAATTCAACATACCTCCAAACAAATCAGAATTTCTTAAACTCTCTCTCTCTCTTGGCAAAATTTGAAAGAATATCGAATCGCGAACTAAGAAATTATCTATGCATCGATTTCAACTCCGTCCTCACGATTGAGGATATTGAAGTAAAGGAACTCCTCTTTGAATCCCTAATCCACACCAGCCTTCATGATTTTCTCAAAGAAGCCGGACCCGTCTTCATTCCAGAAGTAATGGAATTCTTCAAATAATGCAATCATATCCGGTGATGCCATTATTTCCATGGTGAAAAATCACCATTATGTTCTTCGCGAAAGCGAATTCTCCCGGATGTTCAGACTGCCCACTGAAGGGTGGGGAGTGCAGCAGTTGATTATTCAGAAATATTCTCCGGAACCGAAGTGCCGGTGGAGTACCACGGTCTGAAAAACCGCCTCACCCATTACATCCAACTCCTTCAAGAGATCGTCAACCGATCTATTATCTGTCAATCTCCGAATCAACACTACTCAAAGAAACTCTTCGACATGATGACCTACATCATCAGCAACACCCCCATCAACTGGTCATCGGTCATCTTCAATAACCTGAAGACAATGGTCGAGACACAGAAAGGTTTCGGGTATGCTCCCCACATTCGCAGGTTCCTTCGTACACACAATCAACATCTTGGACCGGGTACCCCGGTGTGCTTCTCAAGTGTTCTCCACAAGGAAATGGTGGAGGACAGACTTTCTAGAATGGTCGTTACATAAGTTTGTTCCTTTATGTACTGTAAACCGATTCTGTATCGGTATCTGTTATGTCATTCCTTTTTAATGAAATGATCATTTAAATCAATTTGCTCAAAATTTGGTAAAGTCAAAAATTCGGTTCGGAATTGCGAAATTAAAAATCGGTCTAAAAGTTCAACTGGTTAAACATAATCCGAGTCAACTCCGGTAAATCACCGTCTCATAAATATAACGGTCTCATTAAATAACTGCCTCTTCACCGGTTAAATAACCGCTTCACTTAATAATCGGTTACAAGAACAAACCGCTTTATCATCGGTTAAATAACCGCTTCAAAAGCCCGCTCAAACTTCCGCCTATCATTTGCCGCCCAAAACCTTTTGGAGGGAAAACTCCCGCCCAAACTTGACGTGACAGTTCGCGGCGGTTGAAATTCCAACTTGCGACTATAAATAGGGTCCTTAGCCATTTTATTTCATTCTCACGCGAAACGGCTTTCTCTCTCTAGCTTTCAAATCTTTCAAAACTCTAAAATCTTCGATCTCTCGCTTTCTTCAACCTACAATGGGTCGTGAATCTATGCTCTTCACCCACATAGTCCAGGTCAACTTCAATGAAGTTCGAGCAAATGGATCGGCGGAGGCAAAACGGGTGTTAACCCAAATCTCTGAGTCCGGTCTTGAACATTTTTAAACGGACCGTCCGTCTTATATCAAGAGGCGGTTACCGAGTTCTTTCAAACCGTCGTTCAAAAGCTAAAAAATATTGATGGGGATCTGGCTCAATCCGGTGTCCAGGCAGGTTCTACACTTGAGAGGGTGACAATGCTTGAAGAGAAGCACTTTAAGACCGAGGCCGATCTAAAGGCGGTCACCGAAAAGCTGGAGGAAATAATAGCGGCAAAACTAGCAGGCGATAAGGCACTTGAGGAAGCAAATGAGCTCACGGCTCAAAAGATTCAGGATGCCCTGGACGAGCAGGTCCGGCTTCAGAAGGAAATGGCACTGGCGGATGCGAACTTGGCCAGACATATGCAAACATTAGAAAACATTACACCGACCATGGAGATCCAGCAAAATGAAGATGCAGCTCGATTAATCGGCCAACAGTCAGCATAAAATGAGTTCGCCGAGGCTCATCAGAGGTCCAAAGCGGTTGCTTCCCCATCCGGGGCGGTTACAAGAAAGAGAAAGAATTCTTCCAAGAGGGCGGCAATCTCAAAGTTAATAGACAACGTTACTGAAGCGGTTGTTGACCCTCCAGGAAACCCGGTTTCACAAGAAGATGAAGATCTCGAGGAAGAATCCATACCGCTAAACAAAAGACCGCGATGTCTTGACGCGATTCCAATCAGATCATTTGTTCCACCGACTTCCCCTTTCACCGGTACTTCAGGCGGTCAGGATCATCCTCCAGGCCTGTTCCAGCGGTCAAGGGAAAGGCAACTGATGAAATGCTGAAAAAATATTTGCCGCCCAAGAAGAAGAAATAGGGGCTTTCTTTACTTATATTACCTATGTTTACCTTAGTATAAATTTATATATATATATCAAGTATTTTTGGAAACCGACCTATATTTGCATTCTTACATGGTTTTGAATATTTTAAATAAAATAATCAAAAAGGAGAAATTGATAAGATAGAAATATAAAAAATTTTCTCAAAATTTGTCCAAAACTTTTCGAAAAATTCTTCTAAGTCATTTTCCAAAAATTCGGCCAAATAAAATTTTAAAACAACCGGCCTACATTTTAAATCCTTACATGGTTTTGAATATTTCAAGTAAAATAATTAAAAAGGGAGAAATTGTTAGATAAAATTACATCGGTTAGATAGAACTTAACAAAAACAAACTTCTTGTGCAGGAATGGTTAAAGAATTCAACCGGTTAAGTAATTCAACCGGTCAAGCAATACAACCGGCCAAGAACCTAACCGATCAAGAAGACAAGACCGGGCAAATCAGAAGGCCAAAATCGTTGGACATTCGGTCAACCTGAAGTTATGAAAAACCGGAAGTCATCCAGTTAACCTAAACAACCGACCGGTGCAAATAGATACTTTGAGTATCTGTTGAGGATGATACCAAAGGGATAGACCTTAGTATTGCCATATTCATACAAGTCTGAGGACAATCTGCAGGCTGCAGAAGATCGTCCGACAAGATCTTTCCACTCCGGGATAAATCAGAGGTGCAATCCTCCAGGTGCAGGCAACTGTCCAACCGAAAGTTGCCATATTATGTAAAAGACAAACCTAGCCGGTTTCACCTATACATTGGAAGTATAGACCGCCAGGTGTGAATCACTGAACCTCTGCTCAACCAATCAGATTCAAGGAGATGCAATGTGACCGTTGACACATTTCACCTATAAAAGAAGGAGCTGAAGAGGAGTAAATGTAGTTACAAAAAAACGGTTACCAGTTTTACCAACTATAGGCTCTAAGAATCATTGATTGCAAGTTTATCTCTCTACAAGATTTAGAGATTAAGTGCTTATTTGAAGTGTGAGTACAATTTCGGTGAGAATTGTACGAGTGTTTATCGAGCAGAAAATAAGTCTCGATCGGATTGTGTTTGTGTATTCCTTAGTGAATATCATTCTTGCGGTTTCGAGAGAAAGGGGTGACGTAGTAGTTTATCTCCGAACATCCATAAAAACCTGTCTTATTATTTACTTTCTGCCGGTCTTACATTCTAACCGATTCTACCTAAACCGACTTACTAAATCCCAAAACCGACCCACCCAACTCCAAACCGACTCTATCCAAATCTGGTTCTACTTATCTTGTGTGTGTGCTGCTTCAACCTGAAATAAACCACTTCCGCACTTGAACTCGGTTCAAGGGTTTGTGACAGTTTGTGTAGTATTGAAACCCGGTGTTAATCTCTAACCGGATTAAACACCAATCATTGAGTGAAGGCGCAAACCGGCCAAACCTCAGTTCCCCTGCCGCGACCTAGATCCTAACAACGTCTATTTCTATGCATCTAATGCCAAAATCGGTCTAATGACCCTCATTAGAGCCAAGTCTTATGAAATTTTATTTTAATACACCTGCATTAAAACTCATAAGTCATTTTATCATCAAAATCTCAATGGTTAAATTATTTTAACACTTAGTCAAAATAATTTGACCCAACATAATATTTTATAAAGTAGAGACCGTTTTTTTAAATAATGTTTTATGATAAGGATTCTCAACATGCAAACTGGGTTGAAATTTCTCGAACCTCAAAATTTTCTAGGATAAGGGATTTTCGGGGGTTACAGCTTTCTAGCAACTCTTCTAGGGATTATTTTTTTTAACTCAAAAGCATAAAATACCTTAAGTTCGTTAGGGAGATTGGTTGAAAATGAGAAGGTGACGAAGGGTTCTCAATCTTTTGAATAAAAGTGTGGAAAGTGAAACAAATTCGGAAATTTTAAAATCAGTCTACCAAAAGCCCTTAGTACTTGTCTATTCAGTCACACTAATAATTTCAATAGAAAAATGTGTAGTTTTTTTGGTATTTCACCGGTTACTAAGATAGTAAACGTATAGTAGGCTCCATTTGCTCGCCGATACGACGATAGTTCGGATGGATGGCATATCTCACAATTGTTGAGTAGGTGTCACGCTCTCTTTGAATGAATATATCTCCATGAAGTACCTCTATGAGTTGGGTAGCTTAGTTTCCCTTTCGTCGCACACTAGAAAGACAAGCCGGGAAGTACTAGAAACTGGAACTATATAATAACCTGCCCTGGCCTTACCGAATAAGCTAGACTAACGAGAATGAAAGAAAGTCAATTTATTACTGCAATTACGGTCAGTCTCACTACTTAAGGAAATAAATTCTTTTTATTTCTGCCTTTTTAATCAAAACGATCTATGGGATGAGTTGGAAGTTTTATTCAACCATAATAAACTTCACTAGGATAAATAAAATCCAGGATCTAATAGACAATGACTCTGCCTAAAATATTTGTCCATGACGGACTGCTTCGAAGATTTGAATGGATTTGAATCAACTTACACCCATCGATGTCTGCAATTATATTGATGCGCTACAAGGTGTAATATCATATAAAAGTAAATTAGCATCCAGAGAAACTAGGAAAATAAAATCGAGGGGATTGTGGGATGGTCTTCATTGCGCACAAACTTTAGTGGGAGTTATAAAGTGTGGAGTTAGTGTTACGTAAATAAGGTATTTTTAGGCATTTATAGAGAAGATACCCTAAGTTTTGGTAATCCATTTTTTACCACTTGGTGTAGGAGGGCATGATTAACCACTCATCAAGACCATTCCGAGCCTGAAAATTGAGTAATATTCGTACTTTCTCCGAAGCTTTCCATCCAAATTATACTACTCTCACTTGTACACTCGGTTGGAATGATTGAAGGATGTGCCTTCCCACTTTGTGTTGTCCAATCTGGAATCAAATCTATTCATTTATATCGAGTGGTGGAATTATCGATTTAATCAATAGATGTGAATCGTCTTTTCCTAAGCCTCCCATCTTAAAAGACTAAATACCTAAAGGGCATGATATTAGATTTAGTTGATTGGTTGGGAAAACTTTAGCGGGAAGAGATAGCACTAACGAGTTACTTCAGTCGATAGTAAAAACAATAGAGTTTTATAGGTAAAAGGACAGAATAGAATAGGAAATGTCAGGTTAGTAATAATATCAAGTTAAACTCTCTCTCACAAGCAACCCCTATTTGCATAAGGATAGATAACAAACATGATAGAAAAATAAATAAAAATGATCTTTTTTAGGAGCGGGCCATTACAATAATAGAATGTAAGGGGAGGCCCAGGAGAGGCATCTCAACTACTTCTATTGAATTAGTTGAGTTTGGTGTTATCATTTTCGTATATAAGAGAAAGGATGTACATGAATCTTACTCTATCCATTATCCTCCATTCTCTCATTTGCATTCCTAGGTTTGGTCTTCTTTCTTGAATGATATACTCTAGTACCCTCTCTAGTGATTTTAGAAAGGGTGCCTCACATTCCTTTGTTTGAGCTTGCCGATGTGATAGTATGAGTAGACGGTGCTCCTAGAGTGTGATGGGAAGTATGTACAAGGCCCGAGTATATATTCATTGTGGCATGTTGATCCACAATTACTAGAGATTTCAACTTCATGTTCTCGAGTTGTAGAGAACAATCTGAACTGAGGCAATCGTTCAAGATTTGTTTCGCCTTACAACCTTGCTTCCCATTATAAATTCCATTGTAGAACGTGTGTGGCCCAACCCATAAGGTCCATGCGGACTTGACGTCATCTCCAACTTCCTTATTATAATCGCCTATGAAAGTATGTTGTATTCATGTCCA
Source organism: Impatiens glandulifera (assembly GCF_907164915.1). Lineage (NCBI taxonomy): Eukaryota > Viridiplantae > Streptophyta > Magnoliopsida > Ericales > Balsaminaceae > Impatiens > Impatiens glandulifera. Next base: position 37,235,196 of record NC_061865.1, read on the forward strand.
AAATTGCAACTAGGATGAATACCAACACATACCTATGAACGAATTTGTTCCCATCCTTCCACCAATATGACTCGGTAGGCCTAGTAGCCTAGGCTCGTTGTCTTTGAAGAATTGTGTCACCCAACCTCTCTTTATTTATCTTTAAACATCTATCCGTCTGACTTAAGATAAGAGAAATAAGTGAAATAAGGGGCGTGTTAGCTAGGGCATTTTCTTGTAGGAGTGCTAATTAAGCCCTTACGTTTTCTTCGCTTTCTCTACAGTACGAGCCTCACACAAAGTCGCGCCCTTTTCGTATCTCTTATCTTGTTGGATCTTGTAGCTTCTCATCACTATACTCTTGGTAAGGGGGCTTTTTTTTTATTGGAAACACTTGATTCCTAGCATTGGAGTTTGATCTCTCAATCGTTCATTCTGAAATGCATAATCTTTCGTGACAAGCGGAAGACGGAGGAGAAGGAAATAAAAGCAAGTAGAGTTCAAGTATCCTCATGGGCCAAACAATAAAAAGGTTTTTTCTGTCAAATTAATGCATTGATTTAATGAAGGATGTGGAAACATCGTCTATCTCTCTGGTCAAGTAGCTTTGTTGGAGAGGATCTTGGGTTTTTTTTGAAAGGGGTTCCCTTGAGCTCTCACTCCTACTCTTTCTATTAATTGTGTTTTTGACTCTATCTCTGATTTGGATTCTGACAACTTGCTTGATTCACTAACCTCACGTTCTCATCCACTTTAAGGTCAGGTCAAGTAGAACAATACTTACACCATGAAGATCGGTGGAGTATTATTAATAACTCTGATACTTTGTGGGTCCAGGTCTTGTTGCATAAATATGGGTCACTGGAGAGTGATAGGCAATGCAACTCTAGGATTATTAGGAAATAAAATTTATATATATTGGGAAAGCTACTCAGTAAATCATCTCCCCTCTCGTCTTGGAATTAAAGCAAGCCTTGCCCGCTGATCAGCTCCAAGGAGAGATAGATTTCGAGGAGGGACTGATAGTAGCTTTCTTCTAATTGCTTGAAGGCATTGGCTATTGAAAAATATTTTTATTACGTTATCAAATTAATAGGAAAATCTAAAAGGTATATCACTTGGCGGATACATATGTTTTTATCATAATTAATGGCTAGACCTATAAAGGGTACATAGTCCTAATTACTTTCAGAAGTACACGATAGGAATCAGTACTTCTATAAATTTATGTGCAAAGATTACTTTCATCACTATTCTCTAGATAATGGGACTTTTTTTTTTTATCGAAAATGCTTGATTTCTAGCATTAGAGTTTGATCTCTCATTAGTTCATTCTAAAAGGTATAATCTTTTGTGACAAGCGGAAGACGAAGGAACATGCAACAAGAGCAAGTAGAGTTTAAGTATCCTCATGGGATAAACAAAAAGAGGTTTTTCTACAAATTAATGCATTGAGTTAAGTAAGGCTGTGGAAATATCTTCTATCTCTCTGGTCATGTGGCTCTACTAGAGAGGATCTTGGTATTTTTTGAAAGGGGTTCCCTTAAGCTCTCACTCTCACTCTTTCTATCAATCATGCTTTTGACTTTATCTTTGAACTGGATTCCGTCAACTTGCTTGATTACAATGCATATATCATGAAGATCGGTGGAGTATTATTAATAACTCTAATGCTTTGTGGGTCCAGGTTTTACTTCATAAATATGGGTCGCCGGAGAGTGATAGGCGACGCAACACTCTAATTATTAGGAAATAAAATTTCCATACCGAGATAGCGACTTAGTAAAGCATCTCCCTCCCGTCTTGGAATTGAAGTAAGCCTTGCCCATAGATCAACTCGAAGGAGAAAGATTTTGAGGAGGGACTGATAGCAGTTTTCTGTCAATCGCTTGAAGGCATTGGCTATTGAAGAACATTTTTATTACATTTTTAAATTAATAGGTAAATCTAAAAGGTATATCACTTAGCGGATGCATATGCTTTATCTTAATAAATTTCTAAACCTATAAAGGTACGTAACCCTAATTACTTCTATAAATTTATGTGCAGAGATTGTCGATGAGGAACGACAACTTGTTACGAATCGAGCGATGTTGTGAGAGTTTAACTTAGAATGCCTGGGATCGACCCTTCTCATTGGCAATTAGTTATTCAATAGGACGTAGGCATTGTGAAGATGAGAGAAAATTCTAAATTGAGTTTATACTTCTCGGTTTATGGCGGTGTTAACCCTCCTTTATTATCGATAAGTGATACTCTCTTATTCACCATAGCACAAAAATCCCGGATACTCTCCAAGTTATTTGTTTAACGTGCCCAGACAACTAAACTTCATCACTAAAACCATATATATAATGTATATGCATCTATAGACAAATGAACATCTGTGAGTATGTTTCCTTTTCAAAACAAAAACATTTTTGTAAATAGGTTTGTACGTCCCATCGCAAACAATGTCTATGCTTTAATCCCTTGGATCGACAACATCCATAGAAATGGGAGGAATCGTAGGATTTACGGGCTAAACCCTATCATGAGGTTCATAACCTTTAAAATAAATTAAAACTTCATGATACAAATGCAAAAAAAAAAATAAAGCCCTGTCTCAAGAACCTTCTTCATGGGAGAGACAAATTATTCTTACCATAGAGGAATTCAGGGCTCTCTTAATGATTGACAACAAAAATATTCTACTACTCAAACCTTTTATAGAATCCAAGTCAATAAGAAAATTGCTGTAAAAATAATTCTGATATACTAAAACGACATTCGAAAGCATCTTGAGGAATGCCACCATTGACTTCCACAAATGGACCAAAATGGAGGTAAAGAATGGAGATATTCCTCTAACCTTGGGCTCATCAATGATTACAGTAACTATTCTATTGGCTCACTTCTTCCTAGACCCGTCATGAAATAAACCATCCTCTAAAATCTTAGAGGTATCTTATCATTTGCGTAGAGGAAACAAAGACCCTGCGGGTCTCTTCCTAGCATAAACACTAATGGGACTAAATGAATAATTTCTAACCTCCAACATAAATAAAAGAGGGTCACTTCAAGTAATTTATATCAAGCTTCTCGATAAACTCGAGCACCTCCCACCGATAGTCCCTGATGACTCCATGGGTCCTGTCCTCCAATATCGAAGAATGAAAATAGCTCTACCGAAGCCTCTCATACAGAACAATGATTACATTAGAGAACTATTTACATGGTATCATATCAATAAAATGGCTGAATGAGTTTGGAATGGGTCACTTCTTATTACACTTATGATCTCTTCAAACAGTTTGGTCGTGATATGATGCCCCATTATACTAGAAGCACTATTTCCATAGATAGACCAATATACCATAAGTCTTACATCGAATATTTTAAAAAATGGAAAAACACCTCAAATAAGGGAATCCCAAAAGAGCGATGAAATTACCTAACGGATATCATCGAGGAATACATGCGGACCAGGAAGAATGAAGAAGAGGAGAACTCAAGTGTAGGAACATGCTATTGTAGGACTTAAAACCTACATCCTTTGTTGTTACTTTTTCTATCGAGATCTCTATGTAAATATAAACAAGAGAGATGCGTGTATGTAATAAACTTCTAACTATTTTGTATAATAAATCGTATGTTTTCTATATACAGGATTAGAAAAGAGATGTCCATTCTGTAGGATTCATTTATATATGCATTGCATTGTACTTATAATACACATACAAATCCTCATCCCTGGACTACGATTGTGAACAGTCATTACGGTTCCAAGAAAAAGAAATCATGTACCTAGATGTTTCTTATGCTGGGAAATGGCTAAAGATACTCCAATATTTGAAATAGTCTCCACGGCTGAATTCAAAGAAATGAAAAAAACTCTCTAGTGTGTGTCAAAACAACTCGCGCTAATCACGAGTTCTTTGACTAATCAACATATATCATCCACAGCTCAAAACATACCTTATTCTTCCGGTATTCCTACCCAGCATATTCCAGTCATGTTTACCCCATCAATAACAATCATCTTCATCCTCGAACTCAGGAAGAAGTACATACTTTGAAGACTCTGAAGAAGAGTTTGATAGAATCATAGGGGCTCAACATGGGACTCATGAAAACAAACTCAATCCCATAGGACCAATTACAGTGTCTAATCACCAACTCTCAAATGAATATGAGCGACAAAGTACCCAAGTATGAGCTATGCAAATTGAGATGCAAGAACAACTTGATAAAATAGCCATGCGCAAAGGTGTTGACGAACATTATGAGTGGAAAGACGCCATGAAACGGAAGAAAGAGCAGTCATTCATCTCAAACCTTTTTTGGAATCCATATTTTTAAGAAAACTACTACAATAAAAATTTGAATATACTAATATGACTTCCGAAAGCTTTCTCAGGAAGGCCACCATTGACTACCACAAATGGACCAAAATTGAGGTTAGGAATGAAGAAATCCCTCTAACCTTGAGTTCATCAATGATGATAGTAACTGTACTACTAGCTCACTTCTTCCTAGCCCCGTCAAGAAATAAAAATTCCTCTAAAATATTAGAGGTATCCTATCATCTATGCATAAAAAACAAAGACCCCTCAAGTCTCATCCTAGTAGAGATACTGATGGGGTTAAATCAATCATTTCTAACCTCCACCATGAACAAAAGAGGCTCATTTCTAGTACTTTATATATAGCTTCTCGATAAACTTGAGCACCTCCCACCGATAGTCCATGGTGACTCTATGGGTCCGGCCCTCCAATATAGAAGAATGAAAAGAGCTCTACTAGAGCCTCTCATACAGAATGATGATGTCATAGGGAACTGTTTCCATGGTCTCCCATCAAGAAAGTAGCCTACATGATGGACGGCGAAACAATGATTTCACTTATGGGTTTAGTATGAATCACTTCTTATTACACTCACGACCTCTTCAAATAGTTTGGTCGTGATATCATGCCCCTTATACTAGAAGCGTTATTGTCATAGATAGGCCAATAGACCATAAGTCTTAAATCGGCTATCTCGAAAAATGACACAATACCTCAAAGATGAGAATCCCAAAGGAGCAAAGAAATTACCTAACGGATATCATCAAGGAATACGAGCGTGCTAGTAAGATTGAAGAAGAGGAGAACTCAAGTGAAGGAACATGCTATAGTAGGACTAAAACCTATAGCCTTTTTTGTTACTTTTCATATCTAGATCTCTTTAAATATAAACAAGAGATATGCATGTATTTAATAAACTAATAAATATTCTGTAAAATAAATTGTATGTTTTATATATATTCAGTATTAGAGAAGAGATGTTCATTCTCTATGATTCATTTACATGCATATGCATTGCATTGCATTGTACTTAAACTAAAAATGAAAATCCTCATCTCTTCTTCAATCGTAGTCAACGATTGTTAACAGTCGTTATGGCTCCAAGAAAAAAAGATCCAATAATTAAACATTTCTTACTCCAAAAAATGGCTGAAGAAACTCCGATACTGGAAACAGTCTCCACGAATGAATTCAAAGAAATGAAGATAACTCTCTAGTATGTGAAAGAACAACTCGCATTGATCACGGGTTCTTTAGCTAATAAACATATGCCATCCACATCCCAAAACATGTCTTCTTCTTCCCATATTCCTACCTAGCCTATTCCAGTAATGTTTACCCCCATCAATCCCAATCCTCTTGATCCTCAAACTCAAGAATAAAGTTCATACTTCGAAAACTCAGAAGAAGAATTTGATAGAACCTAGAGGCTCAACATGGGACTCATGAAGACGAACTCAATCCCATGGGATCACAAGAAAAATCAATCACAGTGGTTAATCAGCCACCCTCAATCAAATACGAGCGCCAAATTACCCAATTTTGAGCTATGTAAGTTGAGATGCAAGCATAACTTGATAAAATGGACAAGGGAAAATGTGTCAACGAACATTATTATTGGAAGGACGTCATGAAAACAACCAAAAGAGAAGTCATTCCAATAGGTATTAAATTATCTTCTATATCTAAATATGTTGGAAAAAACAACCCATCCATTTTTTTCAAGATGTATACGTCTGTAATGACTCCTTTACGACTTGAAGAACCAATGGTACTCTATCTATTTCCCAATATCTCGATGATGATGTTATATACTGGTATCATCAATAGAAGGTAGCATAGTTGTAGACCACTAAGAAACTAGACGCATCATTCATAGAACATTTCAACATGCTTCTCAACATGGAACAACTAGAAAAAAGGCTAAAAATATTAATCAAGGAAAAAATAAAAATTTTCCGTTTTCATAAGAAGATGGAAAGCCATAGCCGAAGAAATTGACTCCCTCCTAAGTGAACAACGACAAATCGACATTATTTTGGAAAGCGTCAATGACCGATATTCTGTAGGATTCATAGTCAAGACCTTCCAAAACATGAAGAAACTTTTAAAAATAGGTAATAATCTTGATGATGTGATCGAGAAAGAAAGAAAGGAAAATAATGAAGCCATATCAACATGTAAGTCAATTTCTGAAAAAAGAAAAGACTAAAGTACACCATGTAGCAACCGCTTGGCAAGAATGTCCCCCCTCCAAAACCAGGCCCTAGTAAACCTCCACGGGCCAAGGCAAATATGCCAACCATTTCGAAACCAACGGTTACAAAAGTATTGTTACCACCTAGAGTCTTTGATGATCTAAGTATGTCTTAGAATCAATTCATGGAACTTCTTCAAAAGAAAGACCTGATCAATCCTCTAACCCCAAGATCATACAAGTCATTCTTGGGAAAAACATGAGGATGTTTGGCGTGACTATCACCAAATGATCACAATTGATGAGATAACGTACAACATTGATGCATTGTTCGAATAATCCACGATGTCAAGCCAGTAGTCCATATGCTCGACATTTGTCCTAAGAAAAATCTTAAGGCCCTTGCAAGCAAGGCCTCGAAATGGTGGATTAAAGATGAGCCAAAAGTAACTACCCAAGTCACTACTCGGGTTGAAATCACGGTAACTCATGGTAGAATTGATTTTCAACCAATTTTCATAAAAACTACAATGACTAACTTACAAACAACCTCCGAACAATCCTCATGGAGAAGAAAGAACAGCGAGCCTAGAGTTCTAAATCAACTCAAAAAGACAAATACTAATATTTCCATATGAGAGATCCTAATGTACTATATTAAACTATCATAAACAAGTTGAGAAAGGCTAATGTCTCTAGAAACACTACCCTAGAAGAACAGATAGAAATAATTTCCGCTAGTTCACAACACAACATGATCCACTCTAATGATAAGGATCTTCCAGTAACGAATATAAATCATGCCAAAGCCCTTTACATTTCTGTCCAAATGTAAGGGAAAACGAACATTTACGAATTCCTCCAACCCTAAATGGACAATTCATCCAAGAAGGACAAAGCATATTGTGTTTTAATTTCTTTGAACCCTTTACCAACTATAATTTAAAGAGACATTTTCCATGTCTCGAAATCTTTTCAGATTGTTCCTATAATCCTAACCCTTATATTTGCATGATTAGGAAAAAACAGAATATTGGCACAATGCTCTCAATATCCCACGACGTCAGATTAAATTTGTGAAATTAGCCCCTCAAGTTTATATGGAACCAATATCCCCTCATCCACCGATACTCTAATCGACGAAAACAAAAATCCCACCCTCTCATATATAAAGAGGTGTTAAATAATGTACACATTAAGGAAGTTAAGAACGACAATATTATTAGAATGTCTCCTCCTATATGTAATAAACTCCTTGACATCATACAAGTAGAATATTTCGAATGTACAACGAGTAAAGACGGTATTTAACTTTACGTAGATATAAACTTTGAAATGAAATACTTCTAAGAAAATGAGGTTTAAATTGTCTCTTCTTCTGAAAGACAATTGAAAATAAACATAAATATACCAAACGATCCTCAAATCGTTTTAATTGGTGAAAGTTTGAACAAGAAGAATGTCTCGAACTAATTGAGTTGTTAAAAGCCAAATAAGGACATTTTTGTGTGGTCATACAAGGACATGCCAAATATCGACTTAATGTTTACACGACATCATATTCCCCTTTATCCAGATGGTAAGCTAATAAAGAAAATCTCAGACGGTTGCAAGATGATTTGTGAATAAAGCTAGATGTTTAAAGAAAATAAAGCTAAGTTGTTTATTTTGTTTTGTGTAGGTGCATAAGACTATGCTAACTTAGACGTGGTCTAAGTCTAAGAAGGCTAATTAGATGAAGTTAGACGTGGTAGTCTAACTCCTTTAGATAAGTCTAAAGGGAGACAAAGTTAGACTTGGTAGTCTAACTCCATTAGACTTGGTCTGATGGGATGCGAATTTAGACGTGGTAGTCTAACTCCATTAGACTTGGTCTAATGGGATGCGTAGTTAGACGTGGACGTCTAACTCCATTAGACGAGGATGTCTAACTCTATTAGACTTGGTCTAATGGGATGCATAGTTAGACGTGGACGTCTAACTCCATTAGACTTGGTCTAATGGAATGCGTAGTTAAATGAGGACGTCTAACTCTATTAGACTTGGTCTAATGGGATGCGTAGTTAGACGAGGATGTCTAACTCCATTAGACTTGGTCTAATGGGACGCAAAGTTAGACGAGGACGTCTAACTCCATTAAACTTGGTCTAATGGGATGCGAAGTTAGACGAGGAAGTCTAACTCCATTAGACTTGGTCTAATGGGACGCGCATTGAAACGAGGACATTTAACTCCATTAGACTTGGTCTAATGGGACGCGAAGTTAGATGAGGACGTCTAACTCCTTTAAACTTGTTGTAATGGAGCACGTCTAATGCCTTGCTTTAGCATCCATCTAAAGAAAGCATACGTCTAACCACGATCAACTAGCTGTCTGCTACTCCTGCTCCACTCACTTCTGTGCAGCCTGACAAGCCAACTAATTGTATTAAATGAACGAACGCCACGTATGCAAATGTTCTTCCAACGGTTCTTCCAGTAAAAGGCATTTTCATAAGGATATTCGGCGTACTACTAATTCAGTATGGCCACGATCCATTTACTTAGAGTCTGATGCATTATGGTAATATGGGAGGCCTTCCAACGGACACTTGCCACGTGTACACAAAGAAGATTCGACTATTGGTGTCCTTCTACTACAAATAGATTCTCAAGGACAACTGACGAATCACCGGATCACAAAACAACTAATTCATAAGCTTACTCTTGCACTTACTAATTTCTTACATTCTTCAAGTTCAAGAGAGAAAGATTCACTTACTGTCTATCTGTGAGAATATTGCTAAGAATATTATAAGTTGAATATATTTTTTTTTCAATAGAGAGTTAGATAGCTAAGTAAGTTGTATTTGATTCAAAGTATTTGATGGATATCCTTCTGGTTGTGGAAGAAGGGGTGACGTAGGAGGGTTTACTCTAAACATCCATAAACAACTCCATGTGTTCTTTACTTTCAGTCATTAATCTTCATCGATTCAAAGATTCAAATCCGATGAACACTTCCGCACTTGAATCCATTTCAAGAGTTCGAAGGATTTGTGAAGAATAGAAACAAATATTAATCCCTCACATGATTATTATCGAATCATTTATCATAAGTTGTTATCAATAGTCAGACCTTAGTCTCTATTGGTAGCACCGATCCTAACAAGTGGTATCAGAATCTCGTTTTCTATTCTTAAGCACCAACAAGAACCTGAATCATGACCAAAGATGCTAGCTCATCCAAGATTCATATGTTTTTTTGCAGAAAACTACATCGTGTGGAAGAAGAGAGTTCGGGCTCATCTTGTGTCCATAGATATTGACATGTGGAGTGTTGTCACAAAAGGTCCTATCAAAATAAAGAAAGACAAATATGAGTGGACAAATGAAGACAATAGGAAGAAAAACCTCGATAACTTGGCCATGGATATCTTATACAGATCTCTTGACGACAACATGTTTAACTACATCATATCATGCGAGTCTGCCAAAGAAGTTTGGGAAAGACTCACTCAACTCTGTGAAGGCAATGAGCAAACAAAAGAAAACAAGATTACGATTGCCACCCAACAGTTTGACAACTTTAAGATGCATCCTGGAGAGACGATGTCTAAGTTTGATGCAAGATTCATTAAAATCGTCACCACTCTCTCTATTCTGGGAAAGACTTACAACAATAGAGAGATTGATATAAAGGTCATGCGTGCATTGCTCAGGGAGTGGGACATCAAGACTATGGGGATGAGGGAGTCCAAAGACCTCAATAAGATGGAGCTCTTCGACTTGCTTGTCAATCTGAAGGCCTATGAGTTCGAGTTGAACTCTAGGATGGAAGAGGAGCACCTCACATCCACCATCATAACCAAGGCTTTGGTGACTTCTGAGGAGCCACCAATTACCATTAAAGTAAAGATGGCTTCCCAACAGCTCAACAGCCATGCGATGACTCTCTTCGTGAAGAAATTAGGCAAATTCATGAAGATGAGCAATTCTAACTCAAACTCTTCAAATAATAACAATGATGATAAGACTAAATCTAAGGCTAACGTGAAATATTTTAACTGTGGTATACTAGGTCATTACAAATCGGAGTGTAAGAAGCCAAAACATGATGAAAAGAAGAAAGACAACGAGAATGAGCTGAAGGCTCTCATGGCGACTGACAGCTAGGCTAAGTGGATCCAAAGAAACTCAGATTACTCATCATCCAATGATAGTGATGATGAAGAGGTTGCTTACTTCATAGCAAGAGAAGAGGAAGACTCTAAGGTATTTGAATTCTCTTCAGAAGAGTTTTCACGAGATCACTTAGTTACTGCACTCAATGACATGGTCATAGAGTACAGAAAGTTATCTAAATCTAAAAATGAAATAAGGTCAAAATTTGAAAATGATGAATCTATTTTTTCTCAAACTTCCGAACCAAAAGTTTTTGAAAACAACATGGATGAGATGTCATTTGAGAATGAGATGCTCAAGGAAAATATTCAAACTCTTTTTTTTTGAAAACCTACGTTTAACTTATATTGTCATTTCTTGGACAAGGTCTGGAGAAACTATCAAATATCAGATTAGTCTTTACCAGATGTAAATCTGGTTTAGGATATGACAAAGCTATCCCAGATAAGACCAGTGAGAAGTTAAACTCAGCAACATACAATATTAAGCCAATAATCTTTGTCAAAGAGAGTTTAACTGATAATGGAACTGATCCAAGATGTGAGGATCTAACGTTAAAGGATGAGATTATTTATGTTCCGCCAACTCTAAGTTGGTTGAAACCTAGAAAGGAAGAAACCAGCAAGTCTAGCATATCAAAACCTGACAAGAAGTCAAAGAGTTTTAAACAAAAACCATCCCTAAAGTTAAGGGATCATCTACTAACAGGAAGACGTCTTCTAAGCCTAAATCATACGCACTAATCACAATACAAAATGGGAAGTCCATAAGAATAATTCAAATATGGATTCTTAAGGGACTGATTGACCGAGGACCCAAGTGAATGTGTCTACTAAAAGTTGTAAATACATTTTTGTGTAGGTGATACAGGGAAACTGCATGAAGGAAACTTGGAGCACACTCTTTTGAGAACATGCTCCAGAAGATCAACAAGTGGCACATTTACCACTCCTATGGAATAAGTTTTTCTTCCTTAAAATTATTTTTGGTCTTGAGGACCTCAAATCATTTACTTATTTTAAATATGCATAAATTGGATGAGGAAATTTAATATTTAAAATGTTCAGACAGATGCACGCAGACGAAATCTTTAATCGGTTTATTAGAAGAGGACGTCTAAAAGAAAAACAAATACTTAGACGTATATTTGCTTATGCAGTCTGTGCTTCTGAGTAGGATAATTGTCTTGGTTTCTAACCTACGCAGGTTAGACGTTTGAGTCTAATGAACGTTTAGATATCTGTAAGACAAGGGTAGTTAGACACTCACGTCTAACCAGACACACATTTAACACGTGATGTTTAAACGTAATTAGACATTTACGTCTAATAAACGTCTAGACGTCTGTAAGACAAACGTAATTAGACGCCTATGTCTAATAGACTCTTGTGTCTAATAGACGTCTATCGAACATAAACGCCAAAATGTAGAAGCAAGTTAGACGTCTAACTACGTGTGTAGTTGGACGCTTCCTCTTTAGATTAATTGAGGACAACTATCTATATGCGCTGTCATCCAATATTTCCCGCCCAAACATTAAAGAAGTTATTTCTAAACTCGAATAACTTAAAGACACATGTCTTTCAATGTTAAAGAAAATAGCTAATATACCTTTGAATATTAAGATATTTTTTGGTAAAAACTCAGTTAATGATGACTACTTTTGAGAAAAGGCGTCTAACATTAATTGAAGGGTTTTTTTTCTCAAAAGTGACGGTTAAACTTATGACATTTCAGATTCTATTTAAACACATTTTGCATATGTTCTGGATTCTTACGCTTATAATTTTCTCATAACCCTAGATTTCTCTCTGCCTTCTCTCTAAGAAATCTTGTTTATCTTCATCTCTTATTCTTAAAGATGGTTGACAAGAAAGTTATCTTTCTTTCTCACAACACCCTACAAGTGAATTTTGATTCTGTCTACTCTTTCGATCAATAGGATGTCGTGGTTATGTTCCATTCTCTTAAGTACTCCGGCCTCAGGAAATATCTCGGTGGTCCGTATGTCTTTTACGAAAAGGAGGTATGTTAGTTCTTCAAGACGGCAAATGTGGTCGGAGATTCGATAACGGCGATAGTAAATAGAAAGTCTATCTCCTTCGGTGAATAAGTGTATGCTGAGTTCATTGAACTACCATCGGAGGGTCACACCTTTGACACAGCGCTTCTAGTCGAAACTATTTCATAAATGTAGATTGTCTTCTCAAACGATGGCAGTTCTATCAGATTAAACAAGAAAAAGAAGACCATAAAGCTGCATTTTATTCTTCTGAACGACATTGTGGAGAAGGCTCTTCAGAGTAGGGAAGGTTCGTTCGACCTGTATAGCCAAGACCGTTTCGATTATATGACGGCTATTTCAAAAGGTATGTCGATCAACTGGGCATCCACTTTATTTTCAAATCTCTTCCAGTTGGTTTATTCAAGGAACAAGTAGAGTGTGGGTTTCTCAGTCCAACTCGACTAGTTCATGGAACATCTACGTGTTTGATAGGATCGGGATCGCCAAAAGAGGACCAGGGTCCGGCTAACGGAGAACACTTACACACTCACAATGGTTGGAACTAATCCGGTTAGAGATTAACACCAGTCTCAACACCACACAAACTGTTACAAACTCTTGAACTAGGTTGAAGTGCGGAAGTAGTTTTTTTTAGCTTGAAGAAAGACAAACAACTTGGACAGCAATATGAAAGAGTGAAATGGAGAAGGATCTGTTTGGAATAGAGAGAAGTCGATTTGGATAATGAAATGACCGGAAATGAGGAAAGAACACAACACAAGGATTTTATGGATGTTCGGAGACAAAGCTCTTACTAGGAATATTCAACACACAATACAATCTGTCAAATGATCAAGGCTTATTTACTACTTGATATTGACTTATAACTCTCACACAATATTAGAATTGTAATACACTGAACAATATGTAAATACATAAAGCTTTTCAACACTTGTAGTTATTCTTGAAAGATGAATTCGTGTGTGAAGCCCTTTCTTCTGTTCTTCAGCTTCTCCTTTTATAGTGGAAATATGACAACTGTCATATTTCTCTTTCAACGGATACCTGAATGGTAATCCTTGAATATGATTGGTTGGTCAAAAGGAGTAGAAATGCATTAAATACGGTTTATACTTCACAAGAAGTAATACAGCCGACTAGTTTTATCTTCACTTGACTTTAACAGCTGGTCGGTTGGATAGTTCTCTACTTCTTGGAGGCTGCTTTTGGACTTATACCAAAATAGGTATATCTGCACACTTGATAGTCATCTACTGCCTGTAGTCTATCAACATACTTGTATCAAATAGGAAATAACACTGTCTATAAATTTGAAAGACTCCTTCTGCCTATTCCCAAAGAGAACTTTTTACATCAAAATGGAAACTTCAAGAAGTTCCATAACTTTGATTTGATCTTGATTAATCTTCCCGCTAGAAATGTACGGTAATTTATGATTGAGCCAATGTTTTTGATCCAACCGTTCAACATATCGATTTGCTACTTTGATTGGCTGACTAATTCTACTGCCGAGGAGAGGAAACCGATCTTCACGAGATAGTTCACCGATCCTGAAATTTGAGCCGAACCAGTCGATTGATTTTGAGAGTTCCGGTTTGCGCTGCTTCTATGATATCGATTCGACCGACCAATCTTGAAGATGTGACCGCTCCCAACTTTTCCTGCACCAAAGGTTGGATTTAATTAAGTTCTTTAGATAGTAATTACCTATTAATTAACTATCTAATTTATTTAACAATTTTCTTTTTTTTTTGATTATTTAAGTTAAATATTCAAAACCCTGCAATCGTTGGTCGATTTAAAAAGACTTATATTAATTGGCCGATTTAAAAAGACTTATATTAATTGGCCGGTTTAAAAAATGTTTGATTTGAAGAGAAAAATTTTAAGAAAAATTTTGTGAGAAAATATTTGTGAGGAAAAATTTGTGAAAATTTTGTATGTTTATCTAGCAATTTCTCCCTTTTTGATTATTTAACTTTTACATATTAAAAACCAGAAATTTAAAACTGAAATCGAAAAGTATAAATTTCCAAAGTAATCATAATTTCCCAAAGTAATAATAGTTATAGATAATAAAGTAATCATAAAGATAAAGATAGTAGTTAGTGTCTCCCTTCATCCTCTTGGCTGACCAAGTTGGTGAAATAGCGTGTTGTGAAGCCCCTTCCCGGTGTAGTCGGATAAATATTTGATTGAGAGCTTCTAGGAAAGTCGACTGACTCTGAGGGTCTTGTCGGCCGAGTAGGAACTTGGAACGCGGGAGTTCTTTGACTTTGAAAAAAATTGTCAACTGAATCTCCGCGGGTTCATCGGTCTGATCGGGCACTTGAACGAATGGATTGAATAGGTACTACATGAATTGGTTGAACGGTGGGTCTGGATTTGCGTTTTCTTTGATTCAATTGTTCACCATCCTCCTCTTCTGCTTCATCCTCACGATTCAAATTTTCTGAGCCAACGGCTGGAGTTATGAATGGTGGAGCATTTTGAGCTGTTGTTGCCGACTCTTGTGCCCTCTTTCTTTTGTTGTATGTGCCCTTGTCTTTTTGGAAATCGGAGAAGGAGATTTCCGAATTTCTTCATCGATCTTCTCTTGGATAAGTTCTTGCTGAAGTTTCCGAGCGACCTCCACGTTATTTTGCTAAGCCGCTTTGGCTTTTGCATGTTCATCAACTTAAAGCTGTCGGGCGATCTCTTCATCTTTTCGCTCAGTCGCCTTGGCTTTTGCGTCTTCATCGGATTGAAGCTTCGAGCAACCTCTTAATCTTTTCTTATTCCATCTTTGTTGGCAACCTCTTGGGTCCTTACCAGCTCATGTAATTGTACAGACATAAATTGCACCGATTCAAGAGTTGGAGAGGTTACCTTTCAACATGTTAAAGCTTAGAGTCGGTGGATGAGGCCCGAGCTTCCATAGACGCCTTCCATGAGGCCATAGAGTTTTGAATCATTTCCGCTATGATAGATTTCATGCGGTCTTCAGTTATGCGAGCCACTAATTCGACCGATTGATGTTGTACTGGAGGCGAAGAGTTAACCGGAAACGATACTTCTGTTCCAGCCAGTTTCTAAACACTATCTTTTCTGGATTTGCTTCGGGTAGAGTGCTTGTTCGATAAAGTCTTGGCCGCTGTATTGGATGACGGAGAAATCGTTACCCCATCTTGTTTTTCTTTATTTTCTGGAGACTTAAGACTGCTTTCAGATTGAGCCCTTGCCGATTTGGATGATTCACCGACCTCAAAGTTAGACTTTTCAGGCTGTTTCCATTCCGGTCAATATCTTTCACTTCAACCGCAGTGGAAGTTCTGCATCCATTTCGGTTGTCTGTTCATACTTTGAAATTTTGGCTAAAAGGTCTACTTAAACCGTTTTCAAAGTCTCCAACACGATCTTATCCACGCTAGCTACTTCACCTATAGAAGATATCTTTGATTTATGTTATTAATGGATAAGGACAACACCCTCAACTTGGCGTTTGCTTCAACCAGTTTCGTTCTTGTCATGGCGATCGGTACGGATGATGTTTTGGAAAGATCAAGCACAATTTCTTTCAATGATACCATCGTCGACCACTTGCTCTCTTCAGGGCATTCTAGGAGCATTTCCTTAAAATTGATTTCCATCCTTATCATTGCCCATTCATAATAAGGATCAGATATGAGTTATGCTCTCTCTTAAATTATTTTGAGAACATTTTCTAGAACCTTCTCAGCCTCAGCATCGACCATGTGAAAATCTGGTGTTTCAGCAGAATCTGGAATTTTAGTATCAACCGCCTCGTCTAGAATCAGGTTTTGATTGGTTCCGGTTGGAAAGGTTTCCTCATTGACCGGACCAGTTGTGACCTTCGTGGTATTATCGTTGTCATGCACCCAAGGCTGCTCGACCAAGATTTCTTCTTCATTTCTTATGGTCGACTTATCAGCCTCATTAGCAGAACATGCCTGGTCAGTTTCATCATTCTGACCGTTCTCAACAATCTTACTAGTCACATCAGTTTCAGCCACCCGATTGACATTATTAACAACATCATCAATAATTTCCAAAGCTCTTGGTTGAGCCTCTAAAACTGTAGGCCCAACCGGTTTAGTAGATAAGATAGAGATATTTACCTAAGGGATTGTGGTTTCCTTGGATTCTGATCGGCTAGCTGTAGACTCGACACAAGTCGGAGGAATGACCGGAGAAGGGACAGACTCGGCATGAATTTGGTGATCAAACGGAGTGACTTCGTGGTTATCGGTTTCTATTGCCTCACTATTGGATTATTTGTTATACGATGTCACAGGTGCCGGTCGTTTTCCCTTCTTAACTTTCTCCTTTATTTCCTTAACCTTCGGCTTTTTAGCCTTCAGTTCCTTTTTCTTGGTTACTTTATCTTTACCGGCTCTAACGATGCTCTTCTTGATGTTGATCGAATTTAAAATTTTGCTTTTAGACAGTAAGGTACCTGGGCCTGTTGGAATGTCGAGATGAAGTAGAATCTTACCGATTTGCATAACGTAGCCTAAAGACCGATCGAACTTGGAAGATATCATCTCGCATAGGATCTCAAAGAGGATGCCGACCCAGTTTATCTGGTCACCGAGAAGGATGTCCACCATCATCTAAAACTTTTACTACGTGAGGCTATCAATGTTACCTCCCCTTGCCTGGAGCGACTTTGAGACGATATCACATAGGAGCCGATACTCAAACCGTAGTGAGCCTTTCTTACCGGTTGGATCCACCGGTTCACTTGTGTTGGATACCATCGTTTGAATTTCTAGAGCTTCCTCATCTGATAGATCGGTTGAGAAGTCGCGCCCCTCCGACTAAAGACGAAGAGCCTCGACGAAGACCTCTTCCGATAATTAAATCTTCTTATTGCCCACCATCGAATGAATAACTTTCTTTTTGATTTTGGCGTTCTCGAAGAACTCCTTCATAGCATCTTGGTACATGGCGAACAGACCATCAAGAAAGAATTCCAGTCCCGATTCTTGTACAGAATCCATAACCTTCTGAACATGAGTCGTTCCGTTGTTCTTAATATCCTCAAAATCAACCTGAACAATACGAACAAAGAGTGCGTTATCATGTCCCATGATGATTCTGGAAAACTTAGAGATATTTATAGAGAGAGTGCAAGAGCAGAGACGATTTCAAGAAAGATGGTAGGTTGTGAATAAAATAATGAACAAAAGTCTTTATATATGATGAGTGTGACGGTTGAGTTATCGAACCGTCACTCCATCGTACAGTTATCATGGATTGACGCCAAAATTTCCCTCTAAAAGTTATGACGGTAAAAGGCTGGCGGTAACTTTTAGGCGGTAACATTTGGTGGTTATCTTAAGCGGTAAGTTTTAGACGGTAGTTTAGGCGGTAGTTTAGGATGGATCTGTGAATGATGTCATGAAGAATTTGGATATGAGGAGCGAGATTTGATTTGAATCCGTGGTTGTAGACCGAAATCAAAAAGTTGGAGAAGAAGTATGAAAATTCCTCATTTGCATTGGAGAGATGAGAGGGAAAATCCGAAAAACCTTTGGTTGGTAGATTGAAGAAACTGGAGAAGGATTCTTCATTGATATGGAAGAAGAAACTTCCTCTTACATAGGAAACGATTGATCCATTATCCAGAATGACGGCGTGATTGATGAAGTCGGTAACATCTTTTTCTAGAAGAAAGTCAGAACCTTCCAGGAATTTTCGCAAGCCGGTAACAACAAGAGATTCAAAAACGATTTCTCTTGTTTCGCTATCTTGAGATGATAACACTGAATCAAAGTCGACAACTAGGGATGTTCGAAGAGCTGATTGAGACATGATGAAGATATGAAGTAGAAGAGAGATTTGACTTTCTAGAGAGATACTCAAAGTAAGAATGTTGTGGTTTGAATGGAAGGAAGTTACTCTTTAAATAGGAGATCGGTTTCAAAAGCATTTAAGATTTTCATTCAATATGGAATCTGTCCGTTATGAAAAGTGTTGTCTTATTTCCCAAAAAGGTTACTTTTGAGTTTTGGAAAGGACTACTTTTTCAAAAGACTATCTTGGGAAAGTGCAAGGAAGGCTGACACAATAACAGGTCAAATTTTTAAAAAAACGCATGCTTGGGAATATTTTGAAAATGACCAATATTTTGAAAAGACCAATATTATGAAAAGACCAATATTTTGAATTGAACGATTTTGAAAATGACCGATTTTGAAATGACCGATTTTGTAAATGACTGATTTTTGGTAAGAGAAATGGTAGCTTCTCCTTAAAAATGTGCCCGGTTAAGAAAAATGGATTTTAAAGTCAATCATTTTAATATTTGATCGAAGTTTCATTAAGCGGATATTTCATAAAGATGAAAACACATAACCGATATTGAAGCAAAATAATCTGTATGATTGTTAAATACATAGATTTCAAAACAGATAGACCCTATGACTAATAGTAAGATGATCCAATAGCCAGAGTTCTTCTAGCTCTTGCTTTGTTCACTCGGTTGATAAAAACATGGATTCTTTCCTTTGTTAAAAGTTGGTTGGGATAGAGAATGGTTCCTCGACCGAGGAAGATATTGAGGTCGAAGAATAGACCGCAAAGCTAGGGAGCGTATCCGATCATTCTTCCATTTGAAGAGATCATCTTCTTCAGATTGTTGAAGATGATCTTGGACCAATTTACTGGAGTGCCTTCGGTTATAGAAACCATCATCTCGAAGACTTTCTGGGAATATGTTTGAGTGTTTTCCTTGGCAAGAATACTCTTACCAATGACCTTACTCAAAATCTAAAATTCACATTGAAGAGAACTTTTGGCACCATAGGTGTCGACCGGAGACAAGGTTCCGGAGAAATGATGGTGCATCTCATTAATGACCATCGGTGAGAAAGAGAGATCGGTGAAACCTTCAATAGGTAGTACGCAACTACGTGCGAAATCTATCTCGCTGAAGACGAAAGATTGACCTAGGATTTCATCAAGGATAAGATCCTCCCGAATAACCTTAGTAGAGCTAAAAAAATCAATATCTACATCATAGTTTATGGCATACCTATCTTCTAGGAATGGTCTTAAACCGGAATACCCAATCTGCCGGAATGCTGCACAGATCTCAATGTCATCACTTTGAGAGATTGATTCTAAGTCGGCTAGAAGGATTGTGTTTGAGAGAGAGCTAGATATGTTAAAGAGTATTTTCCTTGTGTTTGATAGAATGTGATTTGAGAAGATGAAGAACTTTCTACTAAATAGCCAAGGAATCAGTTTATATCTGGTTACAATCTAAGTATAGTTAGGTTTTAATGATGGTTATTCCAAAATAATTAATGATGAATGAAATATTTATTATATTTTCAAGAAATACAATTTTAGTGAATATGTCAGTCTTTCCTTTGAATAGTGATAGACATAGATCTTCACGTTGTTTGAGGTAAGACTTTTTTTTTATTTTTCATAGACTTATGTTCAAGCATATATGACATATATTGTCCAGTTGTCCCATGTTTATTGGAAAATAAAGTTACCGAGTTTATAGTGTAAGTAATCGGTTGGCTTTTTGATGACCAGTTTCATAGAGATAGGTTATTCCATTTCTGAAGAAATACCGCTTTTGCTCAAAGCCGGTAGTTATTCAGTTTAGAGAACAATCCATCTATATAGCCGATTCACTTAGACCGCTCAATTTATTTATAGTTATTTCGATAAAGTAATTTAACTGATATTAACCGAAGACAACTGTCCGGTTTTATATACTTGATTTTCTTTCTTTCTGATCTTTTATGTACACAATGAATATATGCCAACATCTGACCGATTTTAAAGAGAATGCATATATTTTAAAAATTCGTTCATTTTTATTAAAAGTTGACGAAAGCATGATTTGAGAAACAGTAACTTCTCCCTGAGATCATGCCCGGTTTTTCATAAATGCGAGTTATGAGAAAACACTGTTTTTCTAGAATCAATGCATCTAAGGAATGAGTTGACCGCTATCAGCAAGTCCTAAAATAGTTCTAAAATAAGAGAACTTAGCTTCCTGTAGTGATTTGTAAAAATGTCGGCCACTTGCTGTTCGATTGAGACATACTCCAACCGGATATGTTTTTGTTGCACATGCTCCCGGATGAAATGATGCCTAATGTCAATATGCTTGGTTCTCGAATGAAACACTAGATTATATGTTATCGCTATTGCACTGGTGTTTTCAAAGAATATAGGAGATTCCTCAACCGTAGAACCGAAGTGCTTCAATTGTTGTTGAATCCATAAAAGCTAAGCACATCAACTATCGACTGCAAGATACACTACTTCCGCTATTAAGGTTGCAAGTGAAGTCTTCTTCTTGTTATACCAGGAAACAAGCTGGTCACCTAAGAACTGGCATGTCCCACTAGTACTCTTACGGTCGATTTTATAACCTGCATAATCTGCATCAGAATAACTCGTTAGATTGAAACTGGAATCCTTCGGATACCACAGTCCCACATCTTGAGTTCCTTTTAAATATTTTAAGATTCTTTTACCAGCAGTATAGTGAGATTGTTTAGGATTAGCCTGAAATCTCCATACACTCCAACCATAAACAGAATGTCCGGTCGGCTAGCTGTCAGGTAAAGAAGTGAACCGATGATTCCACGATAGTTTGTTATGTCCACTCCTTGACCTTCTTCATCTTTATCCAGCTTGATTTATGAGCTCATTGGTGTGGAGGCTGCAGAGCAGTTCTCCATCCCAAACTTCTTTAACAACTCCTTTATGTATTTGAATTGGTTGATAAATGTTCCTCCTTCGATCTTCCGAACCTAGAGACCTAGAAAGAAACTTAACTCCCCCATCATACTCATTACAAACTTGTCAGTCATCATTTTAGAAAATTTCTCACATAACTTAGGGTCGGTTGATCAAAAAATGATGCCATCTACATAAATTTGAACAAGTAGAATATGTTCCTTTTTCTCAAATTTAAATAGAGTTTTATCTACCGATCATATACTAAAATCATGGTTGAATAAAAACTTTGTTAAAGTATCATACCAAGCAAGCTCTAGGAGCTTGTTTTAAACCGTAAAGGGCTTTATCTAGTCGATATACATGACTAATCAAATCAATATTTTTGAAACCCGGAGATTGCTCAACATACACCTCCTCACTAAGTTCACCATTTAAAAATACACTTTTAACATCCATTTGAAAAACTTAATTTTTTTTTAATATGAAAATGCAAGAAATATTCTAATTGCCTCTAGTCTAGTCACATGAGCAAATGATTCTTCAAAATCAATGCTTTCTTCATGTTTATATCCTTGGGCCACTAATCTAGCCTTGTTCCTCGTAACCAAACCGTTTTCACTGAGTTTATTTCTGAACACCCATCTTGTTCCGATGACCGATTGATTTTTCGGTCTTGAAACTAAGTGCCAGACTTTATTCCCCTCAAACTGGTTTAATTCCTGTTGCATTGATAAAATCCAATCGGGATCCAACAATGCTTCATCCACCTTTTTAGGCTCAATTTGTGATATAAAAGCGGAGTTTTCATATTTTTCCAAAAGTTGATGCCTAGATTGGATGGGTAGTGAGGGGTTACCTATAATAAGCTCAAGAGGATGATTTTTGTTCAATTTGAGTTTTGTTCCAGAAATATCTTCCAAATGACCGATTATCTAATCAAGGTTAGACATATTAGTAGGTTGAACAATCTCAAGCTGACCGATTTTCTCAACAGACACTGAGGTGTCAACTTCTTGCTATGAATCTGCTTGATCCAGCTGAATCTCAGCATTAACTGTTTAGTCATAGACAAATCTTTTCACTATCAGATTGGATATTTAAGTTTTCTAATTTGTTATGTAGATCAAAGGATAATGTAGTGTTACTTTCAACCGATTCATCAAAAACAACATGATAAGATTTTTCAACAGTTAAAGTCCTGGTGCTATAAACTCTATATGCTTTACTTACTACGAAATATCCTAGCATGATGCTAACATCGGATTTTGCATCGAAAGCAGTCAAATAATTTTTGCCATTATAATGAATGTAATACTTACAGCCAAAGATCCTAAGATACCGGATGTTAGGGACTTTGTCATAGTATACTTCAAACGGATTTTTGTTAAGGCGTTTATTTAACATGGATCGGTTTTGAGTATGGCATGCACTGTTGATAGCCTCGACCCAAAATTTTTGAGCAATGCCTGAATCGGCTATCATGGATCTTGCGATTTCCTTGAGAGTTCGGTTTCTTCTCTCGTCCAGTACATTCTATTGAGGTGTTCTAGAACTATACAACTCGTGTCTAATACCGGATTCCTCAAGAAATGCAGTTAATATACTATTAGTAAATTATGTACCTCTATCACTTCTAATTTTATTTACACGTATTGATTTCTCATGTTGTAATCTTTTAAGCAGTTTAACCAAATTAGGTGTAGCTTGATTTTTAGATACAAAAAATATCACCCAAATGTATCTAGAATAATCATCAATAACTACAATGGTGTAATGCATGCCGCCTAAGTTGGTGACCCTAACCAGTCCAAATAAGTCCATGTGAAGAAATTCTAAACATCGGCTAAATTGAGCATTTCCTTTACTTTTGAAAGTAGATTTTATTTGTTTACCCATTTGACATGCAAAGCAAATTTTATCTTTAGCAAATTTCATGTTATGAATTCCTTGAACTAATTCTTTAGTGCAAATGTAGTTTATAGTTTTGAAGTTCAAATGATTTAACCTTTTATGCCAAATCCAGTTTTGATCATTCTTAGCTATCATACAAACCGAGTTATCACATTTAGTTTTCCAGTCTACTTTGTAAAAATTTCCTAACCTATTTTCGGTTAGTAGAATGCTACCCCGTGGATTCTTAAACTAAACATGTATGTTTATGAAATTCAATAGTGTATCCTACATCGCACATTTGACTAATACTAAGCATATTGAAATGCAGATTTTCAACAAGAAGTACATTATTTATAGTTAGGTTGCCATGGACAATCTTACCCTTGCCCATGGTTCTACCTTTGGAATTGTCACCGAAAATTATCATTGCACCGTTTTCTTGAACAATATCGATCAGTAAGATGTTATTTCCGGTCATGTGTCTGGAGCAACCGCTGTCCAGATAACATTCTGAATTTCCCAACCGCTTGTTCTTCTTAACCTACAAAATATGAATATTTACACCTTTTTGAAACACATACTCACTTGGGTCCATAGTTAATTAGTTCCTTTGGAATCCATACTTTCATTAATCGGATGAGTTTCCTAGTGATGATCTTAATAGTTTTACATGTACCAGGCTTTAGATTTCTCTGTCTACTTATGGTTACCTCATAGTGTCATAGTGATCTTTCATCGGATGAATATCTATCATACTCTATTCTAACCGACCGGATGGCTTTCCTTCTCTCAGGATGAACCCATCTTGATGTGTCAGGTGATCCTACACATGTTAATTCCTTTTCCAGTTTTGAATCGTGACTGGTTTCAATTTCGGTTGATGAACTCTTGACAAAGTTTATGAAAGTCAACTTGTCTTTACTGAGATTCAACACTTGGCATTTTAAAGGTTTAGATTTATCTAATTTTTAGTGATCATAGACTAGACCGAATTTACAATTATATGGACTTTGATGACTCGTCATCTGGCTCACAAAATCTCCAGATCTCTTCCATGCAACCATTACATATTTAGTTCTTTCATTTTCTTCAGTCAACGATTGAATTGTCTCCTTGAGCTTCTCATTCTAAGTGGATAGTTCAATTATTGCATTGGTCTGAATTTCACTTGGTTCACAGATTTTAGTTTTACTTTGTTCACCGGTCTAAAAGTTCAACTGGGTCAGTACAAGAGTTGATATGTGTCTATACTCAACGACCATGTCATTGAGTGCATTAACCAAATCTTCTCGGGTAAATTCTTCACAAGAAAAGTCAAATACCTATTCTTCAATTTCCATGAGACAAGAGATCCCTTCATTATCACTGTCCGAATCGGTATGCGCCCATTAGCTCCAACCTTCATTGGCTATTAATGCTTTCTGAATCTCTTTGCCTTGACCATTTTGCTGATGATCATCCCTCTAGTTGTGATCATCTTATTTTCGATCATCTCTTCTTGGCTTTCTACATTATGACCGTAATGACTTAACGCATTACAGTTATAACATTTAACGTTAGATTTATCACCGAATTATAGTTGTAGTTGTTTGTCGGTTGTTTTTTCTTCATGAATTTTCCAAATTTCTTTGCAATCATGGCCATCACATCCTCGCTAAATTGTTCGGTGGTTTTGACCGGTACAGGAACGGTTGGCTCCACTGAACCTTTTAGTTGTTCAAGACTCTGGACGGATTGAAGTGAACACCGTGTCCAACTTCAGAGAGAAGACAACAAAGAAACATGCTAAGAGGAGCATCATAACCATAGTGTTTCTTTGGAGAATAGATCATCTTTACCAAATTATTGAAAAGAAATTTCGACCAATTGATGGCCACAACCCTTGTGATAGCCATCATCATTTCGAAGACTTTGTTGTAGTAGATGTAGGATGAGTCCTTAGCAAAAATAGATTTTGAAATGAGGTCGTTGAGTAGGGAGAACTCAACTTTTAGACAGGAACTCTTTCCGTGAGAGGCGATAGGGAAGAAGTGCCCTTCAAAGGATAGGTTTGAGAAAACGAGTTTCCTCTCAGACTTGATTTCATTGGAGGAGGAAGAGAACTCAGAGATTCTTTCAGATGGATGCCTAAAGAAAAGAGTGAATGTTTCCTCGTTGAAGCAAACGTGTTTACCGAGAATGGTCGCACAGATATACCTATTATGGTAGAATTCGATAGTTTCAAAGAATTCACGAACCACCTGTTCGTGAAAGATCCAATGAACACGCATAAACTTCTTTAACCCAGAAGTTTCTAGAGATTTAAACATAGTGACCATTTCTGGAATCACTAGGGAGGAGACAACTGCAAAATCTATTTAGAGATATTTTTCAGTGAGGGAACCCATTTCGATAAGTTGAAAGAAGAACTTAGGGATTTAGAATATTAAGAGGCACGAGAGGGTTTCTTAGAGAGAGAGCGCTAAGAGAGATATTCAAACCCTTGAATATTACCGTTCTTTTATAGAAGAGAACTGACTATGATCATTAAACGCAATGATTATATGAACCATCAAAAACATAAAAACATGTTCCCAAGAGATGTATCATTTAAGATAAGCAACATTTATGAATAATCATGAAAGTTTGTCATCAATGCAATACGTGCGGTAAAGGAATATCAGAGATTTTAGTCATTCTTTTAACATTGAGAGACACATGTCTTCAAGTTATTGAAGAAATGACTTTTCGATTTTTGGCGGGAATAGTACATAGACATTCAATGTAGTAGTGGACAACTATCCCACTAGCCTGAAGATGAACAGTCTAAGTGCGCACATAGTTAGACGTTTTAACTTAGTGTCTACATTCGTTGCATCTAAGTTGGATAGTAGTCTATTAGATGTCGACGTCTAATCACGCATGTCTTCTAGAAAACCATGAGTCTATTAGACTTAGGCTTCTAATTACGCATAAACAACACGTGCTTGACGTGTGTCTGGTTAGACGTTAGCATCTATCTACGCTAGTATTATAAACGTCTAAACGTCTAAACGTCTATTAGACTTCGATCACCAAGAAACTGGCAAGTTCCACGGGTGCTTTTTTGATCAATCTTGTAACCTGCATAATCTGCATCTGAGAAACTCTTTATATTGAAACTGGAATCCTTTAGATACCACGGTCCCACATTTTGAGTCCCCTTTAAATATTTCAAAATACGCTTAGCAGAAATAAAGTGAAATAGTTTAGGATTAGCCTAGAATCTTCCACAGACACCGTCAACAAACTGAATGTCGGGTCGGCTGGCAGTAAGATAGAGAAAAGAGCCGATGAGTCCTATATAGGTAGTGATGTTAACGCTTTGTCCATCTTAATCTTCGTCTAACTTGCTTGAGGAGTTCATTAGAGTGGCTGCAACCGAGCAACTCTCCATTCCAAACTTCTTTAACAATTTCTTGGTGTATTTGGCTTGGTTGATGAGGGTCCCGGTTTCAAGTTGACGAACGTGAAGACTGAGGAAGTAGGTTAATTCTCCCATCATACTCATCTTGAATCTGTCCTGCATCAGCTTGGCAAATTTCTCACATAATTTGGGGTTAGTTGACCCAAATATAATATTATCAACATATACTTGAACAAGTAGAATATGA
The DNA here is from genome assembly GCF_907164915.1 of Impatiens glandulifera. Taxonomy (NCBI): domain Eukaryota; kingdom Viridiplantae; phylum Streptophyta; class Magnoliopsida; order Ericales; family Balsaminaceae; genus Impatiens; species Impatiens glandulifera. The sequence continues at coordinate 37,262,131 of NC_061865.1, forward strand.
GAGTCTCTAACAAATCTAAACAATTTTTTGTCAACTGACCCAATCATGAAGTCGTGATCAAACATAAACTTAGTCAAAGTATCATAACAAGCTCTTGGAGCTTGTTTCAAACCATATAAAGCTTTGTCAAGATTAAAACTCATGATTTGGTAATGTATGATCTAGAAAACCAGGAGGTTGTTGAACATAAACAACTTCATTTAATTTACCATTTAGAAATGCACTTTTCACATCCATTTGAAAAACTTTGAAATTTTTAAAAGATGCATAAGTTAGAAAGATTCTAATTGCCACAAGTCTGGCAACATGAGCAAATGACTCTTCAAAGTCAATTCCTTCTTCCTGTCTATACCATTGAGCAACCAACCGGGCTTTGTTTCTTATAACTAAGCCATCTTCACTAACCATGTTTCGAAAACCCCATCTAGTTCCAATAACCGATTGATCAATCGACCTTGGAGTTAGATGCCATACTTTATTTCTCACAAATTGGTTTAACTCCTCTTACATGGCATTGATCCAATATGGATAAAGCACAACTTCACTAATTTTCTTAGGCTCAATTTGAGAAATAAATGCAGAGTTAGCCATTTCATCCAACAATTGACGTCGTGTTCAACGAGGAGAGTTAGGATTACTAATTATCAATTTTGGGGGATGATTTCTGTTACATCTGAAGTTTGATCTGAGAGGATTAGACATCAGATTAGTTGGCTCCACGACGTCCATACTGTCAACAACCTGTTGAACCAGAGTTTGGACGTCTGGTTGATTCTCGACCGGATCAGCCACTTGATCAAATGTATAATCCCTTTGAATAGGAGCTTCATCCTCACTATCAGATTCAAGACATGTATCTTCTAATCTGTTAGCAAGGTCGATGGGATTAATAGAATTGTTTTCAACAGATTCATCACAAACAACATGGAAGGATTCCTCAATAGTTTGTGTGTGATTACTGTACACTTGTACAACTTTACTCACTGAGGAGTTACCTAGCATGATTCCAGCATCTTCTTTAGTATCAAAAGCGGTCAAATATTATTTCCCATTGTTATGAATAAAACACTTACACCCAAATACTTGAATGTAAGAAACTGTAGGAATTCTTCCATAAAACAGTTCATGGGGGGTTTTGTCAAAACGTTTGTTAATTATTGACCGATTTTGTTTATAGCATGTTGTATTTATGGCTTCTGCCCAAAACTTCTGAGGAACACGTAAGTTGACAAACATTGATCTCGTTGCTTTCTTCAATGTCCTGACTCTTCTCTCAGCAATACCATTTTGTTGTTGAGTTCTAGAACTAGAAAACTCGTGTCTAATACTAGATTCATCGAGATATAAAGTTAGGCGTGTGTTTGTGAATTCGGTTCCCGATCACTTCAAATCTGAATAATGCTTAAAGAGTTTTGGTTTTGAATTCTTCTAAGGATCTTAATCAAATTTTCAGTCGTCTGGTCCTTGGATTTCAAAAATACAACCTATGTAAATCGTTAATAGTCATCAGTGATAATTAGGGTGAATCTCATTCCTCCCAAGCTCTTTATAGGAATTGGACCAAACAAATCCATATATAAAAGTTCCAAGCACCGGTTAGACTGAGATTTCCCTTTACTTTTGAATGATGATTTTCTCTATTTGCCTAACTGGCAAGCATGAAAAATCTTGTCCTTTAAAACTTCAAGTTGGGTAAGCTGAAAACCAAGTTATGCGAAATAATGTTGTTAATGATTTTAAAATTGAGATGATTCAATCTCATATGCCATAGCCAGTTTTGATCAGTTTTGGTAATCATGCATATGAGATTAGATATTTCAGTTTTCTAGTTCATTTTGTAAGAATTTCCTACCCTTCTTCATGTCAACAGAACGTTACCTTATTTATCCTTAACTAAACATGCATGAGTATGAAAGTCAATAGAAAATCCATTATTACACAATTGACTAATATTTATCAGGTTATAACACAAGTTTTCAACAAGTAGCACGTTGTTGATGGTCAAATCACCATGTATAATATTACCCTTACCCATGGTCTTACCCTTGTAGTTATCCCCAAAAGTGATCTTAGGACATGAACATTCTGTTATATAAATTAGAAGCCGTCTTTCTCTAGTCATTTGTCTGGAACATCCACTGTCCAGATACTAAACTGAATCCTCTAGGAAGTCAACCTACACAAAAACATATTTACAAACTTTTGGTACCCACATTCACTTGGGTCATCGATCAAGCAGTCCCTTCGGAATCCATATTTGAGTTATTTTGATGGACTTCTCTTTTGTGTAGTAATAAGTGCGTATGATTTAGGCTTAGCAGACGTCTTCTTACTATTAGTTGTTCCCTTAACCTTAGAGGATGATTTTTATTTAAAACTCCTTGACTTCTTGTCAGGTTTTAATTTGCCAGACTTGCTGGCTGCTTTCTTTCTAGGTTTCAACTAGTTAACAGTCGACATGATATGAATAAGCTCATCCTTTAATGTTAGATCCTCACAACTTGAATCATTTCCATTATTAGTTAAACTCCCTCTGACAAAGTTTATAGACTTAAACTTGTTTGTTACTGAGTTTAACTTCTTACAGGATTTGTCTAAGTCATTGCTGTCAAATCCTAAACCGGATTTGCATCCGGCAGGCCACAACATATAAATTTGTTGTTTGACAGCATCTCTAGACTTCGTCCAGGAACTGACCACATATGTCAAACGTTGGTTTTCAGAAACCAGAGTTTGAACTTTTTCTTTGAGCGTCTCATTCTTAGATGAGAGCTCAACTACTTTGTTTTTATAAAATTTTGGGTCAGACACTTGAGATGAAGAAGAGTTATTAGATTCATATTTTAATTTCATTACATTAAATGAGTCTCATAACTTCTTGTACTCACTAAACATGTCATTGAGTGCAGTAGTTAACGCATCTCTTGTAAAACCTTTTGAGGAAGAGTCGAATACATTGGATTGGTCATCTTCCATCAAGCATGTGACGACTTCGGTATAAGTTTCGCTAGATGAGTTCTCTAAGTCGCTATCGACCCACTTAGACTTACTTTCAGCACTTATAAGAACCTTCTACTCTGTTCGGTTCTCCTTTGTTTGAACATTACAGCCATATATTTGAATCATCTTCTCCCAAATTTCTTTAGTAGAAGAGCAAGACTTGATCTCACTAAATATATTCATATTGATTGACTTGAACAAGACATCTTTGGCAACATTATCCAGTTTGTTCATCATCTTATCTTCATTCATCCAGCTGCATCTTGACTTTTCAATCTTTATAGGACCATTAGTGATGACATTCCACATTTCGCAATCAAGGGCAGCCAAATGATCTTGCATTCTCATCAAACAATAATCGTAGTTTTCTTTTGAGAGCACAGGGATTTGGTTGATGAGAGACATGATTCAGGTTCTTTAAAGGCTTGAGAATAGAAAACCGAGCTTTGATACCAATTGATAGGATCGGTGGTACCAATAGAGACTGGGGTCTGGCTATATATAACAACTCACGATAAACGATTCGATTTTAACTCTATTAGAAGTTAAAATATGTTAATATTCTTCACAAATCTTTTGAACTCTTAAAACGATTTTAATAGCGGGAGTGTTGGTCGGATTTGAAACTTAGAACCAATGATAGATGAAAGACTAAAAGTAAAGAACACAACATATTGCTTATGGATGTTCGGAGCAAACCCTCATACGTCACCCCTTCTTTCATAACCTGAAGGATTCACTAAACTCTTTGAATCAAATACAGTTTATGGATATAACTAACACTCTGTTGAACAGAACAACCTCTGTTCAACTTATAATATTAGGAACAATATTCTCTCAGCTAGACAGTTTTTTGATTTTTTCTCTCTTGAACTTAGAAGATGATAGAATTAGGCAAGGCAAGAGTAAGCTTGTAAGTTTGTAAAAATGAGCAAAGTTACTGGTGATTTGGCCGTTGTCCTTGAGCATCTATTTGTAGTAGAAGGACACCAACGGTCGAATCTTCTTTATAGAAACGTGGCAAGCGTCCATTAGAAGGTCGCCCAAAAGGACAAGAGTAGAACAGACTCTAAGTAAATGGATCATGGCCGTACCGAACTGGTAGTGCGCCATCCTCTCTAATATTGTCTTGTAATGGACAAACCATTGTAAGGATATTTGTGTACGTGGCATTCGTTCATTGGTTACAATTAGCTGACTTGTCAAACTACACATGAGTGAGTGGAGTAGAGTAGGAGACATCTAGTTGATCGTGGGTAGTTAGATGTCAACGTCTAATAGCGTATTCCATTAGACCACACGTATAATAGATTTAGACTGCAACGTCTAACTACATATCCCTTAAGACTTGTCTGAAGGAGTTAGACGCTAACGTCCAACTACGTATCTATTAGACTACAACGTCTAACTACGTATCACTTCAGAAGGAGTTAGACGCCAACGTCTAACTATTTATCTATTAGACTATAATGTTTAACTACGTATCTGTTAGAACTCAACGTTTAACTACGTATTTGTTAGACTGCAACGTCTAACAAGGTATCTCTTAGACCTCAACGTCTAATTACATATCACTTTAGACTTGTCTAAAGAAGTTAGACGCCAACGTCTAACTACGTATCACTTCAGACTTGCCTAAAGGAGTTAGACGTGTTGGGTCAAATTATTTTGACCAAGTGTCAAAGTAGTTTGACTATTGGAATTTTGATGATGAATGTATATCAAACTCTATATATGCGTCTAATTTCTTTTGGTGCAGGTGTATCAAAAACAAGTTATATTAGACTTGGTCTTAATGAGGTTCATTAGACCGATTTGGCATTAGATGTACGGTTAGACGTGCATTCTAACTAGCGAAGTTAGACGTGCAGTCTAACTAACGGTGTTAGACGTACAATTTAACTAGTGGAGTTAGATGTGAAATCTAACTAGCCAAGTTAGATGTGCAGTCTAACTAGCGGTGTTAGACGTGCAGTCTAACTAACGGAGTTAGACGTGCAGTCTAATTAGCGAAGTTAGATGTGTAGTCTAACTAGATGTGTTAGACGTGCAGTCTAATAAGGCGGTGTTAGACGTGCGGTCTAACTAGCGGTGTTAGACGTGTGGTCTAACTAGTAGTGTTAGACGTGCGGTCTAACTAGCGGTGTTAGACGTGCGGTATAACTAGCGGTGTTAGACGTGCGGTCTAACTAGCGGTGTTAGACGTGCGGTCTAACTAGCGGTGTTAGACGTGCGGTCTAACTAGCGGTGTTAGACATGCAGTCTAACTAGCGGAGTTAGACGTGCAGTCTAACTAGTGGAGTTAGACGTTCAGTCTAACTAGTGAGAGTTAGACGTGCAGTCTAACTTCTTCTGATTAGTCGGAAGGGTTGTATAGTTAGACGTGCAGTCTAACTAGTGAAAGTTAGACGTGCTGTCTAACTCCTTCAGATTAGTCTGAAGTGAACTGTAATTAGACGTGAAGTCTAATCCCATTAAACAAAGTGGTTTAATGGATCTTGTTATTAGACGGGGACGTCTAATTTCATTAGACGAGGTCGTCTAAGTGAAATACATCTAATGCCATGATTAAGCAGTTGCTTAAGCTAGCACTCGCCTACCCACGTTCTCTAGCTGTACGCTACTCCTACTCCACTTTCCTATGAAGATCAGTACGACAGCCAACTGTAACCAATTGATTAATGTCACGTAAGCAAATATTCTTCCCACTACTTGTTTTTTCAAGAATATACTTGAAAAATATTTGGCGCACTACTAGATTGGTTCGATCACGATCTTTGTACTTAGAGTCTGTTGTGTACTATAGAGGCGTTCCAATAGAAGCTTGCCACGTGTCATTATGAAGATTCGATCATTGGTACCTGTTACTATTTAAAGTTCCTCAAGGACAATGGAAGAATGATCGATCTATCGATACTCATATTATTCCATCTTAACTGTCAACTACTTTCTTACTTTTACTGTGTGTTAATCAAGAGAGGGTTAGAATCAAAGCATTGTATTAACTGAGTGATATTCTTCATATTATAAGTTGAACAGAGTGTGTTCTGTTCAATTGTGAGCTAGTAGTGCGACTGTATTGGATTCGTTGAAAGTTAGTGAATCCTTCCGGTGATTGGAAGAAGGGGTGACGTAGGAGAGTTAACTCCAAACATCCATAAACAAACTGCTGTGTTGTTTCTTTCTGTCATCTTTTCATTCTTGGTTCTTAGCTTCAAACTCAAGAAAACATTTCCGCACTTGAATCGTTCAAGACTTTGCAAGAGGTTGCGCAGAATAGAAAGTGACTTAAATCCCTAATAGAATTTCTATCAAATCGTTTTTCCGAAGTCGTTACCAATTGTTAGACCCCCGTCTCTATTGATTACGCCGATTCTATCAAGACGCCAACGTCTAACTACATGACACGTCTAATTAGCCTGCTTAGACCACATCTAGTGTTAGTCAATTCTGATGCACCTACATAGAAACATCTTAGCTTCATTTATAGCTTTGTTTTAATCACGATTAAGTTTTAGTCACAATTATGTTTTAATCACAAATCATCCAAATAAAATTGGCATGGAATATACTTATTCTTTTAATTATTTTAATCAAAATAATTTGACCCAACAAACTCCATTAGACTTGGTTTAATGGGATGCGAAGTTATACGTGGTAGTCTAACTCCATTACACTTGGTCTAATGGGATACGTAGTTAGACGAGGACGTCTAATTCCATTATATTAGTCTAATGGGATGCATAGTTAGACGAGGACGTCTAACTCCATTAGACTTGGTCTAATGGGACGCGCAGTTAGACGAGGACGTCTAACTCCATTAGACTTGGTCTAATGGGACGTACAGTTAGATAAGGACGTATAACTCCATTAGACTTGGTTTAATAGGACGCGGAGTTTGACAAGGACGTCTAACTCCGTTAAACTTGGTCTAATGGAGCACATCTAATGCCTTTCTTCAGCAGTCGTCTGAATAAAGCATAAGTCTAATCACGATTAACTAGTTGTGTGCTACTCCTTCTCCACTCACTTCTATACATTCTAACAAGCTAGTTAATTGTATCAAATGAACGAACGCCACATACTCAAATGTCCTTCAACGGTTTGTCCAATACATGACAATTTCAGAAGGATATTCGGCGCACTATCAGTTCAGTACATCCACGATCCATTTGCTCTGAGTCTGCTGTATTCTGGTTATTTTGGAGGCCTTCCAATAGACACTTGCCACATGTCCACAAAGAAGATTCGACCGTTGGTGTCCTTCTACTACAAAAAGATTCTTAAGGACAATGGACGAATCACAGGATCATAAAACAACTGATTCATAAGCTTACTCGTGTACTTACTAATTTTTTACCTTCTTTAAGTTTAAAAGAGAAAGATTCATTTACTATCTAGTTGTGAGAATATTGCTGAGAATATTGTAAGTTGAATAGAGGTTGTTCTGTTCAACAGAGAGTTAACTGGCTCAGTAAGTTGTATTTGATTCAAAGTATTTAGTGGATATCCTTCCGGTTGTGGAAGAATGTGTGATGTATGAGGGTTTACTCGAACATCCATAAACAACTCCCTGTATTCTTTACTTTCAGTCATTCATATTTCATCGGTTCAAAGCTTCAAATCCGACGAACACTTCCGCATTTGAATTCGTTTCAAGAGTTTGTAAGATTTATGAAGAATAGAAATAGATATTAATCTCTCACAGGATTATTATCGAATCGTTTATCATAATCTATTATCAATAGTCAGACCCTAATCTCTTTTGGTAGCACCGATCCTAACAGGATCTGAATAAGGTTACCTCACATCGACCTACTTGTCGATTGTGATGTCGGTCATTAGTTTTTATCATTCATGGACGAATTCTCTAGATATAATTAAATCATGATGTCCCCGCAAAATAATGAAAATACCACATTCATAACAGAAGGATGTACTTTCTATTATCGTGTCATGCCTTTCAATCTAAAGAACGTGGGAGGAATTTATCAAAGGGAAGTTACCATGATCCTTCATAACATGATCCACAAAGAAGTAGAAGTCTATGTCGACCACATGATTGTCCAATCCAAGGATCGACAAGGACATGTCCAAATCCTTGAAAAAATCCTTCAAAGGATAAGGAAATATTATAAACGACTTAATACGAAGAATTGCATGTTCGGAGTCACCGCTTGTAAAATATTGGAATTTTTGATCACCCAAAGAGGAATTGAAGTCGATCCCTCAAATATAGAAGCAATAACTGCTATGTTAGTACCTCGAAAAAGGGAGGTTCGAGGATTCCTTTGGAAAATCCAATACATTAGCCAATTTATCAGTAAGTTCCCTACAATATGTGATCTATTGTTTAAGCTTATGAACAAGGACCAAAAATTCATATTGGATGAGAATTGTCAGCAAGTGTTTGACAAAATTAAGGATTATCTGAAATCACCACCAATCCTTAAGCCATCCAAACCCCAATATCCCACTTTTACTATACCTTACTATAATAGAAACAACAAAGGGAAGCTTTTTATCTTAAGAAAACGAGGATAAACTTTATATATTTGATTACTATATCAGTAAAAGAATGATTGGATGCGAACATAACTACACTCTAGTTGAGAATGTATATTGGACATCAACATGGGTCACCAAAAGATTACAACATTATATGTAGGCCCATCCTATAAAGTTGGTATCTAGATTGGAACCTATCTACTTCTTATTCCATAGGACACTCTTATTGCCAAGGATAACCAAATGAGTGAAGATGATATCAAAATATAATAAAGCTTGTACCATATAGAAATCCATCAAAGGAAGCGTTATTGCGGACTTCCTAGTTGACCAACCCATCATTATTGAGTCAGAAGATGAACTTGAGTTCCCTAATGACAAAATCATGAGCATTACGTCAAACACATGGAAATTAATATTTAACGGAGCTTCATGCATACAAGGATAGGGAATTGGAATTTTGTTAGTTGGCCCCAAATGCACATACAATTCAACATCCATAGAACTTAAATACCCCATTACCAATAATGAGGCCGAATACGAGGCATGCCTCTCGAGTCTCAAATTGGCATACAAAAAGGGAAAACCAAATTAGAAGTAATCAGCGACTCTAATTTGGTTATATCCCAAGTCAACGACACATGAGAAGTAAAGGGGAAAAAATTAAAATCATATATTTCCCATCTAACCAAACTCATGAATAAATTTGATCAAGTATCATTTGTCCATGCCCCAATGAGTCAAACTGTTTTCTGGATGTCTTGGCTACTCTTGCGGTTATGACTCATGATCTGAAAAAAGAAAAAATATGCTTTTGAAAAGAAAAAAGTAATTTCCTGTGAAGATTTTTTCAAACCATGATATGATACTCTCCAAAATTCATAGAATATAAAGAATATATGTCCCGTTTCATAAGAAAATTATGACGACTGTTGCGCTAATTTTCCACCAATTATACTTAGATAGAAAATAAACTTTATAAACGATATTTTGATGGTTAAAATATGCTCCGTATAGATGGTATTAGTAAAAAAGGATCATATAAGAAGAACACGCAAGAGAATGTGGTCCACACATGAACAAAATGGTTTTAGGCAAGAAAATACTTCACCTATGATATTATTGGCTAAACCTAGAACAAGAATGTGTGAGCTATGTAAGGAGTTATTATTAGTGATAAATATATGCTAACTTAAAGCATAATATGACATCACTAGTTTATAATATGACCTCTCCTTGACCCTTTATTACATGGGCATTAGTATTATTGAGAAAATCTATCCATATGATTCAAACTAACACGAGTTTATACACGTAGACAATGACTACATCACCAAATGGGTTGAAGTAGCTTCTTAAAAAAATCTTAAAATCATCTCATGTGGAGAAATTCATCTGCACCATCATCATCGCTATGTACAGAATCCCTCATACCTTGATTTTAGAATTTCGACACCTCTACAGAAAAGTGTTACAATTGCTCAATGAATTCAAGATTGAGCATTATAAGTTATAGTTCTATAGACCCCAAACCAATGGCACGGTCGAAGAGAAAAATAAGAATGTGATTAGGATCATAAAAAAGATGACCAAAACATATAAGAATTGGCAAGAAAAATTGTCATGTGCCTTATGAGGTTATCGTTTGGACGCTCAAAATTTGACGGATGAAATCCCCTACTCATTGGTTTACGGAATGAATGTCGTACAACCAATTGAAATTGAGATCCTAAATCTCATAATACTCTTAGAAAATCATGTTATCGAGGAAGATTGAATCAAATCTCGATATGATTAAGTGACATTAATGGAAAACAATAGATTAAATGTTATATATAAAACTTAAGCCTTCCAAACATGAATGTCAGATAACTTCAACAAGAAGGTAAAACTCAGGAACCTCAAAAAAGGTGACATGGTTCTCAAACAAACTCGGAAACTTTTAGACCCCATGGCAAGTTTTGTCCACAATGGGAAGGACAATTTATGATCAAGTAAATACTCTTCAGAGGAGTCGTTCGACTATCTACAATAAAATGCAATGATTTCATTACCCCCGAGAAATCTTGACGCGCTTAAAAGATATTTTGTATAATATCAACTTTTGCGTGGAACGATTTTAAACTCAACATTAAAAGAAGCTTATTTCAATAGAATCAGACCTAAGTTTTGTAAAACTTGCACCCTAGCCAAAGAACATTGGTCCGAACTAGAAAAGACCTGATTCTTTTCAATATAAAAATAAAAGGAAGAGAGAAAATATGTAGTCAACCTATATTTTTGTAGGTCCGGTCTGAAAATAAATAAAAAATCCAAGTCTTTTCACCAAAAGAGAAGAAGAAAAACTTTCGAGAAAGGAGGAAAGCCTTGATCCCTGCTATGAACTAATATAGAGGATTTTAGAAAATAAGTAGAGGAAAAGTAAAGATCATCACTTCCTTCCAAAGTAAGTGTTAAATTAAATCAAAAAGGGGAAATTGTTAAATTAAGTTAAAGGGGGAAATTGTTAAATTAAGTTTAATTATGAAAAACGTTTTAATTGAGTAAAATGAACTTAGGATAATTAAAATAAACACACATGCTTTTGATGAATGAATAAAATTAAGTTCAGCAATGTGTTAATGCGCAAGTAAAATCAAATACTCGCTAACAGTAGAGTTGCCATCACTTGAAGACTTGCTAACAACAGAGTTTACCAACAAAAAAGGTGCCATCAGTTGAAGACTCGCTAACAATAGAGTTGCCATCAACTGAAGACTCGCTAACAATAAATTTACCATCAGATGAAGACTCGCTAACAACAAAGTTTGCCAACAACAAAGTTTCCATAAGCTGAAGACTCGCTAACAATAGATTTTTTAATAGTAGAGTTGCTCAAACAGAAGAGGTTCGCTGGCAGAAGAGATACTCCATCAACAAAGTTCGTTGGCAGTAGAGTTGCTCAATCAATAGAGTTTGTTGGCAGTAGAGTTACTCAAACAGGAGAGTTCACTGACAGTAGAGTTACTCAAACAACAAGGTTCGTTGGCAGCAATGTAACTCAAACTGCATAGTTCGCTGGTAGTTGAGTTGCTCAAACAGCAGAGTTTGATGGCAGTAGAGTTTCTCAAACAGTAGAGTTCGCTAGTAGTAGAGCTTGACAACAGTAGAGCTTGCTAGAAGCTGAGATGATCAACAACAGAGTTTTCTATCAGCAAAGTAGCTCATATGTAGAGTTTATCATCAACAAAGCTCGCTATTAGTTAGTTTCCACATCAGATGAATGTACAACCAACTCTCTACTCAGACATGCAAAATGATAAAAAAATATTTCATTCCCTTGCGCACTAAAATCCCATACGCCATGCATATGAAAAATGTACCATTGCCACGTATTGACAAAATAGATTTGATCGTTGATATACCTCAAGCTTAAAAGGCATTATAGTACAACGGTGAAGCTCTCTTGTTTAGTGCCCTCTTTTTCATCCGTCAAGCTCGTTGTCTCTAGCTCGGTCACAAAACATACACAATGGTCATACAAGATGTTGGGTCAAATTATTTTGACTAAGTGTTGAAATAATTTACCCTCTGATATTTTGATGATGAAATAACTTATGAGTTTTGATACAGGTGTATTGAGACAATATGTCATAAGATTTGGATGTAATGAGGGTCATTAGACCGATTTTGATTCTCATTCGCATAAAATTAGAAGCACAGTCTAACTCATCGGAGTTAGACGTGCAATCTAATAGACGTGTAAATTAGACGCAAGTCTAATGGAATTAGACGTACAGTCTAACTCATCAGAGTTAGACGTGCAGTCTAATAGACGTGTAAATTAGACGCAAGTCTAATGGAATTAGACGTACAGTCTAACTCATCGGAGTTAGACGTGTAGTCTAATAGATGTAAAGAATTAGACGGATGGTCTAATGAATACACGGAATTAGATGCAAGTCTAATGGAATTAGACGTACAGTCTATCTCATCGGAGTTAGACGTGTAGTCTAATAGATGTAAAGAATTAGACGGATGGTCTAATGAATACACGGAATTAGATGCAAGTCTAATGGAATTAGACGTACAGTCTAACTCATCGGAGTTAGACGTGTAGTCTAATAGATGTAAAGAATTAGACGGATAGTCTAATGAATACACAGAATTAGACACAAGTCTAATAGAATTAGACGTACAGTCTAACTCATCGGAGTTAGACATGTAGTCTAATAGATGTAAAGAATTAGACGGATGGTCTAATGAATACGCGGAATTAGACGTGAGTCTAATGAAATTAGACGTAGGTCTAATTTATTTGGAATTAGACGTATAGTCTAACTCATCGGAGTTAGACGTGTAGTCTAATATATTAATAATTAGACGGGTAGTCTAATTAGTGAAAGTTAGACGTGAGTCTAACTCCTTCAGATAAGTCTGAGGTAGAACTGGAATTAGACGTGCAGTCTAACTCAGTGGAGTTAGACGTGCCGGTCTAATGGTTATTTAATAATTAGACAGGTAGTCTAATTAGTGAAAGTTAGACGTGAGTCTAACTCCTACAGACAAGTCTGAGGTAGAATCGGAATTAGACGTGCAGTCTAACTCAGTGGAGTTAGACATGCCGGTCTAATGGTTATTTAATAATTAGACGGATAGTCTAATTAGTGAAAGTTAAACGTGAGTCTAACTCCTTCAGACAAGTCTGAGGTAGAACCGGAATTAGACGTGCAGTCTAACTTAGTGGAGTTAGATGTGTCGGTCTAATGGTTATTTAATAATTAGACGGGTAATCTAATTAGTGAAAGTTAGACGTGAGTCTAACTCCTTCAGACAAGTCTGAGGTAGAACCGAAATTAGACGTGGCAGTCTAACTCAGTGGAGTTAGACGTGCCAGTCTAATGGTTATTGTAATTAGACGTGAGTCTAATTCTATTAGACTAGGCGGTCTAATATACGTTTCTCATTAGACGGAGTTGACTTATTTCATTAGAATGATTTTCACAAATCCGTCTAACTGAAATACGTCTAATGCTCAATTTATGCAGTACGCTTGAATCTAACAGTTCTCCTACCCACGTGCTATAGCTGTACCCTACTTCTGCTCCACTTTCCAATGAAGATTAGTACAACAAATATATGCATCCAATCAAAGAATGCCACGTAAGAGAATTTTCCTCACATTACCCGTTTTGCAGGTACATCCTTGATGGAATATTCGGCGCACTACCAGTTCGGTACGGCCACGATCCTTGTGCTCAGAACCTGCTGTGTACAATGGAGGATTTCCAATGAAAGAGTGCCACGTATTATTCTTGAAGATTTGACCGTTAGCTCCTGCTCAGTATTTAATCAATCCTAAGGACAACGGACAATCTGCCGAACGAACAAGCGAATACAAATGAACAAACAATCTAATTATGCAGAGAGAGACTACTCAATCATCTTGCTTACTGAACTTATTCTTTGAAACTTCTTTCTGATTGTACTATGTGTGAATTGAGAGAGAGAGCTAGAATCAAAACACCATTAGTTGAGTGATATTCTTCATCTTGTAATTGAACAGAAAGTGTTTTGTTCAATAGTGAGCTAAGTGTGTGTAAACTGCATTTGATTCGAATCATATTATAGTGAATCCTTCCGGTGTTTGGAAAAAGGGGTGACGTAGGAGAGTTTCGACGAACATCCATAAACAAACTGGTGTTCTTCATTTCTGTCATCTTTCCATATTTCATCTTGTGCTTCAAACCCAAGTAAACAATTCCGCCTTGAATCTGTTTCAAGTGTTTACACAAGTTTGCGTAGAATAGAAAGAGATATTAATCCCTAACAGGATTTCTATCAAACCGTTTTTCATAAGCCTTCATCCTTAGCCAGACCCCCGTCTTTAACGATAAAGTCGATCCTATCACAAGATAGTTTACTCGATAATCGTTTGTGGCATTCTATAATAATTTTACTTGTGTAAGTTGAACAGATACTTGTTTGTTCAGCAAAATAGTGTTAGATCTAGAAGTTCAGACAGGTAAGTGTTAAAACTTGTGATCTGAGTGGGTTTGTGTAGTGTCTATACAAATCAAAGTCTTTAGTGGAATCCTTTTGGAAAGGGGTGACGTAGGAGTTTTTATCTCCAAACATCCATAAAATCTTGTGTTGTCTTTTAATTGCTTCATTCATTCTTATATCCGCCGCTTCAAATAATGTAAGTATTTTCTGCACTTGAAACTGTTCAAGAGCTTTCTACGATTTGTCAAAGAATAGAAACGGATTTTCAATCCTTAACAAGATTAAAATCAAATTTAAGTGAAAAATAGAACAATAATATTTAACCCCCACCCCCTTCTACTATTGTCTTCGATCTTAACAATAAGAATCTCAAAACAACCCAATGATTTCGTAATAACTCCTACATAGGGATATCGATCATAAAATCCTTTTTCGTATGAAATGATCATTCAAAAGAGTAACCCTCCAAAGAAAGTTTTTGAGAAAAGAACTGGAATAAACCCAAACCAAAAGTAAGGTCGAGAGCCACAAATCGAGAAAAAACACATCATCAATCCCACGCAAAAGAAAATAGAGGTTTAGAACTCAATGCTTTGGGAAGATAAATCCACAAAACAAAAATGTCAAAAAGAGAAAATAAAATGAACAAAGAAAATCTCCAAAAAGAGAGAAAAATATTTATGTGTTGGTTGAGGAGTTGAAATCACCATTCGTAGTTAACTCAGACTCTAGTATTCATTGTCAAGGCAAGAACATAAATTATCGATTCTACCAGACACATCCCAAAACCTAAAAAGTGACTCAAAAATGTTGAGGTAATGAAATCTCCATTCGTTTCTCACTCAGACTCTAGTCTTGATTTCTACAACAAGAACATAATGTATCGATTCTACTGGATATACTTAGAGTCAACGAAGGAAAAAAACATATATGTCAAAGAACAACCCATAGAATAAAGTTTTTAAGGCCTCTCTGTTAGGATCTAGGTGAGGGTTGGCTGACCGGGGTTTGACCTGTTAGTACTTTCTGACAGCACTCAACGGTTGGTGTTTAATCTGGTTAGAGATTAACACCGGGTTTCAATACTACACAAACTGTCACAAACCCTTGAACCGAGTTTAAGTGCGGAAGTGATTTGTTTCAGGTTGAAGCAACACACACACAAGATGAATAAAGATAGAATCTGGAGAATATCGGTTTGGAAATTAGGAGGTCGGTTTAAGGTTTAGTAAATCAGTTAAAGTGATGTTTAATCGGTTAGGGCGGTATGAGTCGGTTAGTACAAATCGGTTAGAACGTATGACCGATAGAAAGTAAAGAACAAGACAGGTTTTTATGGATGTTCGGAGATAAAACTCCTATGTCACCCCTTCTTCTCAAAACCGCGAGAAGGATATTCACTAAGGAATACAAAAACACAATATCCGATCGAGACTTATTTGCTGCTCGATAAACGCACGTACAATTCTCACCGAAATTGTAATCTCACTTCAAAGGCACACTTAAACTTTGAATCTTGTAGAGAGATGAACATGTAATTAATAACTCTTACAACTTGTAGGTGGTGGAACTGGTAACTACCTTTACTCCTCTTCAACTCCTTCTTTTATAGGTGAAATGTGCCAACGGTCACATTTCTTCTTCTTGAATCTGATTGGTTGAGCAGAGGTTCAAAGTTTCAGACCTGGCGGTTTAGGCTTCCAATGAGTAGGTCAAACCAGCTAGGTTTGTCTTTTACTTATGGTAGCAACTGTCAGTTGGCCAGTTGCCTGCACCTGGAAGGTTGCGCCTCTGACTTATCCTAGAGTGGAAAGATCTCTTCAGGCAATCTTCTGTAGCCTGCAGAGTATCACCGAACTTGTATGAATATGGCAATGTTACAGTCTGTTCCTTTGGTATCAACTTCCGCAGATACTTAAAGTATCTGTTTACACCGATTTGTAGGTTGTACTTAGTTTGATATATTCTTGGCTTTTTTCTCTAAGTAGCTTCTTCATCGGTTTTCCGGTTGGATGCATTTCGGTTTAGGATGTCTACCGGTTGTTCATAGCTTCAAGTTAATCGGATGACTTCCGGTTTTGGTTACATCTTTTGCCTTGTCTTCTGACTGGTTTTGCTTTCTTGATCGGTTGGATTCTTGACCGGTCAGATTTTTGACCGATCTTGGTTCTTAGCCGTTCCTGCACAAGAAGTTTGTTTTTGTTAAGTTCTTATTTTAACCGGTTTAATTTATCTAACACTCTTTAAAGATATTTCAAAATGAGTGATGTTTCAAAGAAATGCGGTTTAAAGCCAAGCAAACAAAAAAAGGTTCACTCCTTCAAAACATTGAAGTTTTAACCATTTATATACAAGATAGATATTATAACCAATATCTCAAAATTGGGAAAAATGAAATTCGATTTCCTTACAAAAATCACAAGAGGACAGGAAATGATGTTCAGAGTCAAGCCCCAACCTTTCAAAACCAAAACATCATTATTCATTAAAGGGATCACAGTTTATGCTGATCACGGAAAAAAAAGAATGACAAAAACTAGGAAATAGAAAAAAATGTCCATTTATCCAAACACATGAGTTACATGTTCATAAGTAAAACTTAAAATCGACGAATGACGGATTTCAACAAGTTGTGTAAGAACAAGAAATCATTTGTGTATGATCCACCAAAAACCCCATCTCTATATAGTTACATAACATTTTTGTTATATCATTCAACAAAAACCTTATTTATTGATAGGTACAAGAGATTATTTTTGTATGATCCACCAAAAACCTTATTTGCCGATAGGTATAAGAGATCATTTGTGTATGATCCACCAAATTTTTTTATCTCTCGATAGGTACATGACATCGTTTTTATACGAATCAATAAAAACTCTATCTATTGATAGGTACACAAGATCATTTGTACATGATCCAACTAAAATCCTATTTGTTTATAAGTACGTGAGATCATTTGTACATGATCCAATAAAAACTCTATATGTCAATAGGTACCCAAGATTATTCATACATGATCCAATAAAAACTCTATCTTTTGATAGGTACATGATATAATTTTTATACAATTTAACCAAAAACCCTATCTGTAGATAGGTACAAGAGATCATTTTTGTATGATCCACCAAAAACTCCATCACTCGATAAGTACATGACATCATTTTATATGATTCAATAAAAACTCTATATGTTGATAGGTACACGAGATTATTCTTACATGAACCAACCAAAACCCTATTTGTTGATAGATACGTGAGATCATTCGTACATGATTCAATAAAAACCTAATTACAAATAGGTATCCAAAATCCTTCGTATATGATCCAATAAAAACCCTATTTGTCAAATGTGTAGTATCGTTTCTACACAATCACATCAAAATTAAACATATATGTTAATGGTATCTCAATCATTTTTACATTATCGCTCTAAATGTTACTTGTTAGTAACTACCGTGAATAGTTTTTGAACATTCAAGTCAAAATCAAACCTATTTGTTGTTATCAACTTGATCATTTTTACATGATCGCTCTAAATTTTACTTTCTAGTAACTCCCATGAATATTAACATTCACGTAAAAATAAAACATATTATTCTATAGTACCTCGATCATTTTTACATAATCGCACCAAATGTTACTTGTTAGTTACTCTTGTGAATAGTTTATTCACATTCATGTCAAAATCAAACATATTCATTGATAGTACCTCGATCATTTTTACATGATCGCTGTAAATGTTACTGTTAATAACTTCTTTCACTAACATTCACATAAAATCAGATATAGATATTGATAGTACCTCAATCATTTTTACATGATCACGTTAAATGATACTTATTAGTAACTCTCGTAAATAGTTTATTAACATTCACATAAAAATCAAACATATCTATTGATAGTACCTCGAACATTTTTATATGATCGCTCTAAATGTTACTAGTTAATAACTTTCATGATTAGTTTATTAATATTCACATAAAATCAAACATATATGTTGATAGTACCTCGATCATTTTTACATGATCGCTCTAAGTGTTACTTGTTAGTAACTCCCATGAATAGTTTATTAACATTCATGTCAAAATCAAACATATTTATTGATAGTAAATCGATCATTTTATATGATCTCTCTAAATGTACTTGCTAGTAACTCATGTGAATGGTTTATTAACATTCACATCAAAATCATACTTATCTATTGATAGTACTATGATCATTCATATATAATCACTCTAAACCTTACTTGTTGGAAACTCTCGTGAACAGGTTTATAAATTCTCATACAAATATATATGTTGATAATACTATGATCATTCACATATGATCTTTTAAACGTTACTTTTTGGTAACTCACGAGAGCAAGTTTATTAACTCTCACGCAAACCTATTTGCTGATAGTACTATGATTATTCACATATAATCATTCTAAATGTTACTTGTTGGTAATTCACATGAGCAAGTTTATCAACTCTCACACAAACCTATATGTTGATATTATTATAATCATTCACATATGATCACTATGAACGTTACTTGCTGGTAACTCATGTGAACAAGTTTATCAATCTCACACAAACATAATTGTAGATAGTACTATGATCATTCACATATGATCACTCTAAATTTTACTTGTTGGTAACTCATGTGAACAAGTTTATCAACTCTCATGCAAACTTATATGTTGATAGTACTATGATCATTAACATGTGATCACTTTAAATGTTACTTGTTGGTAACTCACATGAGCATTTTTATCAACTCTCAAGTAAACTTATTGAATATAGTACTATAATCAATCACATATGATCACTCTAAACGTTACTTGTTGGTAACTCACATGAGCAAGTTTATCAAATCTCACGCAAACATATTTGTTGATAGTACTATGATCATATACATATGATCACTCTATACTTTATTTGTTGGTAACTCACATGAGAAAGTTTATCAAGTCTCATGTAAACCTATATTTCGATAGTACTATAATCATTCACATATATTTTCACTATAAATGTTACTTGTTGGTAACTCACAAGAGCAAGTTTATTCACTCTCACGCAAACTTATCTATTGATAGTAATATGATCATTAACATATGATCACTCTAAACATTACGTGTTGGTTACTCATGTGATAAAGTTTATCAACTCTTACACAAACCTCTTTGTTCATAGTACTACGATCATTTATACATGATCACCTAAACGTTACATGTTAGTACCTCACGTGAGTAAGTTTTTCAACTCCCACGTAAACTTATCTATTGATAGTACTACGATTATTTGCACAAGATCGCTTTAAATACTACTTGTTAGTTACTCACATGAATAAGTTTATCAAAATTTCATGTCCTCTTTTATCTTATCTATTGATATTAACTCTGATTCTTTGTATATAAGGGTGTAAACGAGTTGAGTTGTTCGTGAGTAGCTCTTGACTAATTCGTGAGTAGCTCGGTCAAAGCTCCTCTCAATCTCTATTTGACTGAGCTCGAGTCAAGTTCGAGTAGCTGAATTATAAATTGAGCTCGAGCTCGAGCTTTATATTAGTTGTTCGAGTAGCTCGCGAGTATCTCGTTATATATATTTCTATATTATTTATATATTATTATTTGTTTGGGAAAATGATTTAACACTATTTCATTAAGAAGCCAAAAGTGTGAGGGTAATAATCAAAATTAAACAACCTCTAGTTTTGATTGTAAGATGACAAACAAAACACCCAAAAGTTTCTGAAAGCAGTCAAATCACATTACAAAATATAGATTATAATGAACAAAGACTATAATCTAGCTATCCCAACATATGTTGTCTCCTTATTCGCCTTTTGACCATATTGCCTTCTTCTCTCGTTCTTCGTGAATGGAGATTGAATTGAAGCATATGATGATTCATGTTTGTTCACATTATTTAATCTTCCTCTATATGAACGCTTACTAACATAATAAAATATTTTCTTCTTCAGGATTTCATGGCTTTTATCACTACTTTTCTCTGCACCAGTTTTAAGTATTTGTAGGTCATCATTCTTAGTTTTCTCTTTGTTTTATCTCTTCTGTTATATCTTTTCTTTCATCTTCTGCATCTTCCTCTTCCTTGTCTTTAGGTTTATCTTTTTCAGCATCTAATGTTTCATCAATTTCATTGATTTCTTCATTATCTGATTTTACCTTATTTTCTTCTTCTGTTGGGTCAAATTATTTTGTCCAAGGGTTGAAATAGTTTGACTATTGGAATTTTAATGATGAAATGATGAATGGATTATATATGCGTCTAATTGTATTTGATGCAGGGGTATCGAAGTCAGATTTTATAAGACTTGGCTCTAATGAGGTTCATTAGACCGATTTGGTATTAGATGCATGGTGTTAGACATGCAGTCTAACTAGCAAAGTTAGACGTGTAGTCTAACAAAGCGGTGTTAGACGTGCAGTCTAAGGAATCTGTAATTAGACGTGTAGTCTAACTCGTGGAGTTAGACGTGCAGTCTAATAGATTCAGAATTAGACGAGTAGTCTAACTCGTGGAGTTAGACGTGCAGTCTAATGAATCAGTAATTAGACGTGCTGTCTAACTCGTGTAGTTAGACGTGCAGTCTAATAGATTCGGAATAAGACGTACGTCTAACTCGTGGAGTTAGACGTGCAGTCTAATGAATCTGTAATTAGATGTGCAGTTTAACTCGTGGAGTTAGACGTGTAGTCTAATAGATTCGGAATTAGACATGTAGTTTAACTCGTGGAGTTAGACATGCATTCTAATAGATTCGGAATTAGACGTACAGTCTAACTCATGGAGTTAGACGTGCAGTCTAATGGATTGTGAAAGTTAGACGTGTAGTCTAACTCCTTTAGACTAGTCTGAAGTAGAACCGTAATTAGACGTGCAGTCTAACTCGTGGAGTTAGACATGCAGTCTAACTCGTGGAGTTAGACGTGTAGTCTAATAGAAAGAGAAAGTTAGACGTGCAGTTTAACTGGTGAAAGTTAGACGTGACGTCTAACTCCTTCAAATTAGTCTAAAGTGATTCTAATTAGATGTAAGTCTAATCTCATTAGACCAGGTGGTCTAATGGATTCTATTATTAGACGGGGAAGTTTGATTTCATTAGACGAGGTCGTCTAATTGAAATACGTCTAATGTCTTGCTTAAGCAGTTGCTTGAAGCTAGCACCCGCCTATCCACGTGTTATAGTTGTACGCTACTCCTGTTCCACTTTCTAGTGAAGATTAGTAGGACAGCCTGATGCAACCAATCAACTAATGACATGTAAGCGAATATCCTTCCCTCTACATGATTTGCAGATAAATCCCTGAAGAATATTTGGCGCACTACCTGTTGTGTACGGCCACGATTCTTGTATTCAGAGTCTGCTGTGTATTATGGAGGTGTTCCAATGGAAGAGTGTCACATATCATTCTAAAGATTCGACCATTGGTACATGTGCCTTATTTAAAGATTCTAAAGGACAACGGAAAAATTATCATCTTGCTAGAACTTTGAGTGAAATTCAATTGATCACTACTGAAACTGTTAGTTGCTTTCTTGCTTTTATTGTGTGTTAATCAAGAGAGAGTTAGAATCAAAAGCATCCTTTAGCTGAGTGATATTCTTCATCTTGTAAGTGGAACAGAGTGTGTTCTGTTCAACAGTGAGCTAAGTGTGTACAAACTGTATTTGATTCAAATCATATTATTTTGAATCCTTCCGGTAGTTGGAAGAAGGGTGGCGTAGGAGAGTTTGCTCCGAACATCCATAAACAAACTGCTATGTTGGTCATTTCTGTCATCTTCTCATTCTTCATCTTAAGCTTCAAACCTAAGTAAACATCTCCGCACTTGATTCTGTTTCAAGTGTTTACAAGGGTTTGCGTAGAATAGAAAGTGAATTAAATCCCTAACAAGATTTCTTTCAAACCGTTTTTCATAAGTCTTCATCAATCGCCAGACCCCTGTCTCTATTGATTAAGTCGATCCTATCATCTTCTACATCATTACTTTCTTCTTTATTTGATTCTTCCTAGATTTCTTCCTCTATATTTTTTCCTTGATGATTGTCTTTAACTTCCCCAATATTCTCTTTGATCCTTGATTCTTCCATTTCATTTTATTACTTTTCTTCTTCTTGGGCTTTTAGAATTTTATGCTTTACTCAATTGTTTTTGCACATTTAGTGCTAGCATGTTGAAATTTATTTCAGAAAATATACATATCTGGCCTCCATTCATATGAGATTTCCATGACTATAGACTTTCCTTTCTTGTCAATTACTATCATGTTCTTTGACAACGTACTTCGAGGATGTACTTTAATGCTTATTCTTGAAAATGTAAGTTGTTCTCCTCCTTCTATAATGGTTTCTCCAATAAACATAAAAAGTGACTTAAAGCTTATGCATTGTATATGTGTGCTGGGATGTTTCAAAGCTTAAATCATATTTGGGCTGTTTCCAAAGTTGATGTAGAGAATACTAAAGCCGATGCGAATGGAAACAAAGGAAAGAATCCTAAATTTCAAGTAGAGGACAACAAAGATAAGAACATTGAAGTCTTGAAAAAGAACTATTTCTATTATATTTGAAGAGGTTCATACAAAGAAAGATCACACAATAAGAATGAGAAGAAGGTCTTATGACGTAACATGTTTATTTAGAAATAAACACCCTAATTGGTGTAGTTAGGATCTTTTTTTGATTGTATTCTTTTTGTTTGTAATCTATGTGGTTTCTTTTTACTAATGATATTAATTAGTTTCTTTAGGGTCTTTTAATTGTCATCTTTTAATCATAGCTATGGTTTTTCTAACTTTTATTATTGACTCTTCCACTTTTGGGATTTTTAATGAAATGGTATTAATCATTTTCCTAAAAAAATAAATTCAAAGAACATAAAAATAAAAAGATCAAGTATTGAGAGTTAATGTAAATTATTATGGAAAAATAGAGAAATAAGATGATATCAAGGAAGAGGAAGGGGTCGAAGGAGACATTATGATACATGTTTAATTGAGTGTTATAACTGTCACAATTTATCTCATTTTCGTTCAGAATGTCCCAATTAAAACAATAAAGCTAATTTATTGAAGAAGAAAGGAATGAAGAGATGCGTGAAGTTCTTTTTGATGATAAAGCTAATTTATTGAAGAAAAAAGGAATGAAGAGATGTGTGAAGTTCTTTTGATGACTTTGATTGATCTACTAGAGTTTCAAGGTAATAATGTATGGTATATTGATACAGGGTGAAATAATCATATGTGTGGAGATGCATCATAGTTCTACATCTCAGATCAAAACTTGTAACAAATAGTGAGACTTGGAAACAATGTTGTTTTGGATGTTAAAGGCAAAGGATATGTGAGAATGAAGATAGAAGGTGTGAGACATTAAACTCAAATGTGTATTATGTTCCACACTTGAGAAACCATCTGATTAGTGTGGGACAGATTCAAGATGGAGGTAAGAGTGTTATTATAAGCACTAAAATTCTACACACCCAATTTATAAAATTAAAATAATTATTTTGATTATATTCGAATAAATAAATTAAAATAATTAAACCCCAAGGCCAAAACCTAATTTAACAATTAATTAGATTAATTGTTCTAATAATTAAAGATAATGATCAAATAAAATAAATAAAATTATTTGGAATAAATATTGTACACATTTTATCTCAAATTAATTTTAGAAAAATCAAAGAGATTAAAATAATTAATTTAGGATTAATGTTGTACCCATTTTGTCCCAAATAATTTTTTTAACCAAAAAAATAAACAAAATAAATATTATATTTAATTTAAATATTTTGTGTAAATAAAGGTGATCATTTCACCTACAATCATACGTTTCATTATAACCTTTCATTATAACCTGATCGGGCAAGTTGAAGCAAGAACAACCAAAACACCATAATAAGTGTTTGACTAATTCAAGTCAACTTGCTTCCTCAATTGACTTAGAGAGGATATAAATAACCTCTTTGATAATTCTGAATCCAAGAGTTCACAATGAAGCCTCAAATCGGAATATATAGAAAATCCACCATTGAAGCTCAAAATTTCTAGATTTTTCAAAATGTTGTTCTGGACCTTAAAGCTCGAATTGAAACATCCCAAAAGCTTCCCTAAAGTCTAAGGAGTGATCTCTAGTCCTTGGTATGCTTCCAATCATCCTGTAATTAAATCTTTCAGTTTGAAATTGAAATTTTTATATTTCAGTTTTCATATGTTTGTATATTGTCTGTTTGTTGAATTTTTTAATTAAAAAACGATTATAGGATCATTTACAAGATTTTGATGATAGTTAGGATCAATCAATCGATCTTAAATAAACAAACCCCAACTTAAATTTGAAAAAAATTAAAAAACAAGTTTTCTGTTTTGGATAATCCTCAAGAACTTCGACTAAAAAAGCTTCCCAACATGTTTCTAATGATGTTGGACACCTATTTGGATCATGTCTTATCCATCCCGATTATGTTTGATCAAAATTAAAATTTTCAAAGTAAATGAAAATTTAAGTTGTTGAATTGGTCTAAATGAACATCTAGTGTTAATGTTTTGGTACCAATCAATCATATGAAGTATAAGGAAGCCACTAGTAAACTCCCACATGACCGAGAATTTTGGTCAAGGATTGAGAGGCCTTAAAGCCCCAACCAAAAATTTTTAGCTAGGACCGAGGGACTCTTGATCCAGATCGAGGGCTTTTTAGCCCGACGAATGAAAACGAACCTAGGACGGGTCCTCGGTCTGTTTGGTTCCAATTTTAAAATTTAAATTTTATTTTTATAATTTGGAACATTAAATCATTTTCTAAAAAAACCAAAAAAAAAAGAAACTTTGGTGAAAATATGTTTGTACTCGTACACTTTATTTGTTTATTTTAAAAATCATTTGGAGACTCTATTTTAAATAAATCATCTTTTTAAATAATTTAAACACGGATTTTCAAAAATTAAATTTACTTTGATTATAAAAATATGAAAATTATTTAAACTTGAACCCAAATTAATTATTTTTATGATTAATTTTAAAAGCTGTCATAATTTATTTATAATCATTTAAAATAATGTTTTATTTTAAAAGGATTAATGACATGCAAACTAAAGTTGAATTTCTCCGAGACCAAGGGTTTTCCGGAGATTACAATTATATTCAAGAGAAGAAGATGCAAAGTCTATGACTTAAAGGATGACCTAGTAATAAATACTTAAATGAAGAAATAGATTGTTTTGTTCCAACAAAACCCAAATTTAACATTGTAGGGTAAGAGAGGTAACACCAATAAGGAGATGTTAGATTAAATAGAATAAAGAAAAAAGGAAATTAATTAAGAAAGAAATAATTAATTAACTTAAGAGAATATTTACAACATAATTTTGATGATGTGTTTTGAATAAAACAAAGTTAGGTAATCTACCTTTGTACAGGTACAGATCTAAAGAAGTGATAGGATCGGCGTAATCAATACAGACGGGGGTTTAGCTATTGATAATGGCTTAAGAAAAACGGTTTGATAGAAATCTTGTTAAGGATTTAAATCACTTTCTATTCTGCACAAACCCTTGCAAACTCTTGAACGATTCAAATGCGGAAACGTTTGCTCAGGTTTGAAGCTAAGAACTAAGAATGAGAAGATGACAGAATGAGAATGACACAGAAGTTTGTTTATGGATGTTCGGAGCAAACTCTCATACGTCACCCCTTCTTCCAACAACCAGAATGATTCACTATAACTTTCTTAGAATCAAATACAGTTGCACGATTAGCTCACTGTTGAACAGAACAGACTCTGTTCACCTTACAATATGATGAAGTATAACTCTCAACTAAAACAATATTTGATTCTCACTCTTTCTTGATAAACACACAGTAATGCAAGAAATCAGCTCTTTCGTATATCAATTTGTATGCGTAGATTGATTAATCTGTAATTCAAGTAGTGGTTTCCGGCGGTTCTTCCGTTGTCCTTGAGGATCTTTAAATAGGGAACAAGTACCAACAATCGAATCTTCTATAATGACACGTGTCGAGCTTCCATTGTAACGCCTCCATAGTACACAACAGACTTTGAGCACCAGGATCGTGGCCGTACCAATCTGGTAGTGC
Source organism: Impatiens glandulifera (assembly GCF_907164915.1). Classification (NCBI taxonomy): domain Eukaryota; kingdom Viridiplantae; phylum Streptophyta; class Magnoliopsida; order Ericales; family Balsaminaceae; genus Impatiens; species Impatiens glandulifera. Next base: position 37,288,735 of record NC_061865.1, read on the forward strand.
GCCAAATATTCTTCTAGGATATTCCTTCAAAAACAAGTAGTAGGAAGAATATTTTCTTACGTGGAATTAATCAATTAGTTGCAACTGACTGTCGTACTAATCTTCACTGGAAAAGTGGAGCAGGAGTAGCGTACAACTATTTGATCGTGGGTAGACGTGTGCTAGCTTCAAGCAACTGTTTAAGCATGGCATTAGACGTATTTCACTTAGACCACCTCGTCTAATGAAATTAGACCCCCCACGTCTAATAGTAGGATCCATTAAACCACCTTGTCTAATGGGATTACACGACACGTCTAATTACGGTTCCATTCAGACTAATCTGAAGGAGTTAGACTGTACGTCTAACTCTCATACGTTAGACTACACGTCTAACTACGCATCCCTTCAGACTAATCTGAAGGAGTTAGACTACACGTCTAACTCTCATATGTTAGATTGCACGTCTAACTACGTATCCATTAGACTGCACATCTAACTATGTCTGTTAGACTGCACATCTAACTATGTCTGTTAGACTGCACGTCTCACTACGTATCTATTAGACTGCACGTCTAACTATGTATCCATTAGACTTCACATCTAACTACGTCTGTTAGACTGCACGTCTAACTACGTATCCGTTAGACTGCACGTCTAACTACGTATCTATTAAACTGCACGTCTAACTACGTCTGTTAGACTGCATGTCTAACTACGTATCTGTTAGACTGCACGTCTAACTACGTATCTGTTAGACTGCACGTCTAACTACGTCTATTAGACTGCACGTCTAACTATGTATCTGTTATACTGCACGTCTAAGTACGTATCCATTAGACTGCACATCTAACTACGTCTATTAGACTACACGTCTAACTACGTCTATTAGACTACGCGTCTAACTACGTATGTTAGACTACACGTCTAACTACGTATCTGTTAGACTGCACGTCTAACTACGTATTCGTTAGACTTCACGTCTAACTACGTATCTGTTAGACTTCACATCTAACTACGCCTATTAAACTACATGTCTAACTCAATACACATAATGGCCAATCATTCTAATGAACCTCTTTTAGACTTAGTCTAATATAATCTGTTTTCAATACACCTTCACCAAAAACGATTAGACGGCTTAAATTAAGTTTTATACACACTCATCATCAAAATTCCAATTGTCAAAAAACTTTGACACTTAGTCAAAATAATTGGACCCAACAATTTCCCCATTTTTGATGATGATGCTAAAACTTTGCATAGGTAAAAAAATAAGCATCCATCATATAAAATAAAGAGTTAAACTTGTTCACCCATCTTACAAAAACATTTTCCAAAGAATCCAATATTCAGAAACAGAATTCAAGGAACCAAGTTCATAAATTAATAGAAGATAGTTTAAGAAAAAAGAGATTATTGTTCTTCCCTTTTTATGAGTGGGTCGATTGGGAAGCGAGATCCTTCATAGCTAAGTTCTTCACCGATCAGCAGGTTGTGAAAAAGAGGAAGAGAACGGCCACCACGACCAGTTCCACCACTTCGGCCACCACGATCACCTCCTATGCTTCTACCACCACGATCGCCTCTAGTGCTTCTACCACCGCGATCACCGTTGCGACCTCCGCCTCTTTTAATTGGTCTGTCACTATCATCACTAATTGGCTTTCTCTTGGACCTGGTGCTTTTTAAGGCACCACCACCTCTTCTTCCACTATTGTCCTCACCTTGAGTGATAAGATTCTTCTCTTTCTCGGTAGCAGCCTTTGAATTTTCTTCTTCTTGAATCCTTCTTGCAAAAGTATCAGCATGTTCTAACATTTCAGCGTCGGCTCGGCTCATGTTACCTTGAACTTCAACCAACTGATCTCGAAGCAGACTCATCTCATCCATAACTTCATTATGCATTTCAATGTTGTTTTCTCTTTCGCAGTCAAACAACTCGGATTGCCGTTTGAATAAGTTCTTTTCAAATTTGGAGTAAGACTTGTTAACGATATGAACTTCATACGTGTTCTTCTTTAGTGTCTACTCCATCTCATTTCGAGTCTTAAGAAGATCAGCAAATTCCTCCTTATTTGATTTCTAAGTCTTCATGATTTTCATCATATTTGATTCCATTACAACTATATTCTTTTGAAGAGTTGTCATCAATGCTGTCATGGACTTCATAAGCTTCGTACCATCAGCAGATGATCCCTCGTTCGATAAAATCTCTTAAGAATCTGTTGGAGCGGTCTGAATAGGACTGATGTGGGAATGAACTTGCATGGACTACTCAGGTCCATCCTCCGCTAACTCGCTTTCAGATTTTTCTTCTTCTTCTTCCATAACATCTCCACAAACCTTGTGAACTATATCAGACAACTTTCTTGAATCATGATAAGGGTTGAGAATATTATCATGAATATTTGCAACAGTGATACCAGGAAATGGTAGAGGCTTGGAAGATCCATCATTTTTGCCTTGTTCTCCCTCAGATGAGAAACTCTTCTCTTATTCCTTATCTTTTGAAGGTTCCCCCTCAGATCTTGCAATATCAGGCCGACTAACTTTAACCTCTTTTTCTAGAGATTCCTCTACTTCAAGAACAGGGGACTCCAAAACTTCCTCTTCCTAATTAATAATAACTTGATCGGGTTCCTTAACGACTTCTTCTTCTTCGATAGACGGGTTGGCTTGAACGGGTTCCATAGAATGCTCAATACGGGGTTGAGCCATTAGACGTTTTTCCTCTGCTGAAAAACTTCTCATTTCTATAAGAAGAGCAACAGCTTGCTCATCTTCATCAACATTATAGTCATCGGACATATCCATAAGCTCACCTTCATCAGAAGAACTTCCAAATGGACTGGCCCTTGAGCAATTTGCTCCATGAACATATCTGGTAACAACGGAAATGTAATCCTCCATAATATCATCCAATCTTTTCAGAGCTTTCTCCTATGCCTTAACACCTTTCTCAAGAGGGTTAAAATTGGCTCTTCTAGCCTGCAGAATCGGGAAGAGAGCTCTTCCTCTCAGGTTTGCTTCAACTAGCTCTTTTCTCTTAAGAGCTTCTTAGACCTCAGACGTCTTGGCCCATTTCAAGACTCTTTTCTCATTTCTTACGAGCTTTAACCATTGACTGCTAATGCTTCTGCCCTTGATGACCTCATCGTACTTGATAGACATTTTATTCAAGACCCAAGTGTCAAAAATTTTGATCTTTTCAGCAGCAATATTGTTGGCCTGATCCATCATAAGATTGACGATGCAGGTTGCTTCAGAGACATCCTCATTAGGATCGATTACGACATCCTTCCCTTTTCCAATCACATCAACAGGCATTGGAATGGGCCTTGGTTCCCCAATCGTGATTCCAGCATCTATTCTTGTGGAACGCATGATTTCGTGGGCAGAAAGGGGTTTCACAAAGAGTTCCATCGTGGGCTCGGCCGGAACAAACTTACTAGTCACTAATGACAACGTTGGGATAAGATTTGGAACATGAGGCATTTCGACTATCATAGAAATAGCCTTTTCAGATTCACCACCAGCAACAAGGGTAAGAACTGCACCTTGTTCTAGTTCAATAGACTCTGTAGCACCAGCGGCTACAAGATTGGTTTGACTGACAGGAGACGGAACCCTATCAAAATTTTATGTGTTTGAACCAACTAGCTCAACAGTTGGCCAGCAGCAGATTCCTCTACAGGAATAAAGACAGATACATCTTGTTCCACCACAGGAACATTAAATTTAGGCACTTCGGCCTGAGATTGGGAAGGGGTTACCTTCGATGATGCTTTCACCGATTTAGACGCCCGGGGTGCCTTTGATTTTTCTCCTCTTGAAATAGAGGATCTGGATTGCTTTCGCAACTGACTCACAGTTGGAGACAGGGGAGACATGGGGATGGCAGCAAGATCGACTGGACCTTGCTTAACTCTGGAATCGACTATTCTAGAATCCTTCTTCGAAGAACTTTTAAGGCTGGTAGAACTAGCCTTATATTCATTTACAATTTTAGATCGTTTGGCTCCTGAAGACAGAACAGAAGACGCTGGATGTCTAGAACGGGTAACAGACCTTTCTCATGTCTGTTGGCTTGATGCTCCCGAGAGAGATTCTTTGTTGTTCTTCATTTTGACAAGGGTGTTGGCGACGGTGAAGATAGTGAACACCCTGGTCGAGTTGATTGGCTCCGACTCCCCCATGGGGACCACCAAATGTTCTAACAAGCGACTTAGTTGAGTAGCAAAGTTTATACTTTCCTTGTTCTCCTGATTGATCGAAAAACAAAGATTCTGGTACAAAGTTGTGGCCTAGTTGACCATAATCCCTTTTGAAATAGTCATCATGTAGCCAAAACGATCTTGATTGTATAAATGGAAAGACCCCGCCTTCCCCTGAAGCGCTTTGGCCACAACGTCATTCAGCAAAATAAACTGTGGTTTGAGAGCCTTCTTACTCCCATTAAGTTGAATCTTCGAGCCATCAGCGGAGAAAACTGTCTTCATCTCTGCCGTGACTTTTGATGGCAGATTTAAGTTGAATGTTTTCCCCTCCAACGGAAGTTCGAAGAACTCCACATAACGAGCTTCGTTGAAGGAGATTTCGGTGTTATTCATAGTTGCAACAATGGAGTCGCCGACCATCGTCACCGATTTGAAAAACACTCTTACTTCATTTTCATGGAAGATGAACGTCCCGCCAAGATACTTTCCGAGACCGGAATATTCAAGGATTCTGAACATTTAGACCACATCTTGCTAATCGAACGTGTAGACGAAGGGAAAATCAACCTACAGAGTACAATGACCAAGCGTGATTCTCTTGTTTCCCATATTCAACAGAATGTGAACAGACAAAGATAAACAAGAGTATCTGAGTGATAAAATCGAAGAAATATAGGGTTCTTAAAAGACTTGAGAGAGAAAAATCTTTCAATCTCATGCAAAGTATCCTTATATAGACTCTCAAGAGTCACATAGAATAACCGTCATATTTTCTCGGGATATGGCCCACTAATTAATATTAGACGTCATTTCCAAGCAGTCATCATTATTTTGAGGGTATATTAGTCATTTTCTCTTAACTTGAAAGACACGTGTCTTTATGTTATTCGGAGATGACAATGTTTCTATTTGAGCGGGAAAATTAGATATCGCCTCACATGGGATAGCTATCCTTGATCGGTCTAGTACACACGTAGTTAGAGGTTTTTCTTACTTACACCAACCTATGAAATCTAAACGTGTATTAGACGCAAGCGTCTAATCACGTGACTTATAACCATCTAACGTCTATTAGACGTAGACGTCTAATTATGTATGAACAACACGCATTAGATGTGTGTTTGGTTAGACGTGAGCATCCACTTGCTCTTGACGTAAAAACGTCTAACGTCTATTAGACGCATACGTCTAACCGCATAGGTTTTTAACCAAGACACACAGACTTAGATGCATAGAGTGTGAGCAAAAATACGTCTATATACACACTTTTTCCCTTAGACGACATCGTCTAATAGACCGATTAAGGCCTTTCGTCTGAGTGTATCTTTATTTTCAAAATAGATTTTCCTTCTCATTTTGTGCTAGTACAAAATGAATAAACAAATGTTTTGAGGTCCTTAGGACCAAAAAAAATTTTAACACATAAAAACACTTAGTCATCTGGAATGGAAAAAGGCATTGTTGATCTTCTAAAATGTATACTCAGAAGAGTATTCTCCATGCTTCCTTCATGCAGCTCTCCTGAATCACCTACACAAGAAACTATTTACAAACTTTGATACCCACATTCAATTGGTTCATCGATCAATTAGTCCCTTAGGAATCCATATTTGAGATATTCTAATGGATTTCCCATTTTGTGTTGTGATTAATGCGTATGATTTTGACTTAGCAGACGCCTTCCTACTAGCCACTGATCCTTTAGCTTTTGAAGATGGTTTTATTTTAAAAGTCCTAGACTTTTAGTCAGGTTTTAGATTGTCAGACTTTCTGGCTGCTTCTAACTTATTTTTCATCCAGCTGACAGTCGGCGGAACATAAGTTATTTAATTCTTCAAAGCTACTTCTTCATGAATGGGATCAGATTCAATATCAGTTAAACTCCCTTTAACAAAGCTTATTGGCTTAAGCTTGTTGATAGTTGAGTTTGAATTTTTGCAGGACCGGTTTGGTTCATTACCATCAAATCTTAAACCGGATCTAGATCTAGCAGGTTTCAACAGACTAATCTGATATTAGACAGGTTCTCCAGACCTCGTCCAAGTACTAACAACATAGTTTAACCTTTTTTTTCAGAAAAAAGAATTTGAATCTGTTCCTTGAGTATCTCATTCTCAGATGATATCTCTACTACTTTCTTTTCAAAAATATTTCATTCTTGAGTTTGAAATAAAACAGGTTGAGGTTCTTTGGGTAAAGATTTTGTTTCATTTAAGGACTCTGCTAGCTTTCTGTACTCTATGACCATGTCATCTAGTGCAGCTACCAGTTGTTCCCTTGAAAATTTTTCAAACGAGAAGTCAAATACCTTAGTTTCCTGAGTTTCTTCTTTTTCTTTTTTGCCATGAAGCAATCCACCTCGTCTTCATCACTATCGTTGGATGAGAAGTAAGAGTCACGGTAGTTTTGTCTATTCTTCCCGTCACCTGCCATAAGAGCTTTCAGTTCCTTTTCATTGTCATTTTTCTTCTCTTCACGCTTCGGCTTCCGGCATTCCGATTGGTAATGACCTAAAATACCACAGTTATAACACTTAACATTAGCTTTAAATTTCTTATTATCATTAGAATTTGAAGAGCTTGAGTTAGAGTTGCTCTTCTTCATAAAGTCGCCAAACTTCTTCACGAAGAGAGACATAGCATCGTTGCTAAGCTGTTGAGCTGTTGGCTGCCCGATAGGAGCGACAGGAGGCTCTTCAGAAGTCGCCAACGCCAACGCCATGGCAATGATAATGGATGTGGATTGATCTTCTTCAATTCTAGAGTTCAGCTCGAACTCATAGGCCTTGAGATCAGTGAACAAATCGAAAAGCGAGATCTTGTTGAGGTCTTTGGATTCTCTCATAGTCATCGTCTTTATGTCCCATTCCCTCGGAAGATAGAGTGGAGGCAATCTGGCTGAACCTTGTGTCGAACTCGTTCATCTTTTCTTTGGGACGCATCTTGAAGCTGTCAAACTGTTGAGTGGAAACCATAATATTGTTCTCCTTGGTTTGCTCATTTCCCTCACATAGTTGAGTGAGTCTATCCTAGATCTCCTTAGCAGTATCACACTCGATGATGTAGTTGAACATGTTGTCGTCAAGAGATCTGTACAGAACATCTAACGTCATGTTGTTGAGGTTGTTCTTCCTTTTGTCTTCACTGGTCCATTCGGATTTCACCTTATCGATCTTGATAGGACCATCTGTGATGACACTCCATATGTCGTCATGTAGAGAAGAAAGATGAGCACGAACTCTCTACATCCACACGATATAGTTTTCTCTAAAGAAAGTGGGGATTGCTGTAGCACTGACATCTTTGGTTAAGGTCAAAATTCTTAGTGAAGGCTCGAGAATAGAAACAAAGCTTTGATCCCAATTGATAGGATCAACATAATCAATAGAGACGGGGGTTTGGCTATTGATAACGGTTTAAGAAAAACGGTTTGATAGAAATCATGTTAAGGATTTAAATCACTTTCTATCTGCACAAACCCTTTCAAACTCTTGAACGATTCAAGTGCTGAAACGTTTTCTCAGGTTTGAAGCAAAGAACTAAGAATGAGAAGATGACAGAATGAGAATGACACAACAGTTAGTTTATGGATGTTCGGAGCAAACTCTCCTACGTCACCCCTTCTTCCAACCACCGAAAGGATTCACTATAACTTTCTTAGAATCAAATACAGTCGCACGATTAGCTCATTGTTGAACAGAACATACTTTGTTCAACTTACAATATGATGAAGTATATCTCTCAGCTAAAACAATGCTTTGATTCTCACTCTCTCTTGATAAACACACAGTAAAGTTAGAAAGCAGCTCTTTAGTATATCAGTTTGTATGAGTAGATTGATTAATCTGTAATTCAAGCAGTGGTTTCCGGCGGTTCATCCATTGTCCTTGAGGATCTTTAAATAGGGAACAGGTACCAACGGTCGAATCTTCTATAGTGACACATGGGGAGCTTCCATTGGAACGCCTCCATAGTACTCAACAGACTTTGAGTACCAAGATCGTGGCCGTACCAATCTGGTAGTGCGCCAAATATTCTTCTAGGATATTCCTGCAAAAACAAGTAGTGAGAAGAATATTTGCTTACGTGGCATTAATCAATTGGTTGCAACTGGCTGTCTTACTGATCTTCACTAGAAAGTGCAGCAGGAGTAGCGTACATCTAGTTGATTGTGGGTAGACGTGTGCTAGCTTCAAGCAACTGTTTAAGCATGGCATTAGATGAATTTCACTTAGAGGACCTCGTCTAATGAAATTAGACCCCCACATCTAATAGCAAGATCCATTAGACCACCTAGTCTAATGGGATTAGACGACACATCTAATTACGGTTCCCTTCAGACTAATCTGAAGGAGTTAGACTACACGTCTAACTCTCATATGTTAGACTCCACGTCTAACTACGCATCCCTTCAGACTAATCTGAATGAGTTAGACTGTACGTCTAACTCTCATACGTTAGACTGCACGTCTAACTATGCACACCTTCAGACTAATCTGAAGGAGTTAGACTGCACGTCTAACTCTCATATATTAGACTGCATGTCTAACTACGTATCTGTTAGACTGCACGTCTAACTACGTCTATAAGACTACACGTCTAACTACTTATCTGTTAGACTACACGTCTAACTATGTATCCGTTAGACTTCACGTCTAACTACGTCTGTTAGACTGCACGTCTTACTATGTATGTTAGACTGCACGTCTAACTACGTATCTGTTAGACTACACGTCTAACTATGTATCTGTTCGACTGCCCGTCTAACTACATATCCGTTAGACTGCACGTCTAACTACATTTATAAGACTGCACGTCTAACTACATATCAGTTAGACTGCACGTGTAACTACGTATCCATTAGACTGCACATCTAACTACGTATCCGTTAGACTGCATGTTTAACTACGTATCCATTAGACTGTACATCTAACTATGTATCCATTAGACTGCACGTCTAACTACATATCCGTTAGACTGCACGTCTAACTATGTATCCTTTAGACTGCACGTCTAACTACGTATCTGTTAGACTGCACGTCTAACTACGTCTGTTAGACTGCACGTCTAACTACATCTGTTAGACTACACATCTAACTACGTATCGGTTAGACTACACGTCTAATTACGTATTCGTTAGACTTCATATCTAATTACGTATCTGTTAGACTTCACGTCTAACTACGTCTGTTAGACTGCACGTCTAACATAATACATTTAATGGCCAATCAATCTAATGAACCTCATTTAGCTTAGTCTAATATAACCTGTTTTCGATACAGTTGCACCAAAAACGATTAGACAGCTTAAATTAAGTTTTATACACACTCATCAAAAAAATTCCAATAGTAAAAAAACTTTGACACTTAGTCAAAATAATTTGACCCAACAAGAAGTTTGTTTATTCAGACATTATCTAACTCCTTTAGACATTGTTTAAGGAGTGTGTGAGTAGACGTGGTCTAAGGAGTGCGCGCGTAGACGTCGTCTAACTCCTTTAGACGTGGTCTAAGGAGTGTGCGAGTAGATGTCGTCTAACTCCTTTGGACGCGGTTTGTAGAAGAAGCGTTGTTAAACATCGTCCGACTTCATCAAACGTCTGAAGGAGCATCTGACTACGTAATTAACTCGTCTATAGTTCTCATTTTCATCAGTCTGTCAAGCTAGTTGATCTTAACAAATGAAAGACAGCCACGTACGTGTTTATTAGAGGATATTCGTCCCACTATCAGTCTTGTATGGCCATGATCCCAAATAGTTTGTTGTACTATCATACTATTGGCGGTCGTCCAACGGACACATGACACGTGTCTATGAAGTAGATTCAATCGTTGGTGCTTTTTAAGTATAAATAGATACCCAAGGACAAAGAACAAACAACTAGTTCATTTGCTATATGTGATTGATACAACTGTTTATTAAGCTCTCTCTCTAAATATCTAAATCTCTCAGTTTGTGCATTCTTACTCACTTGCTAACCACTTTGTACCATTCTAGAATATCTAAAGCTTTGTGTTTACATTCTCTGAGAATACACTGTAAATCCTCTACTATTATTTTGTATGAAATTTCAGTGTTGTAAGTTGAATAAATGTTGTTTTGTTCAATAGAGAGTTATCTAGAAGTTCATAAGAAGGTGGTTGTTAAGTCCTGTGTTTTATGACTGGGTTTTTGCAGTCGCTATACTAAATCAAAGTCTTCTAGTGAATATCCTTCCTATTAAGGAAGAAGGAGTGACGTAGAATTTTTATCTCCGAACATCCATAAAACTCCTTATGTTCTTTACTTTCTGCTGCTTGCATTCATCTGTCTGACTCTTCAAATCCAACAAATTGTTCTACACTTGAACTTGTTCAAGAGTTTGTGAAGATTTATGAAGAATAGAAACAGGTTTTAACTTCTAATAAAGTTAAAATCAAATTGAAAGTCAAAAGTTGTTGACTATAGTCAGACCCCCGTTTCTACTGTCAATACCGATCCTAGCAAGTGGTATTAGATCCAAGTTTTCTATTCTCAAGCACCATCAAATTTCTGAATCATGTTTATGGCTGTCATCAACAAGGTTCCCATGTTCACAAAAGAAAACTACAATACCTGGAAAGTGAGAGTGCAAGCTCATCTTGCTTCCATAGATGATGACATGTGGTATGTCATCACTGATGGTCCGATAAAGATAATGAAGGTCAGTTCCACTTCTAACCTCGATGGTACTCCTATGATGAAGGAGAAGCCGAGGTCTGAGTGGACCACTGAAGATAAGAGGAAGAACAACCTCGACAATATGGCAATAGACATTCTCTACAAGGCATTGGACGATAACATGTTCAATAAGATTATTTCTTGCACCTCTGGCAGAAAATTTGGGAGAGGCTAACTCAACTGTGTGAGAGCAACGAGCAAACAAACTCATGGTTTCCACACAATAGTTCGATAACATCAAGATGTGTCCTGGAGAGACAATGACTGAATTCAATGAAAGATTCAGTAAAATTATCACTTCTCTCTCCACTTTGGGCAAGACATACAGCATTAGAGAGGTTGCGATCAAAGTCATGCATGCTTTTCCCAAAGAGTGGGACATTAAGACGATGACCATGAGGGAATCTAAAGACCTCTACAAGATGGAGCTTTATGATTTGCTATTTTATCTGAAGGTCTATGAGTTTGAGATAAACTCTAGGAATGAAGAGGAGCCTTCCACATCTTCCATCTCGGCAAAGATGCTAGTGACTATTGAGGAGCCACCTGTCGCCATAATTGTGAAGTCCGCTGAGTAGATCAGTAGTGACACCATGTCTCTCTTTCTGAAGAAATTCGGAAAATTCATGAAGAAAAGAAATCCTAACTCAATCTCTTCAAATAATAATAATAATGTTAAGAGTGATTACAAGACTGACTTGAAGTGTTTCAATTGTGACAAATTAGGACACTTCAATGCGGAATGCAGGAAGACAAAGTGGGATCACAACATGAAATATGATAAGAGGAACAAGGAGTAGAAGGATCTAATAGTTGCTGAAAGCAAGGGAAAGTGGGCCGACAATGATTCGGACGACTCTTCATCCAGCGATAGTGATGATGAAGTTTATACCTGCTTAATGGAAAAAGAAGAATATAAGGTATTTGACTTCTAGTCTAACGAGTTCACAAGAGAAGACTTAACTACTGCACTCAATGACATGGTCATTGAGTACAAGAAGTTGTTAGATTCTCTCAATGAGATGAGATTGAAAAATGAACTAACAACATCTCTTCATCTCAAACTTCTGAACCAAAAGATTTTGAAAACAAAATGGTTGAGCTCTCATATGAGAATGAGAAGCTCTAGGAAAAGGTTCAAACACTTTCATCCAAGAACCAACGTTTGACATGCGTGGTCAGCTCCTGGACGAAGTCTGGAGACGCAGTTAGACAACAAATTAGTCTGTTGAGACGTAGTTTAGGATTTGATAATGCCAGCCCATATAAGTCTTGTAAAATGTCAAACCCAACAAAAGACAAGCTTAAGACAATGAGCTTTGTTAGAGGAAATTTAACTAATAAAGGAGCTGATCAAAGCTGTGAGGATCTAACATTAAAGGATGAGATCATTTATGTGAAGCCAACTAAAAGCTGGCTGAACCCCAAGAAGGGGGCAGCCAGCAAGTCTGGCAAACCGAAACCTTCTAAGGTTAATGCAAGTCTGACTTTTAAAAAAAACATCCTCCAAGGTTAATGCAACAGCTGCTAGCAGGAAGACGTCTGCTAAGCCTAATACGCATTGCTCACAATAAAACATGGGAAGTCCATCAAGATAATTCAAATATGGATTTCTAAAGGACTAATCAACTATGGACCCAATTGAATGTGGGTACCAAAAACCTGTAAATATGTTTCTTTGTAAGTACAACTAGTCATCTATTTGGAGGAATCGGTCTGGTATCTGGACAGTGGCTGTTACAGACATATGACCAGATATAGACGGCTACCGACCAAAGTGACAAAGTGCACTAGACCCAAAATAACTTTTGGTGACAAAAACAAGTGTAAGACCGTGGGTAAGTGTGAGATTATCCATGATAATCTCACCATCAATAACGTACTACTTGTTGAAAATTTGTATTATAACTTAATTAGTATCAGCCAGATGTGTGACAATAGATATACTGTGGATTTTCAAAAACATTCTTGCCTAGTTAAGGATTAGCAAGGAAACACCCTACTAACTAGAAGAAGAGTACGAAATTCATACAAAATGAATTAGATAAAGAGGACGTCTGATCCTTTATGCATGGTAGCCAAAAATGATCAAAATTGATTATGGCATAAAAGATTAAACCACCTAAATTTTAAAACCATTAACAACATTTGTTCAAATGATTAAGTTTTTGGTATGCCAAAATTAAAGTTTTCAAAAGACAAGGTCTGTCCTACTTGCCAGTTGGGCAAATATGTCAGATCAACTTTTAAAAGTAAAGGGAATTCTCAATCCAACCGATGTTTGGAACTATTTCACATGGACCTCTTTGGTCCAATTTCAGTAAACAACTTTGGAGGAAAGAGATATACCCTACTCATAATAGATTATTTTTCAATATTTACTAGGGTTATATTTACTAGGATTATTTTCTCAATATTTACTATTGAGAACTTGATTAAGATACTCAGAAGACTTAAAAATGGAAAATCCTTAATCATCATTAAAATTAGAAGTGACCAGAGAACTGAGTTCACCAATAGACGCATGTCTTCTTATCTCAAGGAGTCTGGTATTAGACACGAGTTGTCTAGTGCTAGAACTCCACAACAAAATGATATTTCTGAGAGGAGAGTTATAACAATGAAGGAAGCAGAGAGATCTATGTTTGCCGACTCCGGTGCATGTTAAAGACTATGGGAAGAGACCAAAAACATATCATGATATACTCAAAATCGGTCAATGATTAATAAATGCTTTAACAAAACACCTTACGAAATCTTTTATGTAATAATTCCTAAAGTTTCATATTTTCGAATACTCGGGTATAAGTTTTTTATTCACAACAATGGGAAAAATCATTTAGATGCGTTTGAAGCTAAGGCAGATGCTGGAATTATGTTAGGATATTCCTTAGTGAGTAAAGATTATAGAGTTTATAATAATCGAACTCCGACTGTTGAAGAATCCTATCATATTGTCTTTGATAAATCTGATGAAAGTAATTCTAAAGAGTTCATTGAAATTGCTAACAGATTAAGCAATATGATTTACTCGTCAGATCAGATGGTTGATCCGGTAGATATTCAACCAGAAGTCCAAACTACAAGTCAGCATACGATTGATAGTTCGGACGTCGTGGGGACATCTGACCAAACGTCTTATCTTTTGGAACCAAGTTTCAAATGGAACAGAAATCATCCACTTGAATTAATAATTGGTAATCATACTCTTTAGACCAGACACCAATTATTGGATGAAATGGAATACTCCGCCTTTATTTTCAAATTGAGCCAATGAAGATCAAAAAAGCATTTCTTGATTCATATTTGATTAATGTTATGCAAGAGGAGTTGAATCAATTTGAAAGAAATAAAGTGTGGCATCTGACTCCAAGACTGACTAATCAATCAGTTATTGGAAACGGATCGGTTTTTTGAAACAGGCTTAAGCTTAATGAAGACTTGGTTGTGAAAAAAAACAGATTGGTAGCTCAAATCTATAGACAAGAGGATGGAATTCACTTTGAGGAGTCATTCGCCCCTGCTGCTAGACTATAAGCAATCGTTGTTTCCTATCTTATACATCTTTCAAAAATTTTAAGGTTTATCAAATGGATGTTAAAAGTGCATTTCTAAATGGAATTTGAAATGAGGATGTGCATGTTGAACATTCTCCTGGCTTTAAAGATCACTTCTTGCCTAATCATGTTTTTAAACATGACAAAAATTTATATGGTCTTAAACAAGTTCCTAGAGCTTGGTATGACACTTTAACAAAGTTCTTATTTGATCATGATTTTACAATTGGCACAGTAGACAAAACTTTTTTTAGATTTGTTAAAGATTCTCATATATTGCTTGTTCAAATCTATGTTGATGACATCATATTTAGGTCAACTAACCCCCAAATTATGTGAGAAATTCTCTAAGATGATGTAGGACAAATTTGAGATGAGTATGATGGGAGAATTGACATTCTTCCTTGGTTTTCAAGTTCGTTAACTTGAAGATGACATATTCATAAACCAGGCCAAGAACACAAGGGAGCTGCTAATGACGTTTGGAATGGAAAATGGCTCATTTGCAGTTACTCCAATGAACTTTTCCAACAAGATCGATAAGGATGAAGATGGACAAAGTGTTGATATTACTGCATATAGATGGATTATCAGTTCACCGCTCTACCTAACTACCAGCCGGTCAAACATCTTGTTTACTATCGGCGTCTGTAGAAGATTTCAGGTTAACCCTAAAATATCTCACTATATTGATGTTAAGCTTATTTTGAATTATTTAAAGGGAACTCAAAATATGGAACTGTGGTATCCGGAGATTCCAGTTTTAATTTAATTAGCTATTCTGATGCAGATTATGCAAGCTATAAGATTGATCGGAAGAGCATCAATGGGACTTGCCAGTTCCTTGGTGATCGTCTACTTTCTTGGTTTAGCAAGAAGTAGACGTTTGTCTCCATGTCTAAAGTAGAGTTAGAGTACCTGGCTATAGGCAGTTGCTGCTCTCAGCTCTTGTGGGTTTAACAACAATTGAGGGAGTACGGCATTGAGGAGAACGAGTCAACGATTTTTTTTTTACAACACTAGTGCCATAGAGATCACAGACAATCCGGTGTTACACTCTTACACGAAGCATATCAACATCCGACATCATTTCATCCGTGAGCATGTCAATCAGAAGAATATTCAACTAGAATATGTCCCAACAGATCAGCAAGTGGCAGACGTGTTCACGAAGTCACTCCCTGAGACTATGTTTTATTATTTTAGAAAGGTTTTGGGTCTTGTAGACCAAAATTATTTTAATGTAATTAAACATGCAAAAAGTGAGGGAGAAATTTGTTTATTAAAGTGGTTGGACATACATGTGTAGACGGATGTCTTAAATCGGACTGATCAGATAAGTCGTCTAAAAAAAACATGTATTTAGACGAGTTGTGCTTAAGTAACTTGCAACTTAAGCTTGGTTAGACGTCTAAATGTGAGGTAGATGTCTGAAGCGTCTGTAGATGTATGTGATCAGACACCGTCCAGACTTATGTTAAGCGTCTGTAGACATGTGTGATCAGACACCGTCTAGACTTATGCTAAGCGTCTGTACACTTGTGTGATTAGACGTCATACAGACATATGATAAGCGTCTGTAGACGTGTGTGATTAGACGCCGTCCAAACTTATACTAAGCATCTATAGACAAGCGTTATCAGATGCCGGCCAAAATTATGTTAAGCGTCTATAGACGAGCGTGATCAGACGTCGTCCGAACAAGACGTCTACCTAACTTAGACGCAAGGCATTCGGATAGCTTAGACGACGTCTAACTACATGCATCTTTAGACGTCTCTTCTTCGGACAAGTGGGACAATTATCTATTGTATCATGAGTTGTCCATGTACTTTTCTCACCCAGAAATTTAACTGTCACATTTCTAAAATATCTAATAACATGAAGATACATGTCTTTCAATGTTAAAAATATGACTAATATATCTGACGGTTAAGCACTTCACGCCTCTTAAATTAATGATGGCTTTTATGATACTTTTAATGACGTCTTTTTAAATGATGATTTTATTGGGAAGGCATTTTAATATAATGATGGTTTATATTTTAATGATGACTCTTTAGGACAAGAAGTTTTCAAATTCTATTTAAGTGTGCCTTGCACGCCAAAAGGGTTTTTACGCTACTTTTGATTTTTCTAAAAATCCCTAGACTTCTCTTTGTCTTCTCTCTAAAGAAAACTTAATCTTCTTTGTTGTATCTTCTTCAAACTCTAAGATGTCTACTAAGAAGGTTATTCCATTTTCTCACAACACAATGCAGGTAGATTTCGAATTAGTCTACAACTATGAATAGTCAAAAATTATTGATATGTTCAAAACGCTGGAGGTGTTCGGTTTGAGAAAGTTCCTCATCGGTCCTTTCATTCTAATGGAAAAGGAAGTCCGACAGTTCTTTAGTCCTGGGAAGATTGTTGAATATTCCATCAAGGCAACGGTGAAGGGCGTCCATATCTCTATTTTCGATGCCTTATTCGTTGAGTTCTTTGAACTTCTATCGGAAGGTCACACGTTCGACGTCGTGATTCTAGCCAAGATCATTTCGGAGATGCATATCCTATTCTCGGACATCGGCGGTCCGGTAAACATCAACGAGAAGAATAAACTTCTCAAATACTCTTTATGTCTTCTGAAAGTCATTTTGGCGAAATCGCTGCAAGGAAGGGTAGGGTCCTTTGACACCTATACTCAAGATCATTTTGAGTATATGATGGCCATAACCAAAGGGATGCCAATCAACTGGACGTCCGCTGTATTTTTGACTCTATGCCAAATGGTTTCTACACAGAGCAAGTAAATTGTGGGCTTTTTAGTCCAACTCAGTTGGCTCTTGGATCATCTACAAGTTCCTATTGGCGAGGGTGCAGTTGTTAACCCTTGTAGATTAATGACGGACGACACCGTGAAGAACTTCATTTCCCGCATGAAAATCGCCAAGGAGTCGAAGTCAGAATCCTTGGCTCAACAGACGAGTGGTCTGTCGATCACTCAGTCTAAGCACCGAGCAACCTCTAGCCGCAAGACTCCTTCTAAGAAGGAAAGGACTTCTTCATGGAGTCCTCCGCCAATTCAAACAGCCAAAAGAGGGCACCCGTTCAAGAACCTGGCGAAGTTGATTTAGCTCCTAAAAGGACGAGAATCGAGGAAACCCTTATTGCTGCCATTCCTCTGTTTTCATCCTCGTCGTCGCGTTCGGCCAATGTATTGGATAGCCCAATAAAGAAGCAGGCTAAGACGTCTTCTCCTGTTGCTGATCAGACGGAAAGCAACATAACTCATCAGACTGATGCTCGACCTTCTGATAAGACGGAGACGTCTAAAACTGTTAAGACGACCTCTAAGGTAATTCCTCCTATAACCTTGGACGACATTCTTGTTGATCAGCGTGAGGCGATGTTGGAGGCGCTTGCTCATGTTGGTGTTTAGATGACATCCAAGGGGGGAGACACAGATGTCTTCTCTGCTGAACTAGTGGCGGCCGAAACTGCGGTGCCATTGATGTTTCTATTCCTGAAGCATAGAAAGAAGTCGTGCCTTCGGTTGCTGTTGTTGTTATTGTTAGGATCTAGGTCGCCGCTGGTGGACCGGGGGTTGGACCGGTTAGCGGTTCTCACTCGTAGGGTGGTGGTTAATCCGGTTAGAGATTAACACCGGGGTTTCAATACTACACAACCTGTCACAAACCCTTGAACTAGGTTCAAGCGCGGAAGAGGTTTGCTTTCAAGTTGAAGCGGTATACGTGTATGATAGGCGGAATCGGTTTCGGATGATGGAGATTTGAAGAATGGTGGGTCGGTTTCGGTTATCTGGATATTCGGTATGGTCAGTATGGAGTTGGTTTGGAGCGGTATGGTTAAGTTAGTCGGTTATGTAATGAAGCCAACAGAAAGTAAATAACACAACAGATTTTATGGATGTTCGGAGATAAAACTCCTACGTCACCCCTTCTTCTCGAAACCGCGAGAAGGATATTCACTAAGGAATACAAGTACAATTCGATCGAGACTTATTTCCTGCTCGATAACACGCTTACAATTCACACCGAAATTGTAGCACACACTTAGAATTTAGCACTTAGGCTTTCTTAGAATACCACACTGTTATCACTTGTAGTAAATGCTCTCAACGCTTCACTTGTCTCACTTAATGTCCCGCTTAGTAACTACATTTACTCTTCTGCAACTGCCTCCTTTTATAGGTGAAATATGCCAACGGTCATATTTCGAAGCCTTGAATCTGATTGGCTGATCAGAGATGCAGTGATTCAGTGTCTCAGACCTGCCGGTCGTCTCAGACCTGGTATCCTGTTTCAGACCTGCCGGTCTGTAAGGCAAACCTGCCGGGTTTGTCTTTTACTCAATGTAGGCACTGTCTGCTTGGACAGTTGTCTGTACTTTGAAGATTTCCTTTCTGTCTTATCCCGAAGTAGAAGGATCCGGTAGTACTGTTTTCTGCAGCCTACAGTCTTTCCTCAGACTTGCATGGATATGGAAGTATTCACTCTGTTCCTTTGGTATCATTCTCAACAGATACCCAAAGTGTCTTCTTGTACAGGTCGGCCACTTGACTTGGCCGAATGTCTTTTGGTAGTGAAGTAACCGGATTTCTTCCGGTTATACTTGTCTTGTGGATTGATCGGCTGTTTGATGGTTCCGGTTTTGAGCTTTGGCCGATCCTTCCTTTGTTTGGTCATGTTCCGAATACTCTTGATCGGTATGGTAACTTGACCGGTTCGGTTTCTTCAGTTGGTTTTCTTTTGTTCATCCGGTCCGGTTTCTTGTTCCTGCATGGGAAGTTTGTTTAAGTTAGGTTTATTCGAACCGGTATGAATTTATCTAACAATTTCTCCCTTTTTGATTATTTTATTTAAAATTATCAAAATCATGTAAGTTTGCAACCGTAGGCCGGTTGTTTTGTTTGGCCGATTTTTGAAAAAGGCTTAGAGAATTTTCGAAAAATTTTGAGGGAGGAGTTTTGGAAGAATCTCTATCTTTTATCTAACAATTTCTCCCTTTTTGATTATTTTATTTAAAATTATCAAAATCATGTAGAAATGCAAAATAAGGCCGGTATTCAAAAATAACTTTATATATTTATAGATAACCGGAAAAGACTAAGCAAAAATACTAAGGCAAATAAGAAAAAGAAGGATAGTCCCTATTCCGAGTCCGTGAATTCATAGGCACTCTTCTTTCTCTTCGGTTGCGGTGGCGGTTGCGGTTGCGGTTGCCTGGAGTGTCGTGGTCCTTTAGATCGGGACCGCAGCTGTTCTTCGAATTCATCCTCGACTTGGTCGTCTTGCTGCGAAGTACCCGTAGAGAGTGGCTCAGATATTTCATTTAGCATCTCGACAATCCGAACTTTCTTAGGAGCCGGCCTCTTTCTTTTTGTCGGTGCTGAAGCGGAGGCGGCCGCCTTCTTCTTTTTCTCGTGTTCCTTTGCAAATCCCGCCAGCCTTCGTTGCTCCGTTTCTAATCGTTCGGCATCCGCTGCGGCCTGTCTTGCCACTTGTTCAACATACCCTGGATATAGGATCTCGGCCCTTCTTATTCTTTCGGCCTCTACTTCGGCTTCGGTCAGCTGAGACGATCGCGGCGCCTCTTTGTCCTTGCTGGCTTCGGCGTTTAGTTCATCCTGGACCCTTTTAGCTATTAGGGCATCAGCCTCTAGAGCCGCGGCATCCGCGATTTCCTTAGCTTTCAGGATTTCGGCCATCTGTTCTGTGAGTGCCTTTACCTCGGACACGAGAGTCTCATTTGACTTTTCCAGCACCGAGACCCGGTCAATTGTCTGGTCGACCCTTTCGAAGTCTTTCTTTAAGTCCGAAGTTATACCCTCTAGAGCCGCGGTGTGCTGAGCACATTTTTCGCGCTCACCAGCCTCTTCCCATAGTCCGGTGCTGAGGTCGGCTAGGCGTGCTTGATGTTCATCCACAAGCTGTTTTGTCACACCGGCGAACTGCATTGCCGAATCAAATATTTTATCGCAGCACTCCCTGAACGGTTGAAACTTGGATACTTCGTGTTCAAGTACACGGTCATTGATCTGCTCCGATATTGATTCCTTAAACTTTTGAAGCCGGTCTTCAAGCTGCCCTGATATGGATATTTCAAATTTCTTAAGTTGGTCATCAATCTTCCCCGAAACAGAGGCTTCAAACTCTTGGAGCCGGTCTTCAAGTTGTTCTGTAGGAGGGACCGAGGCGGTGGCGACCGGTGGTGGAGAGGGGATTGACCGTTCGGAGGGATCGGGATCGGCTCTTGCACTGGAATCTATCAGTGCAGCATTCTCATTAGGAGGTTCCAATGTGACCGCATCCTCCAAGTTCGTTACCGCAACTTCTGAGATTGGTACCTCGATATTTTCTAAAATTTGTACCTCGATATTTTTTGAAGTCGGTATCTCAGCATTTTCCTGCATCGGTGTCTCAATATCCCTCGGTGTTTCAGTGTCCTCTCTTGAAGTTGTTGTCCAGTCAATTGGAAATTCTTCGATGACTGGAGCGGTATATACCGGTACTTGCTTTTGGTTGCATATGGCTTCCAGCCGCTCTATTTCCTGCCGAATTTCCAGTTTGCCTTTTTCAAGCTTTTCCAAAACCCGCGGTGCTACGGTAGACACCGATCCTCCTTCGGCATATTCTTCCTTAATCTTTCTGATGCGCCTTCTCAGTTTCTGAAGGTGACTTCTCGGTATTAGTAGGCAAGTTCGGCATTGTACCTCATGAATGGTATTGGATTTTGTGAGGCTTAAGATCATGTTCTCGACTTCCTCCAATCTGGCGATGCAATTTTCTTGCGAGAGGTCCGATAGGATGTCTTTATACTTTGTATTGAACCGGTACTCATGCCACTCCAGATATAAATCTATGACGTCCTCGTCTCGCCTGTTTATGCCTTGAAAGATATTCTGGGCAAGTTTTTCGGCCTCGGCTTCATCGGCCTCTTCCCTGTTGAAGTTTTCATCATTGTTTCCTTCATCATTGTCTCCTTCATCAACCCCGTCTTCACCCTCGTTAGTCTCAGGATTAGCGCTTTGTTCGGTATTATTCGGACTCCGAGCCGAAAGATTGTCGTCATGGTCCGTTCTATCCTCGGTTCCCTCTGTGTCGGCTTCCTCATCGGCCCACTCCTCATCTTCCGCTTGTTGCGGTGAGTCTTCGAAAATTATCTTTTCCTTTCTCTTTCCTCCGGTGTTTTCTTTTGCCGGGGCATCTTTCTTCGCGGCTTTCTTCTTTCGGCCACCTGAGGAACTGGAGGCCGACTGCTTTCTTGGAAGAAATTGCCTCGATCGAATGATGCAACGTTTTATTATCCCAACACCGGGACCGACATTGATGTTAAAGTGTAAGAAGATCTTACCTAGTTGCACGGCATATCCCCATGACCGGGCTGAATCCGGTCTTACCATATCCATGAGGTTGCCGAAGACTGCTCTTGCCCAGTTAACCTCCCTTCCTTCCAACAGACGAAATATCAATTTGATTTTGTCTCTGGTGAGGTTGCTGAAGTTTCCTCCCCTTGCCAGTATCGCCCTGGCAAAAACGTCACATGCCGGAATATATTCCGGCTTCAGCGTATTCTTACTTCCGGATGTCGTGATTGGCTTATTGGTTGCCGATAAGAGGTGGCAGGCCGTCTCAAAAGTATCATCGTCTATTGCTGCCATTGCGTCCTCGCCGGTAGTTGGGAGACGCAAACTCTCGGCCACCACTGCTTCGGTGATCTCTATTTGGGAGCCGCAAACCGTGGCGAGAATCCTGTCGTAGGAGATGGTTGCGGTTTTGAAGAATTCTTCGACCGCGTCCTTGTAAATTACGTGAGGACCATCTAGGAAATATTCCAGACCGGTTTTTATCAGCATGTCAATGACTTCCTTTGCTCCGGTTGTCCCATTCTGCCGAATCTCCTCGAAGTCTACTTGAGAATAGAGTTTGAACAACGACGAATCACGACCCATGTTGAAGAGTTTGAGAATGAGGGAAATCGGCTTCAGAAATTTTAGGAAAGTTAGAGAGATAAAGTGAATTCGCGTGAGAATGAAATAAATGACCGAAGGCCTCCTTTTATAGTCACGGTTTGGAAACCCAACCGTCCCATCATGAATGGGCGGGAATTTTCCCTCCAAGGAAAAAGTGCGCCAAACTATGGGCGGGAAACCGAAACTGTGGGCGGCTATTTTGAGCGGGAATTTTCCCTCCAAAACACTTAGCATATGTCATGGATGACGCTTTCATTTCTTTGATACCGAATGAATAGTCGGTTTCAGACATTTCGATTAACAGTTTTGATCAGATTTTATGAAACCGGATAAGAACGAGTTGATATTTGGTTACTTAGATAAATTCGCAAAGGGTAGAGGAACACGGTCATTGAAACTAAAACAACATTTTAGACCGAAACGAAAGAGTACATGGAGAAAACTGATAAAATGATACGAAAGATAGACATTTAAGCAGTAAACACCATTCTGGAATACTTTTCCACCACCGCATCTGCATCAAGAATGTTTGAGGAGGATGCCGGTGTGCCCGGTCCAAAATCTGGCCGGTACTTGAGAATGAGCTTGCTTATGTGAGGTGCAAAGCCGAGACCCTTCTTGGTCCGCACCATTTTCCTCAAGATTTGAAAGAGGACCGCTGCCCAATTTATGTGCGTGTGGTTGTAGATGTGGGTCATGATATTGTAGGTATTCTTTGAATACCGCTGATTTTGAGATTGGCACAGAATGGACCGAGTGACAATCTCAAGGAGTAGCTGAGTGCTACGACCGAGACGGGTTTTTAACCCA
The DNA here is from genome assembly GCF_907164915.1 of Impatiens glandulifera. NCBI lineage: Eukaryota > Viridiplantae > Streptophyta > Magnoliopsida > Ericales > Balsaminaceae > Impatiens > Impatiens glandulifera. The sequence goes on from NC_061865.1 coordinate 37,311,977, forward strand.
TGAGGTTCCACCGTATCAAAGGTTGCAGAGCAGCGGAACCCATAGTAGTATTCATCGGTTCCCTCCATGGCCGGAAAATCAGAAAACCCTTCTTTGGGCAAATTGAAGAGGGTGGCAAATTCGGCTTCATCAAGCCGAAAGGTATGATTTCTTACAGTAGTGACAATGCAATCACCCCAGTTGATGGCATTTCTGAAGAATTCCTTGACATCCTCAGACAGTATGGGACCGGATTCGTAAAGGAAAGATTGAAGACCGGTAACAATAAGGCTTTCAAACATGTGTTTCTTTGGATGGTCATAATCCCATTCTGCCATACATGAGCTGAAGTCGACACTTAGAAAGTTTCCCAGAGTTCGGCTTGGCATGATTATGGTATAGAGAGAGAGATTCAAGAGATGTTCAAGATGAATACAAGTGTTTTGCACTTTTGGATGTGATAAAATGAAGAGAGATTGGCTCCTTAAATAAGATCGGTTTTGGAGGGAAAATCTGTGCATTGATTGTCAGTTTTGTCTTATTAAGGAAGAGAATCTTTCCCTTTTAAAGATGCATGGGGAAGGGGCAGATTGCAAGGCTTGAGGTAAATATTAGTTGGGAAGCGACCAGATTAGTTGGAAATTAAATATGTAGGTGGTTGGGAGTTATCTCATTAAATAAGATTATCTCATTAAGTGCATTTATCACATAAACAACATTGATTAGATAGAGACCGAAAGTGGTAGAGATAAAGCCGAAACATGTCATACAGAAATGAAAAACACGAATAGAACCGAAGTGGACATGGATGAAGCCGATATGGTCAGATTTGAGTTGAATAATAATACATCCGGTGCATGAAGCAAAATGACCGGATGCAAGAAGGAGTGACTTAGTGGTTCCTCCTCCACTCTCCCTCAACCCGATCGTAGAACGAGTCGATGAGTTCCTTGGTGAACACCTGGCTGCGGTCCAAACTTTCGCCGTGACAGGTCGGGACCCCAAGCTCCTCAAACAGTCGGCTTATCTGAGGAACGAACGCCACTGACCTGGTGCCGATAATCCAAATAAGGGCATCGAACAGCACCCTAGACCAGTTGACCGGCGTCCTTGTGATGATGGCCGCCATCATATTGAACGCTGCCGTGCAATATGTGTTGGTTACATCTTTCCCAAGAATGCTCCTCCCTATGATGTCGTTGAGGAGCTGGTACTCAGCCCTCAAGGGATATTTAGAACCATGGTCATCGACCGGCTCATCTGACCGAGAGAGGGAAAGAGAGACCTCAGCCTTAGTGTCGGCTGGAGGGTGGAGATCCGTGAGCCCTTGTTTGGGCAGACCGAAGCACCGAGCAAAGTCTTGCTCGGTGAAGTCAAAGAGTATACCCCCAACCTTCGATTGGATATGGGTATTGAAGTAGGGTGTCCCCCGGTACACCCTTGCATTGTTGAAAAATTCCACGACAGACTGAGGATAGATGATTTGATTATCATCCAGAAAGTACTGGAGGCCGGTATCCTCCAGCTGTTTGATCATTCGATACAGATCATAGTGATCGGTATCTGAGCAAGATTCAAAGTTAACTTGTTGAATGTTTGTGAAGATAGACATTGTTAGGTTGCCTTAGAGAGAGGATGTTCTTGTGAGATTCTTTGCCTTAGTGAGGGAAAGAGTGTATTGCTTTGTGAGTGTTTGAGTGAAAGAGTGCTTCCTTTAAATATTGGTTTTGGGGCTAACCTATTATCCGGGCATTAAATGAGATGAAGTGTAATGACCGCAGGATAAGAGTCTTTGCATAAAACAGGCAGTTTTGCAGGTCTAGGTGTCGGTCATAGGCCTGGACTGTGAAAGATATCAAAAGATCTTCACGTCTTTTTAGGCATGACCAGGTTTATTCTAAAAGGTAATGATGCAGAGCAGAGACCGTTATCCTCTGATAACTATTCCTCTTTTGTTTGAATTTCAAATAATCTGGGGTAGCCTTCTTTCGAACCGGTCAGCTATCAGTTGTTCATCCCGATGCGGTTACATGGTGCATGCACCAAGTGACCGGTCGGTTTACTCTATCTGATAAGCTGGGCGGTTCTTCCACAGACGCCCCGAAGATTCAAAGTTCAACATCTTAGGAAGAATTACCGGTTTGTCTGTCTGAACTGATTTCCCTTTAAGTATCCTTTGGAAGGATTTGGCTAATATCGGTTAAGCCGAGAGTAAGTCTAAATTGAGAAAACTTAGCTTCCTGTAGCGGCTTCGTGAAGATATCGGCTACTTGCTGATCGGTCGGTACGTATTCCAGCCGGATATGCTTCAGCGTGACATGCTCTCGGATGAAGTGATGTCTGATGTCGATGTGCTTGGTTCTGGAGTGGAGAACCGGGTTGTAGGTGATTGCAATGGCACTTGTGTTATCACAGAATATCGGGGATTCTTCGGCTATAATACCGAAGTCCTTCAGCTGCTGTTGGATCCAGAGGAGTTGAGAGCAGCAGCTTCCGGCCGCCAAGTATTCAGCCTCCGCGGTTGATGTAGCCACCGATGTCTGCTTCTTGCTGTGCCATGACACCAGTCGGTCACCTAGGAACTGACATGTTCCACTGGTGCTCTTCCTATCGATCTTGCACCCTGCATAATCTGCGTCTGAGTAGCTTGTTAGATTAAAGGATGAGTCCTTTGGATACCACAGACCGACATCAGGAGTGCCTTTCAGATACTTCAGTATCCTCTTTGCGGCTGTGTAGTGGGATTGCTTTGGATTTGCTTGGAATCTCCCACACACACCAACTGCAAACAGGATATCCGGTCTACTCGCTGTTAGATACAATAGGGAACCGATCATGCCCCGGTATGCAATCTGATCTACCGATTGACCTTCATCGTCCCTGTCCAGTTTGATTGATGAGCTCATTGGAGTAGCCGCCGAGGAGCAGGTGTCCATACCGAACTTCTTTAGCAGCTCCTTGGTATATTTCGGTTGACTGATGAATGTTCCTTCCTTGAGTTGTTTAACCTGAAGACCTAGGAAGAAACTTAATTCTCCCATCATACTCATTTCGAATTTGTCAGTCATCATTTTTGAGAACTTGTCATAGAGCTTTGGATCGGTGGAACCGAAAATGATATCATCTACATAAATTTGAACGAGTAGGATATGTTCCTTCTTTTCAAACTTGAACAAAGTTTTATCCACCGAACCGATGGTGAAGTCATGCTCTAATAGGAATGCGGTTAGCGTATCATACCAGGCCCTAGGTGCTTGCTTTAGACCGTATAAAGCTTTGTTCAGCCGGTATACATGATTTGGAAATGCAGCATTTTTGAAACCGGGTGGTTGTTCAACGTACACTTCTTCACGTAGATCACCGTTCAGAAATGCACTTTTAACATCCATTTGAAAAACTTTAAAGTTTTTGAAAGCCGCAAAAGCTAGAAAGATCCTAATGGCTTCTATTCTGGCTACGGGAGCAAGTGACTCTTCAAAATCAATGCCTTCTTCCTGTTTGTAACCTTGAGCCACTAATCTGGCTTTGTTCCTCGTGACCAAACCGTCCTCATTGAGTTTGTTTCTGAATACCCATCTTGTTCCAATGACCGATTGATCTTTCGGTCTGGGAACTAAGTACCAGACTTTACTACTCTCGAACTGGTTTAGCTCTTCTTGCATTCCCAAGATCCAATCCGGATCTGACAATGCTTCATCTATTCTTTTCGGTTCAATCTTGGATATAAACGCAGAGTTAAAATATCCTTCTAGAAGTTGACCCCTAGTTCGAACAGGTTCTGAAGGGTCACCTATAATTTGCTCAGGAGGATGTTTACTATTTCTTCTGAGATTCAGTTCAGTGTTGTCTACCAGGTTGCCGTTTGTTTGATCAAGGCTAGACTTGTCGGTAGGTTGACCGAGATTGTCAGACCGTCCGACTCCCTCGGTTTGGACCGAAGTGTCAGCTTCCTGTTGTGAAACAGCTTGATCCGGCTGGGTATCAATGTTACCCATTAGGTCATGGACAAATCGCCTGAAGACCGGAGTCTCGTCTTCACTATCAGAATGGATATCATTATTTTCCAATCTGTTGTGTAGATCAAAGCATGAAGTAGTATTGCTCTCAACCGATTCATCGAAAACAACATGAATTGTTTCCTCCATGGTTGCAGTTCTATTATTATATACTCTATATGCCTTACTTACTGACGAGTACCCAAGCATGATGCCGGTATCGGTTTTTGCATCAAAAGCGGTGAGTTGAGTTTTACCATTTATATGAATATAACATTTACAACCGAAAATTCTGAGGTACTTGAGTTTAGGAACTCTGTTAAAATAAACCTCATACGGTGTTTTGTTGTGAAATTTGTTAATCAAAGATCGGTTTTGTGTATGGCATGCAGTGTTGATAGCCTCAGCCCAAAATTTCTGAGCAACGCCGGAGTCGGTTATCATAGACCGTGCGACTTCCTTGAGAGTCCGGTTTCTTCTCTCGGCCAGGCCATTTTGTTGAGGAGTCCTAGCACTAGACAACTCGTGTCTAATGCCGGATTCATCAAGATATGCAGTTAATGTACTATTAGTAAATTCGGTACCTCGATCACTTCGAATGCTGTTGATACGAGTTGATTTTTCATTTTGCAACCGCTTAAGGAGTGTGATCAGGTTTGATACGGTTTCACGTTTAGATGGTAGAAATATTACCCATGTATATCTAGAATAATCATCAATAACTACCATGGTGTACAGCATACCGCCTAGGCTAATGACCTGAATCGGTCCAAATAAATCCATGTGAAGAAGATCTAGGCATCGGCTGGATTGAATATTTCCATTACTCTTAAAGGATGACCTAGTTTGTTTACCCATCTGGCATGCTGAACAGACCTTATCCTGGTTAAACACTATATCAGGAATACCTTCAACTAGCTTTTTACCGCGAATGTAGTTTAAAGTTTTCATGTTTAGATGGTTTAGTCTCTTATGCCATAGCCAGGTTTGATCAGTCTTAGCTATCATGCATATAGGATGTTCTACTCTTGTTCTCCAGTCTACCTTATAAATGTTTCCTATCCTATTGCCGGTTAGTAATACAATACCTTGAGAATCCTTAACTAAGCATGCATGTTTAAGAAATTCTACCGTGTATCCGGCATCACACATCTGACTAATACTCAGTAGATTAAAACGTAGGTTTTCAACTAAGAGTACATTATCAATAGTTAGATTACCATGGACAATCTTACCCTTGCCCACAGTTCTACCTTTTGAGTCGTCACCGAAGGTAATTAGAGCACCGGTTACTGATCTGATATCTATTAGCAAATTGCTATTTCCGGTCATGTGCCTGGAGCAACCGCTGTCCAAGAACCATTCGGAGTTTCCTAGTCGTTTCTTTGTGTCCTGTTCCTCATTGGCCATGAGGCACGTGAGTTCATCGTCACTGTCACTGCGAGCCCACAGACTTCCTCCATCGTCGGCTATCAGTGCTTTTGGCACCTCACTTCCCTCACCGGTTTGTTGATAATTGTTTCTGTCATTTTGATATTCCGGTTTCTGGGTATCCCTCCTTGGTTTCCTGCATTCCCACTTAAAGTGTCCCATACAGTTACAGTTATAGCATCTTATATTGGATTTGTCACCATAGTAGTTGTTTGTCGGTTGGCTCATTTTCATGAACCTCCCAAACTTCTGTGCAAGCATGGCCATGGCATCCTCAGTAAACTGTTCGGCTGTTCTGATGGGTGCGGGTGCAGGAGCCGATGTTGGTGTCGGTGTAGGTACAGGAGCAGGTACGACCGGTTCTGCAGATGTGAATAATGCTCTGGTTGATGTTGAGGCCGAGACTTCCTCTTCGGTTCTGGATTTCATTTCGAATTCGTATGCCTTTAGATCTTCGAATACATCGTATAGCTTCATCTTACGTAGGCTCTTTGATTCCCTCATTACCATTGTCTTTATATCCCAGGCGCTTGGAAGAGATCTCAAGACCTTCATAATGACCTCTTTGTTGTCATACTTCTTACCTAGAGTTGCTAGTTCATCTAACACACCAGTGAACCGGTCACTATATTCCTTCATAGTTTCTCCTGGTTTCATTTTGATGCTTTCGAACTTCTGTGTGGCCATCATTATCTTGTTCTCCTTTGTTCTTTCATTTCCCTCAAAGATCTGGATAACTGTGTTCCATGTCTCCTTCGCAGTTTTGCAATCTCTGATCTTGCAGTATGTGTTTCTGTCTACGCTGTTGGAGATTCGGTTTCTTGCATGGTTGTCCAGATTGTTTCTTCTCCTATCTTCAGCCGTCCATTCTTTTCTATCTTTATCAATGACTATCGGTCCTTCGGTTAGAATGGATTCCATTTCATCATCCAAGGTGACTAGGTGCAGGTGCATGCGTGCCTTCCAGTTGGCAAAGTCATCACCTTCTAGCATTGGAGGCCTATCCTGATACATGTTTGCTTGAGTATTGAAACTAACTTCTCTGATACCAATTGTTAGGATCTAGGTCGCCGCTGGTGGACCGGGGGTTGGACCGGTTAGCGGTTCTCACTCGTAGGGTGGTGGTTAATCCGGTTAGAGATTAACACCGGGGTTTCAATACTACACAACCTGTCACAAACCCTTGAACTAGGTTCAAGCGCGGAAGAGGTTTGCTTTCAAGTTGAAGCGGTATACGTGTATGATAGGCGGAATCGGTTTCGGATGATGGAGATTTGAAGAATGGTGGGTCGGTTTCGGTTATCTGGATATTCGGTATGGTCAGTATGGAGTTGGTTTGGAGCGGTATGGTTAAGTTAGTCGGTTATGTAATGAAGCCAACAGAAAGTAAATAACACAACAGATTTTATGGATGTTCGGAGATAAAACTCCTACGTCACCCCTTCCTCTCGAAACCGCGAGAAGGATATTCACTAAGGAATACAAGTACAATTCGATCGAGACTTATTTCCTGCTCGATAACACGCTTACAATTCACACCGAAATTGTAGCACACACTTAGAATTTAGCACTTAGGCTTTCTTAGAATACCACACTGTTGTCACTTGTAGTAAATGCTCTCAACGCTTCACTTGTCTCACTTAATGTCCCGCTTAGTAACTACATTTACTCTTCTGCAACTGCCTCCTTTTATAGGTGAAATATGCCAACGGTCATATTTCGAAGCCTTGAATCTGATTGGCTGATCAGAGATGCAGTGATTCAGTGTCTCAGACCTGCCGGTCGTCTCAGACCTGGTATCATGTTTCAGACCTGCCGGTCTGTAAGGCAAACCTGCCGGGTTTGTCTTTTACTCAATGTAGGCACTGTCTGCTTGGACAGTTGTCTGTACTTTGAAGATTTCCTTTCTGGCTTATCCCGAAGTAGAAGGATCCGGTAGTACTGTTTTCTGCAGCCTACAGTCTTTCCTCAGACTTGCATGGATATGGAAGTATTCAGTCTGTTCCTTTGGTATCATTCTCAACAGATACCCAAAGTGTCTTCTTGTACAGGTCGGCCACTTGACTTGGCCGAATGTCTTTTGGTAGTGAAGTAACCGGATTTCTTCCGGTTATACTTGTCTTGTGGATTGATCGGCTGTTTGATGGTTCCGGTTTTGAGCTTTGGCCGATCCTTCCTTTGTTTGGTCATGTTCCGAATACTCTTGATCGGTATGGTAACTTGACCGGTTCGGTTTCTTCAGTTGGTTTTCTTTTGTTCATCCGGTCCGGTTTCTTGTTCCTGCATGGGAAGTTTGTTTAAGTTAGGTTTATTCGAACCGGTATGAATTTATCTAACAGTTATTATTAAAGAAGCACTCGTCCAGACGGTTGTTGTCCCTACTCTCTACTGTTGCTATCTTTCCAGAGAATGTTCTTTCTAAGAACATGTTTCCATTTGCCTTTTCCTTGTTGAGGGCAGCATGAGGAGCTCCTGCTATTATTTTCATAGAACCAGCTTCGGTTCCTAAACCTGTCGAAGTTGCAAGGAAAGAAAAAGGTGTGGTTGAATTCATTCCTAAACACACATCCGAAGGCAGTCAGATACTCGATCTTATCATGGAGGATGTCGAGGTGAAAGCGGCTGAGAGGATTGAAGCTTTCGATACGTGGATGAGCCACAAGCTCCACTCTAGATACGCTGACATTATCATCAGTAAGAACATAGTGAAAGGGTGAAGGGAGCTACTAAAAATGGAGAAGTTAATCCTCTCCTTGACAAAAATGATAGATATCAATGAGGCTCTTAAGCAAAGAGAGCTTGTCATGGCAAATTCAAAAGGGCGTGCTCTTTATCCTCTTTAATGTCAAAGGAAAGCAAACTTCAATTCCTTGGATAAGTCGGCTCAAATGGAGGCGAAGATCCTTAACCACATCAATTTTCTTATGGAATCGTGTTGCTCTACTGCCATGTGATTCGTTCATGGCACTAAGTCATCTCGATCGAATGCTCTTTAGAACAAACCATCGCGTGCTGAGCTCAACTGCCCAGACGACAATGAGCAATTGATATGCATTGATGATATATCGTCTCCCTATGGTGTGTCGTGTTTCATTTTCAAAGCCGAGCATATGCTCTCCATAGATGAAGAGCAAGCGGCTATTCATCTCACCGAGCAAAAAGAATCGTCCGTTGAGGAAAGGTGGTTCTTTGTACATCATTATATTGAGAAGACATCCCTCCCATTTGAAGTTCAGCAAGAAATTCCTCTTGTTAAGGAGTCTATTTTTCTTGTGCTTGAGAACACGCCTCAACCCATTCAAAAGGAGACATCAGAAGTTCCCCTCTCGTCCAAACTAGAGTAGACGCCGTCTGTTGAGGTGGAACCTTCAAAATCGTCCGACCAGGGGAATGTTCCATCTATTGAGGAGGTTCTTTGTACATAATTATGTTGAGAAGAAGCCCCTCCCATCTTAAGTTCAACAGGAAATTCCTCTTGTTAAGGAGGTTATTGCTTATGTGCTTGAGAAGACGCCTCATCCCATTCAGAAGGAGACGTCTAAAGTTCACCTCTCGTCCAAACTAGAGTAGACGCCGTCTGTTGAGGGGGGGAACCTTTAAAATTGTCCGACCAGGGGAAGGTTCAATCTACTATGGGGGAACGTGCTCGTTCCCAAGGGGTGTTTAAATCTGAAATTGCCAAATCTTCCTCTTCATTCGAACCTTTACGCTAACCCAATACGCTTTATGCCTGATATATCACACATTGTATCATTTGATCATAACTCTTATGAGGAAGCATCTCTAAGGGTCATGAACTTCCACAAATTCATTTTGGACTCTCTATCTACTATTCATCAGAGTGTTATGTCTATGGCTTCATGGATGGAAAATATTAAGAAGGCTAATGCATCAAACTCAAGGGAAAATGTTGAAAACTCTAAGGCAAATGCTGCGAACTCCAGGGCAAATGTTGCGAAATCCAAGGCGAATATTGCCTTAGTTAATGCCCAAAAGAGCACCAATAAAGATTTGCTGGAAAATGCTCACGGTGTTAAGATTCTCCACACTCACGTTAAAAGAATGCAGTAGTTCATCTTCACTCATATCGATGAGTCTTTTAACAAAGTTGAGTCTCGCAACCTTGAGCGTCATAATGAGACAAGATATGCGTTGGAGTCCCTCACTCATCATGTAATGGAAATAGCCAGATCTCTTAATATTGTAGAAGATAAACGAATAGAGGTTGCTGATGTAGTCACTCAGCGCCTCTAGGCTAAAGAGGATGCTGATGTTGAAGTCGTTAAGGCAGTTATTGATGATGCTAAAAAGGGGAAAGAAAGTCTTCTAGCAGTAATAAATTAAGGAGAACCTCGTATCCATGGAACTCATTCCAGAAGGAGACTAGTAAGAGGTGATATGACTGCCCAAGAGGGTCGAGACGGTCGAGGAAGTGACTATGGTGGTGGTGGTCGAAGTGGATGAAGTGGTCAAGGATGGCACAATTTCTTCTACGACAAAGATGACCAACCAGGGAAAAAAACATGGTGGAAAACTTTAATAATTTTATTTTTGTAGTTTATATTCATATAAATACAATAGTTTTAAATTTATGTTATAACTTGACTTTTTAACTTGATTTTAACTAAGTTTTAACATCATCAAAAAGGGGGAAATTGTTTGATTAAATTAAATAAAGAAAAGAGAAATTTAATTAAGAAATAAATAATTAATTAACTTAAGAGAATATGTACAACATAATTTTGATTATGTGGTTTGAATAAAACAAAGTTGGGTAATCTACCTTTGTGCATGTATAGATAAAAAGAAGTTTGTTTATTCAGACGCAATCTAACTCCTTTAGACATGGTCTAAAGAGTGCGCGAGTAGACGTTGTCTAACTCCTTTAGACGTGGTCCAAGGAGTGTGAGAGTAGACGTCGTCTAACTCCTTTAGACGTGGTCTGAGGAGTGCGCGAGAAGACGTTGTCTAACTCCTTTAAACATGGTCTAAGGAGTGCACAAGCGGACGTCGTCTAACTCCTTTAGATGTGTTCTTAGAAGTGCGCGAGCAGACGTCGTCTAACTCCTTTAGATGTAGTTTAAGTAGTGCACGAGTAGACGTCGTCTAACTCCTTTAGACATGGTCTAAGAACTGTGCAAGCATATGTCATATAAATCCTTTAGACGTGGTCTAAGGAGTGCGCAAGCAGACGTCGTCTAACTCCTTTAGACGTGGTCTAAGGAGTGCGCGAGCAGACGTCGTCTAACTCCTTTAGACGTGGTCTAAGAAGTGCGCGAGAAGACGTAGTCTAAATCCTTTATATGTAGTCTAAGGAGTGCACGAGAAGACATCGTCTAACTTCTTTAGACATGTTCTAAGAAGTGTACAAGGCTATGTCATCTAACTCCTTTAGACGTGGTCTAAGGAGTGCGCAAGTAGACGTCGTCTAACTCCTTTAGACGTGGTCTAAGGAGTGCGCGAGAAGACGTCGTCTAACTCCTTTAGACATGGTCTAAGGAGTGCGCAAGTGGAAGTCGTCTAACTCCTTTAGACGTTGTCTAAGGAGTGCGCGAATAGACGTCGTCTAACTCCTTTAGAAATTGTCTAAGGACTGCGCGAGAAAACGTCTTCTAACTCCTTTAGACGTGGTCTAAGGAGTGCATGAGTAGACGTCGTCTAACTCCTTTAGACGTTGTCTAAGGAGTGCGCGAATAGACGTCGTCTAACTCCTTTAGACGTGGTCTAAGGAGTGCGCAAATAGACATTGTCTAACTCCTTTAGACGTGGTCTAAGGAGTGCGCAAATAGACATTGTTTAACTCTTTTAAACGTGGTCTAAGGAGTGAGCGAGTAGACGTCGTTTAACTCCTTTAGACATGGTCTAAGGAGTGCACGAGTAGACGTCGTCTAACTCATTTAGATGTGGTCTAAGAAGTGCGCGAGTAGACGTCATCTAACTCCTTTAAACGTGGTTTAAGGAGTGCGCGAGTAGATGTCATCTAAATCCTTTAGACATGGTCTAAGGAGTGCACGAGTAGACATCGTCTAAATCCTTTAGACGTGGTATACGAAATGCGCAAGTAGACGTCGTTTATCTCCTTTAAACGTGGCCTGAAGAAGAAGCATTGTTAAACGTGTCTGACTTCATCAAATATCTAAAGGAGCGTCTGACTACGTACTCAGCTCGTCTACAGTTTTCATTTTCAACAGTCTGTCAAGCCAACTGATCTCAACAAATGAAATACTGTCACGTACACGTTTATTAAAGGATATTCGGGGCACTATCAGTCCTGACATCCATAATCTCAATGCTCATAGTCTGATGTACTATCGTATTATTGGTGGCCGTCCAACAGACACATGATACGTGTCCATAAAAAAGATTCGACCGTTGGTGCTTTTCAACTATAAATAGATACCCAAGGACAACGGACGAACAACTGGTTTATTAAGCTATCTCTTATTGATACAATTGATTCTTGAGCTCTGTCTCTCTAAATATCTAAATCTCTTAGTTCGTGCATTCTTGCTCACTTGCTAAAAACTTTGTACCATTCAAGAATATATATATATATATATATATAAAGCATTGTGTTTACATTCTCTTAGAGTATCCTGTAATTCCTCTATTGTTCTTTATGTATGAAATTTCAGTGTTGTAAGTTGAACAGAGGTTGTTCTGTTCAACAGAGAGTTAGCTAGAAGTTCAGAAGTTGGTGGTTGTTAAGTCATGTATTTTCTGACTGAGTTTGTACAGTCGCTGTACAAAATAAAAGTCTTCTAGTGAATATCTTTCCTGATGAGGAAGAAGGGGTGACATGGGAGTTTTACCTCCGAACATCCATAAAACTCTTTGTGTTCTTTACTTTCTGCTACTTGCATTCATCTGTCTGACGCTTCAAATCCAAAAACGGTTCCTCACTTGAACTTGTTCAAAAATTTGTGAAGATTTGTGATGAATAGAAACAGGTTTTAACTTCTAATAGAGTTAAAATCGAATTAAAAGTCAAAAGATGTTAATTATAGTTAGACCTCCGTCTCTACTATTAATATCGATCCTAACAAGAGATGTCTTTAAATATCTACTAAAGATAATTCATATTTGTGGCATTGTCGTTTCGCCATCTAAATTATAAAAATCTTCAAAGGATGCACTCAAGAAAGATGGTGAATAATGGTCTTCTAGAAACTAGTCCACGTAGAGATCTGTGGACCTATATCACCTACATCATTAATTATTAAGTAGAAAGATGTATGTGGTATATTTTATTGATGACTTTATTCGAAAATTTTAGGTTTTTATTTATCTGAAAAATTAGAGGTTTTTGAGAAATTCAAAAGTTTCTTAGCTATTGTTGAACGAGAAAGTGATAGTGTGAGAATTTAACTCCAAGGATTTTGAAAAATTATGCATAGAAAGAGACATTAAAAATTCATTTACTATTGCATATATCCCACAATAGAATGGGATAGTTGAGATAAAAAACAAAACCATGATGAATTTGTAAGAAGTATGTTAGTATCCAAACAAATACCAAGGAAGTTATGAACATAAGACAATTCCCGAAGACATCCAATGGTGTTTCTATATAATGAACAGAAGTTACACTACGTCCCTTGAAAATAATACTAGAAGAGATATGAGGTAATTATGTACCATCAGTAGACTATTTCATAACTAGTGGTTGTCTTGCACATGTTCATATTTCAGATCAAAAAAAACCAAACTAGATAACAAAAGTCATACTTGTATCTTACTTGAGTGAGTAAAAGGTCCAAAGCCTACATATTGTATGATCCTATATCAAACAAGGTCGTCTTAAGTAGACATGTTATTTTCAAAGAGAACCATCATTATAACCGGGACAGGGACGTCAAATGGTATAATAGAAAATGAAGAAGAAACTTATTTTAAACATCCACTAAAAGTCTCAACACCCACTACTACAATAGATCCCTCAACACATGCTACTCAAATTCATTTAGGTGATGATACTATACCTAATACAATTCCTCTTACAACCAAAGGGTTGGATTTTGTTGGGTCAAATTATTTTAACTAAGTGTTGAAATAATTTAACCATTAAGATTTTGATGATGAAATAACTTATAAGTTTTAATACAGGTGTATTGAAACAATATGTCATAAGACTTGGATCTAATGAGGGTCATTAGACCGATTTTGGAATTCAATGCATAAAATTAGACGTACAGTTTAACTCAATAGAGTTAGACGTGTAGTCTAATAGACGTGTAATTAGACCGATGGTCTAATAGATACAATGAATTAGACGTAAGTCTAATGTATAGAATTAGACGTACAGTCTAACTCATCGGAGTTAGACGTGTAGTCTAATGAATGTACGGAATTAGACGTAAGTCTAATGCATAGAATTAGACGTACAGTCTAACTCATCGGAGTTAGACGTGTATTCTAATGAATGTAAAGAATTAGACGTAAGTCTAATGAATACGGAATTAGACGTACAGTCTAACTCACCGGAGTTAGATGTGTAGTCTAATAGACTTGGAATTAGACGGGTAGTCTAATTGATATTCGGAATTAGACGTACCGTCTAACTCATCGGAATTAGACGTGTAGTCTAATATATGTGCAATTAGACGGGTAGTCTAATTTATGCGGAATTAGACGTGCAGTCTAACTCAGTGGAATTAGACGTGTAGTCTAATAGAAAAATGAAAGTCAGACGTGCGTCTAACTCCTTCAAAAAAGTCTGAGGTAGAACAGGAATTAGACGTGCAGTCTAACTCAAAGGAGTTAGACGTGCAGTCTAATGGTTATTGGATAATTAGACGTGTAGTTTAATTAGTGAAATTTAGACGTGCGTCTAACTCCTTCAAACAAGTCTGAGGTAGAACCAGAATTAGACGTGCAGTCTAACTTAGTGGAGTTAGACGTGTAGTCTAATGGTTATTGGATAATTAGACGCGAGTCTAATTCTTTTAGACCAGGTGGTCTAATAGTCGTTTTTCTATTTAAAGGAGATGTGTTATTTCATTAAACTGATTTTCACAATCCGTCTAACTGAAATACGTCTAATGCTCAGTTTAAGCAGTATGCTTGAATCTAGCATTTCTCCTACCCACGTGATAAAGCTGTACCATACTTCTGCTCTACTTTCTAGTGAAGATTAGTACAACAGCAATATGCATCCAATCAAGGAATGCCACGTAAGAGAATTTTCCTCACATTACTTGTTTTGCAGGTACATCCCTGATGGAATATTCGGTGCACTATCAGTGATGTACGGCCACGATCATTGTGCTCAGAACCTGCTGTGTACAATGGAGGCTTTCGAATGGAAGAGTGCCACGTATCATTCTTGAAGATTCAACCGTTAGCTCCTGCTCAGTATTTAATAAATCTCAAGGACAACAGATGAAGTAGTGACTTTAGCCTTACGAATTTTGCCTACCGAACAAGCAATCTGATTTTGCAGAGAGAGAAACTACTCAATCATCTTGCTTACTGAACTCATACTGTGAAGCTGCTTTCTGATTGTACTGTGTGTGAATCAAGAGAGAGCTAGAATCAAAACACCTTTAACTGAGTGATATTCTTCATCTTATAATTGAACATAAAGTGTTCTGTTCAATAGTGAGCTAAGTGTGTCTGTAAACTGTATTTAATTCGAATCATATTATAGTGAATCCTTTCGGTGGTTGGAAGAAGGGGTGACGTAGGAGAGTTTCTCCCAACATCCATAAACAAACTGTTGTGTTCTTCATTTCTGTCATCTTTTCATATTTCATCTTGTGCTACAAACCCAAGTAAACAATTCTGCCTTGAATTCGTTCCAAGTGTTTATACAAGTTTGCGTAAAATAGAAAGCGAATTAAATCCCTAACATGATTTCTTTCAAACTGTTTTTCATAAGCCTTCATCCTTAGCCAGACCCCCGTCTCTATCGATAAAGTCAATACTATCAATTGGTATCAGAGCCCTGTTTCTATTCTCAAGCCTTTCCTGAAATATGTCAACCATATCCAAAGATGCCAGTGCTACAGCCATTCCAACCTTCTCTCGTGAAAACTACATTGTTTGGAAGAAAAGAGTTCGTGCTCATCTCTCTTCTCTTCATGATGACATGTGGAGCGTTAACACAGAAGGTCCTATCAAGATTGAAAGGGAGAAGGCTGACTGGACCTCTGATGAAAAGAGGCAAAACAACCCCAACAACATGGCTCTTGATGTTCTGTACAGATCTCTCGATGACAGTATGTTCAACTACATCATCGAATGTGACACTACTAAAGAGGTCTGGGACATACTCACTCAACTGTGTGAGGGCAACGAGCAAACCAAGGAAAACAAGATCACGGTTGCCACTCAACAGTTCGACAGCTTTAAGATGCGTCCTGGTGAAACAATGAACGATTTCGACACCAGATTCAGCAAGATCGTCTCATCTCTGTCCATCTTAGGAAAGACCTATAGCAACTGGGAGCTTGCTATCAAGGTCATGCGTGCTCTTCCAAGAGAATGGGACATAAAGACTATGGCGATGAGAGAATCCAAAGATCTTAACAAGATCTCTCTCTTTGATCTCTTTGCTGACCTCAAAGCCTATGAGTTCTAGCTGAACTGTAGGATGGAAGAAGATCAACCCACGTTCGTTATCATTACCAAGGCGCTGGTGACTGCTGAAGAGCCACCAACCGCTCCAGACGTGAAGATAGCAGCTCAGCAACTGAGCAGCGATGCCATGTCTCTCTTTGTGAAGAAGTTTGGCGACTTCATGAAGAAGAGCAACTCTAAATCAAACTCTTCAAATTCTAATGATAATAGAAAATCTAAAGCTAATGTTACTTGTTTTAACTGTGGTATTAAAGGTCATTATGCATCGGAATGCCGAAAGCCAAAGCGTGAAGATACAAAGGATTTGGAAAAGAGCTGAAGGCTCTTATGGCTGGTGACGGAAATAACAGAGGAAGTAGTCGTGGCTCTTACTTTTCATCCAGTGAAAGTGATGAAGAAGACGTGGCTTGCTTCATGGCCAGAGAAGATGAAGAAGGAACTCAGGAGACTGAGGTATTTGATTTCTCTTCCGAAAGGTTTTCAAGGGAACAACTGGTAGCTGCACTAGATGACATGGTCATCAAGTATAGAAAGCTAGTAGAATCTCTAAATGAAACTAAATCTTCATCAGATTTAAATAAACCAAATCTGTCTAAAAGGGAAGAGTCAAATGATTTTGAAAAGAAGATAGAAGAGATCTCATCTAAGAATGAGATGCTCAAGGAACAGATTCAAACTCTTTCATCTGAAAAAAAGTCTTAACTATGTTGTCTGTGCATGGACAAGGTCTGGTGATGCTGTCAAATATCAGATCAGCATGTTGAAACCTGCTGGATCTAAATCCGGATTGGGATTTGATAGCAATGATCCTAACTGTCATGCAAAAAGTCAAAACCAAATGACAAACTTAAGCCAATAAGTTTTGTTAAAGGAAGTGTGACTGATATTGAATCTGATCCTATTCATGAAGAAGTTGCTTTCAAAAATGAAATAGTTTATGTTCCGCCGACTGTTAGCTGGCTTAAGAATAAGCTTGTAAAAGCTAATAAGTCTGGTAATTTAAAACCTGACTCTAAGTCAAGGAATTTTAAAAGAAAATCTTCTTCAAAAGTTAAAGTCATCTTCTAACTCCTTTAGACGTGGTATAAGAAGTGCGCAAGTAGACGTCGTTTAACTCCTTTAGACGTGGCCTGAAGAAGAAGCATTGTTAGACGTGTCTGACTTCATCAGATATTTAAAAGAGCGTCTGACTACGTACTCAGCTCATCTACAGTTTTCATTTTCAACAGTCTGTCAAGCCAACTGATCTCAATAAATGAAATACTGTCCGGATTGGGATTTGATAGCAATGATCCTAACCAGTCATGCAAAAAGTCAAAACCAAATGACAAACTTAAGCCAATAAGTTTTGTTAAAGGAAGTGTGACTGATATTGAATCTGATCCTATTCATGAAGAAGTTGCTTTCAAAAATGAAATAGTTTATGTTCCGCCGACTGTTAGCTGGCTTAAGAATAAGCTAGCAGGAAGTCAGCTGCTAAGTCAAAATCTTATGCATTAATCACAACACAAAGTAGGAAATCCATTAGAATAAATCAAATATGGATTCCTAAGGGACTAATTGATCGAGGACCCAATTGAGTGTGGGTACCAAAATGTGTAAATAGCTTATTTTGTAGGTGATGCAGGAGGATCGCAGGAAGGAAGCTAAAAGAGTACTCCTCTGAGTACACAGCTTGGAAGATCAACAATGGCATTTGCCATTCTGTAAGAATAAATGTTTTTATTTGTTAAAAATGTTTTTGGTCTTTGGATCACAAAAATTGTTTATTAAACACTAATGTCTATATTCATAATGAGAAAAAAAAATTACTTTGGAAGTAAAGATACTCTCTAGACGAATATCCTTAATCGGTCTAATTAGACAAGGGTGTCTAAAAGAAACAGTGTGTACTTAGACGTATTTTTGCTCATAATCTATACATCTAAGTCTATATGTTGAGGTGTTATACCTACGCGATTAGACGGACACGTCTAATAGACGATTAGACATTTTTACGTCATGAGCAAAGAATGCTCATGTCTAATCAACACACGTCTAACACGTGGTGTTTATGTGGAATTAGACGTACACGTCTAATAAACATTAGACGGATTTTTATAAAGACGGAATTAGACGTATGTGTCTAATAGACTCATCCGTCTAATAGACGTTGTTTTATATGGATTGGTGGAGTAAGAAAAACGTCTAACTACGTGCCGATTAGACTGATCAAGGACAGCTGTCCCACGTTGAGAGTTATCTGCTTTTCCCGCTCAAAATATCAAACAGTCATCTCTTAATAACATGAAGATACGTGTCTATCAAGTTTAGAGAAAATGACTGATATACCCTCATTTTTAATGATGACTTCTTGAAAAAGGACGTCTAACATTTATTAATGGGCCATACCCCTAGAATAGACGGTTATTCTGTATTTCCCTCTTCCATCTATATAAGGACTTTATTGCATGAATTTGAAATATTTCAATCTTTCAAAATCCTTAAGAACCCTAGCTTTCTTTAATTTTCTCTCACTAAATCTCTCTGAAATCCTGTGTCGGTTCATATTCCTTTGAAAATGGTGAAGAAAATCACTCTCGGTCACTGTACTTTGCATGTGGATTTTCCATCGGTGTACACGTTCGATCAACCGGAGGTGGTGAAGATGTTCCAAACCCTAGAATATTCTGGGTAAAGGAAGTATCTAGGCGGACCTTTCATCTTCTACGAAGACGAAGTTCGCGAGTTCTTCAAAACGACAACTATGGTGGGTGAATCCATCGTAGCAACCGTCAACGGAATGGAGTTCTCTTTCGACAAAGCAGTTTATGTGGAGTTTTTTGAATTTCCGACGGAGGGTCATCAATTCGACTTGGTTCTCTCTTCAGAAATCATGGAGGAGATGAAGACAACCTTTTCTGCAGACGGTTCGAAGATCCATGTGAATGGATTCAAGAAGGTATTCAAACCGCATTTCATTCTTCTAAACGACGTGGTGGCGAAGGCGCTAAAAGGGAAATCTGGTTCCTTCAATCTCTATAGTCAAGACCATTTTGACTATATGTGTGCTATTTCGAAGGTGGTCTAGGTAAACTAGGCTCATACCCTTTTCCAGAACTTGTGATATTCAATCTGTCAGACGAACAAGGAAAGTATAACATATGCGGATCAACTAAGTCATCTGTTGAAGAATTTGGGGGTTCCTGTTGGTGAACCGGTGCAGATCAATTCTCCACGAGTATTTACTGCTCTTACAGTTGCTAACACACTGACGAGGTTAAAGAGCAACCTTGAATCTACATCTGGTGCCTCTAGTCACCAGACTAGTGGAAAACCTTCTGCCCGATCAAAGCCTTCTGCTTCTGTTTTGTCAAGAGGGGCAAAGAGAACGAAAACTCTAAACGAATCGGAGGCCAATTCCTCCAGTCTGAAAAGTCCAAACAAGAAGGACTCTGAATCTGTTGATTCAAGATTGAAGCAAGGTCCAGGCGTATTTGTTGCAACTCCAATATCATCATTATTCACTCCCTCAACCTTTTTGAGGAAACATTCGAGGTCTTGTGCCTCAAAGGAGAAGAAAACAAGGGCGCCCCGAGCGTCTAAATCTGCAAAGGTAAAGTGTTCCAAATCCTTGTCCGTTGTGCCTAAATTTGACGTTCCCGTAGTGGAACAAGCTGAATCTATATTCTCTCTCTTGAGAGAATCTGCTGAAGGGCCTACTATTGAGTCAGCCGGTCCAAATGATGAAAATATTGACAGGATTGAGTCTCTTGTCGTTCAAACTGATCGTGTAGTCGCTGGTGCTACAGAGTCATCGCAACCAAAACAAGGTGTTGTTCTTACTCTTGTGGTTGGTGAACTCATCATTCCAGTTCCTAAAGATTCATTGGTAGCTGGGAAAGTTGTTCGTATGGAGCTTCCTACTGAGCTCTGTATTAAACCACAATCTGCGTTCGAACTGATGCGTTCCAGAAAACGGGCAGATGGAATCGTGATCGGTGAACCAAGACCAACTCCAAAACCCGTAGAGGTTGTTAGTAAAGGTAAATCTATTGCAATTAAAGTTCTTGAAAAGGTATCGGAGGCAACAGGGATTGTTGACCTCATTTTAGAATAAGTTAAAGTTCTTACAGCTGAGAAATTGGGAATTTATGAATCTTGGTCCATGGAAAGACTGTCTTCCAAGTACAACGATGCTTTGTCAAACTCTGCTATAACTAAAGAATGGAAGAAGAGGGTGGCAAACGAGAAGAAAGTTCTGAAATGGGAAAGAACTTCAGAAGTTGGTGAGGCTCTAAAGAGAAAAGATCTAGTGGAAGCGTGCATATTTGGAAAAGCTCTTTTTCCAATCTTCGAAGCCAGGAAAGCTAATTTCATCCTGATGTGAAAGGATATGATGTTGAAATGAAGGTATTGAAGAAGCTGAACGATATCCTGGACAGTTATGTCTCTGTTGCTTCTCGACATATTCATGGCGCCGATTGCTCTGGCGCAGAACCTCTCAATGAAGAAGAAGCTATGGATATTACAGATGCTGACAATGATGTTGATGAGCTAGATGCTGCTCTCTTGATCGAATTCGGGAATCTTTCTGCCGAAGAGAGACGCATTCTAGATCAACCTATTCAAGAATGTTTGAATGAAGAAGAAGAAGATGTGATTGTCCAAGAGCCTGAACAAACTCTTGAGGTAAATGAAGAAGAAGTTCTTTTGGAAGAAGTGATTGAGGAGGCTTTTAAAGCTCTTATTGAAGAAAATGTTATAATAACCCCTGTTGCGAGAACAGAGGTTGTTCAAGAGAAATTGGCCGAGAATACTCAGCCACAAACTGCCAGAACTGAGGGGGAACCTTCTAAAGAGAAGGCCGATGAAGAAGAAAGTTCCTCATCTGAGGAGGAACAGGATCAACAAGCAACTTTTGTCAAGCCCCGTCTATTTCCCGACACCATTGTGGGAAATGTTCACGAAAACCTCAATAATCCTATTCACTACTCTGGAAATCTGCATGAGAGATTTCAGAGAGCTGAAGAAGAAATTGAAGAAGAAGAGCGAGAAAAAGCTGCTAAGAATGCCGAAATGAATCAGCGAAGCAATCCTTGTAGATTCATACAAACTTTGAGCCTATTCAAAGCATGGCAGTAGAATATGAATAAATCTCGTCTCATGAAGAGTCATCTGTCGGAGGAAACAAGGTGTTAAAATCTATGATGTCCATGCTCTCATCGATTCAGAAGACCATGTCACACGCCATGATCTCAAAGGAAGAAGAAAGAGTGAGCTTTAACAAGATATTCACGGTTCTCACTGAGCTGGATAACACTTTGAAGAAGAATACATATGAGACTCATATCGCAAATGTAAACTTTTCAAAGTTTGAAAAGCAACTTGTCAATCGTCAAACCGAATTATTTGATATTGAAAGGCAATTCAATGATAAACGCCACAAGGAAACCTTGGAAGAATTCAGACTGGTGAAGAATCAGATGGTGGAAATTCAGGGGTGTTTGAGCAGGAATGATAATGAACGTCAGGAATTTGCTGACTCCATTGATAGGAAGTTTCAAGCAAAGGAGAATGCAATGGCCAATGTTGAAGGTGCTCAATCTCGACCTGCTCAAGGTGAGTCAAGCAGAAGAAATGATGGCGTGTCAATCGGCACTAGATCCAGGCGAACTCCAAGCACCGATGACAATCCTAGGCCAACCAAGAGAGGTGGAGGTCGAAGCGGTAGTGAGCGTGGAGGTCGAAGTGGTGGTGGCCGGAGTAGGCTATCCAATATTGATCAAGGTGGACATGCTAGTGGTGGTGAACGCGGTGGAAGATCAAATGCAGGCGGTCGTGGTGGTCGCGGCTATCCTCCCTTCTTCAACATGCTTCCTGGTCAAGAAATGAGTCCAACCGATCCACGAGTTAAAAGGGAAGAATAATGATCTATCTTCTTTTACTTTATTTAACTCTACTAAACAATTGTCTTTGATGGTTTTTCGAATACTTGTTTTGGATGAATGATGTAAGTGAACAAGGGATTTGTTTATTTATATGATGAATGCATGTTTTGATATATGTATTCGGGTTTGCAATTTCTTCATCAAAAAGGGGGAAATTGTTGGGTCAAATTATTTTAACTAAGTGTTGAAATAATTTAAACCAATAAGATTTTGATGATGAAATAACTTATAAGTTTTGATACAGGTGTATTAAAAAAATATGTCATAAGACTTGAATCTAATGAGGGTCATTAGACCGATTTTGACATTCAAGGCATAAAATTAGACGTACAGTCTAACTCAATGGAGTTAGACGTGTAGTCTAATAGACGTGTAATTAGACAGATGGTCTAATATATACACGGAATTCGACGTAAGTCTAATGCATAGAATTAGACGTACAGTCTAACTCATCGGAGTTAGACGTGTAGTCTAATGAATGCACAGAATTAGACGTAAGTCTAATGCATAGAATTAGACGTACATTCTAACTCATCGGAGTTAGACGTGTAGTCTAATGAATGTAAAGAATTAGACGTGTAGTCTAATGAATGTAAAGAATTAGACGTAAGTCTAATGAATACAGAATTAGACGTACAGTCTAACTCACCGGAGTTAGACGTGTAGTCTAATAGACTTGTAATTAGATGGGTAGTCTAATTGATATTCGGAATTAGACATACAGTCTAACTCATCGTAGTTAGACGTGTAGTCTAATATATTTGCAATTAGACGGGTAGTCTAATTTATGCGGAATTAGACGCGCAGTCTAACTCAGTGGAGTTAGACGTGCAGTCTAATAGAAAAATGAAAGTTAGATGTGCGTCTAACTCTTTCAGACAAGTCTGAGGTAGAACCGGAATTAGACGTGCAGTCTAACTCAGTGGAGTTAGACGTGTAGTCTAATGGTTATTGGATAATTAGACGTGTAGTCTAATTAGTGAAAGTTAGACGTGCGTCTAACTTCTTCAGACAAGTCTGAGGTAGAACCGGAATTAGACGTGCAGTGTAACTTAGTGGAGTTAGACGTGTAGTCTAATGGTTATTGGATAATTAGACGCGAGTCTAATTCTATTAGACGCGAGTCTAATTCTATTAGACTAGGCGGTCTAATAGATGTTTTTCTATTTAAAGGAGATGTGTTATTTCATTAGAATGATTTTCACAATCCGTCTAACTAAAATACGTCTAATGCACAGTTTAAGCAGTACGCTTGAATCTAGCATTTCTCCTACCCACGTGTTATAGTTGTACCCTACTTCTGCTCTACTTTCTAGTGAAGAATAGTACAACAGCTATATGCATCCAATCAAGGAATGCCATGTAAGAGAATTTTCCTCACATTACTTGTTTTGTAGGTACATCCCTGATGGAATATTCGGCGCACTACCAGTGATGTACGGCCACGATCCTTGTGCTCAGAACCTGCTATGTACAATGGAGGCTTTCCAATGGAAAAGTGCCACGTATCATTCTTGAAGATTCGACCGTTAGCTCCTGCTCAGTATTTAACAAATCTCAAGGACAACGAACGAAGTAGTGACTTGAGCCTTACGAATTTTGCCTAACGAACAAACAATCTGATTTTGCAGAAAGAGAAACTACTCAATCATCTTGTTTACTGAACTCATACTATGAAGCTGCTTTCTGATTGTACTGTGTGTGAATCAAGAGAGAACTAGAATCAAAACACCTTTAGCTGAGTGATATTCTTCATCTTGTAATTGAACAGAAAGTGTTTTGTTCAATAGTGAGCTAAGTGTGTGTAAACTGTATTTGATTCGAATCATATTATAGTGAATCCTTCTAGTGGTTGGAAGAATGGGTGACATAGGAGAGTTTCTCCGAACATCCATAAACAAACTGCTGTGTTCTTCATTTCTGTCATCTTTTCATATTTCATCTTGTGCTTCAAACCCAAGTAAACAATTCCGCCTTGAATCTGTTTTAAGTGTTTACACAAGTTTGCATAGAATAGAAAGCGAATTAAATCTCTAACAGGATTTATTTCAAACTATTTTTCATAAGACTTCATCCTTAGTCAGACCCCCGTCTCTATCGACAAAGCCGATCCTATCAGATTTTATACGAGATGGATGTGAAAAGTGCATTTTTACATGAAAGGTTGATTAAAGAAGTTAATGTTGATCAAACAAGGAGTTTTGAAATAAAGACAAAATAAACTGAGGTATATAAACTGAAAAAAGCTTTATACGGTTTAAAACAAACACCTCAAATAAAGATATAGTAGAATAAATTCTTACTTTATCATACAAGGTTTTATTAAAAGTTCATATAAACTTACTCACTTTGTGAAGCTTGTAACAAATGAAAGAATTATAGATGTGATCTTATATGTTGATGATCTAATTCTCACCAAAAATTATGTGAATCTTATTAACTCTATTAAGTAGTCCACGATGATGGAATTTGAAATGACTAACCTTTGAAAAATGAGGTATTTTTGGGGGTTGAAATTGCTAAAGACAATTGAGGAATTTTTATAAATTAACAAAGGTATACCAAGGAGATCTTAACTAAGTTTGGTATGACCGATTCAATTCTGTTTCTAATCATATTGTCCCTAGTACTATAGTTGATAAAGATGAAGGAGTATTCAAGGGTGATAGCACATTGTTTAAATAAATGATGGGTTTTCTAAGGTATCTTACTGTTACTCGATAGGACAATTTATTTGTAGTTGATATCGTAAGTCGGTATGTAGAAGTTTGAGAGAGAAAATATTTAGAGAATTGAATTGCTAATTGCTTGTGTATTCTTACATAAGAAGTCTACTATTTAAATAGTGAAAATTACATTTACAGGAAAGAAAATGATGTAAAAGAAATGATTTAAATAGTGAATCAAATAAAATCAAATAAATTGTAATTGATTTGTCAATCAGCAGCAGATCTTCAATCAATTAGCAAATCAATAGTCTAATTGATTTTCTGTTGATTAATATTCCATTCTCGGTCAATTAGAAAATCAATTATACCAATTGATTTTCTAGTGACTAGGGTGTAAATGAGCCGAGCCAAGCTCGAACTAGCCCTAGCTCGAATTTGAATCGTTTTTTATTGGCTCGGCCGAGCTCGAACTTTGCTCGAGCTCGAACTCGGCTCGATCATATAATCATATGCTCGAGTTCGGCTCGATAGGCTCGTAAGGCTCGAATTTAAATATTGTTAGGATCTAGGTCGCGGCTAGGGAACCGGGGTCTGGCCGGTTAGCGCGTTTCACTCAAAGGGTGGTGATTAATCCGGTTAGAGATTAATACCGGGGTTTCAATACTACACAAACTATCACAAACCCTTGAACCAGGTTCAAGCGCGGAAATGGTTTGTTTCAAGTTGAAGCAGCACACTCACAAGATAGGCAGAACCGGATTTGGATAAGACGGGTTTGGAAGTTGCTGGGTCGGTTTTGGATCTTAGTGATTCGGTTTAGGTAATGTAGAGTCGGTCGAGGCGATTAGTGCAGATCAGTAATAAAATAAAGTAAGCAGAAAACAAGTAACAAGACAGATTTTATGGATGTAGGGAGATAAAGCTCATACGTCACCCCTTCCTCTCGAAACCGCGAGAAGGATATTCACTAAGGAATACAAACACAATCCGATCGAGACTTATTTGCTGCTCAATAACACTCGTACAATTTTAACCGAAATTGTAAATACACACTTGATCTCTTGATCTTAGAGAGATGAAACACAGTTTTTGACTTAGGTTGTAGAAGATTCTCAGAACTTGAAATCCTCAGAATCCCTTGTATATGCCGCATTTACTCCTCTTTTAGCTCCTTCTTTTATAGGTGAAATGTGCCAACGGTCACATTTCATTTCCTTGAATCTGATTGGTTGAGCAGAGGTTCAGTAATTCAGACCTGGCGGTCTAGTCTTCAGACCTGGCGATCTAGTCTTCCAGTGTGTAGGTCAAACTGGCTAGGTTTTTTTTTTTAGAACGCTGGGTTCTGCTACACCTATGGAGTGCGACTAATCCCCGCGAGTTAAGTACATAGCCCGCAAACATACTTAACCAATTAACCAGGCGCAGAACTTGCCGCCTGACGGGCTCGAACCCAGGACCTCATGGAGGCCTGGGGGATATCCACCTCTTGTTGCCACTAGGCTAGAAGAGGGGATGGCTAGGTTTGTCTTTTACTCAATGTGGTAACTGTCGGTTGGGCAGTTGTCTGTACTTGGAAGATTGCCTTTCTGATTTATCCTGAAGTGGAAAGATCTTGTAGGACGGTCTTCTGCAGCTGCAGACTTTCCTCAGACTTGTATGAATATGGCAATGTTCAGTCTGTTCCTTTGGTATCATTCTCAACAGATACCTGAAGTATCTTTTTATGTCGGTCGGTTATGTGTGTTAACCGGATGACTTCTGGTTATTCCTTGGCTTCTAAATGACCGACTGTCTAGTGTTTCCGGCCTTCTGTTTTGACCGATCATGTCTTTCTTGTTCGGTCAGGTTTTTGGTTGGTTTGATAACTTGACCGGTGGAGTTTCTTAACTGGTTGAGTTATTTGGCCTATTGAGTTGCTTGACCGTTCCTGCATAGGAAGTTTGTTTGTGTTAAGTTCTATTAACCGGTCTAATTTTATCTAACAAATATATTTATATATTAATTTCTTATATTAAAAAAATATAAATCACCGATTCACCACACAAATATTTCATATCCTTAGTTACATATTAATAAAAAAAAATATAAGTTTGTTGAAGAAGTATATGGACAGTCTCTTGAGTCTTCTTGCAAAATGGTTTTTTAATAAAATACTTTATAGTAAAATAAAAATACTTTTATATCTTATAAAATATAATATATTGAGATTACATATATTAAATAATATTACAATATAATTATATTTTTTTTATTTGACTTTTAAATATTATATTTATATAATTAAATTAATATCAATATATTTAATTCCTTATAAGTATTATATAATATATATTTTAAAATTTATAAATATTATTCTAATATATCTTGATATACCAAAATATTGAAAATCTCATACCTTTTACGTACCAATAATTTTGGTATCGGTATTATAAGCAATAAGCTCATAAATAGTCTTATGGGTGTTTCAAATTTTGATTAAAAAATAAAATATAATAAATAAAAAAGTTATATGATTAGGCTCGAAAAAGCTCGACGATCCATCAAGCGAGTCTTATCTAAGCTCGAATTCGGCTCGAATCTTAAACGAGCTGGCTCGAGCTCGACTCGAATTCGATTTTGACCGAACTCAAATCGAGCTTTAACTGAGTTGCTCACGAGATGCTTGTCTCATTTACACCCCCTACTAATGACTTTTAGTATTTCCTTCCAAGGAAGATTGAGAGATAATTTTATACTCCCCTCAAGTTGGGTAATAGATGTTTAGATTGCCCAACTAGTTACATACTTCCTCAAATTAACTTGGGAAGAGCTTTGATGTGAATGTTAATCACCTAATAGAAAAATCCTTGAGCATCTATGAGAGTGGTGAGGATGTTGCCGAGGAGATGAAATATTGATGACATTTTGACTAATTCTAATCCATGATTCACTTTGTTAGAGGAGTGGCTCTTCGCTCTTAGCACTTGGTTCTTGGCTCTTGGTATGAGACCGAGTTTTTCCATCTTGAAAATTAATATCAAATCAATTAGATTAATTTATTTTCTAATTGACCGAGAATTGAATATTAATCAATAGCAAGTCAATTAGACTAATTGATTTGTAAATTGATTGAAGATTTATAATTGATTGTCAAATCAATTATTTTATATGATTTTATTGTTTAAAACATTTATTTCTTATAATTGTAATTTTTATTATTTAAACTAGACTTCTTATGTACTGAAGAACAAGAAATAAACACAAGAAATACAATTCTCTTAATATTTTCTCTCTCAAATTCTACATGGTATTAGAGCGAATTTTTCCATCTTGAAAAAAATGATTCACAATTTTCTGTTGCCTCCTCCAATGGTGTAAATAGTTAATAGAAGAGAACTCAAATATTATATAATCTCATATTTTTCTAAAATTATTTATCACAAATCCTAGTGGATTTTGTTTTCTTTTTTTTTAGAAAGTTTCGTCATTTCGAAACTACACTTAAGTCGAATCTGTATCGAGCATCGTCTTCTTATCTCGACAAATCTCTACCAACATTTCATTTGTTCAATAATTATCATCTTTCACTTCAAGAGTTCCAAGGAACAAGAGCCAAAATCCAAGAGACAAGAGTTAAGTGCCAAGAGCCAAGAACCAAGAACTCTTCCAAAGTGGAATTTCAAAGAACTATGTGGCAAGTTGGGAACTTTCAATATCATTTACCCAACTTGAGAGGGAGTGTATAATTATCTCTCAACATTTTTTGGAAGGAAATATGGAATGTCAGTATCAAATCAATTAGACTAATTGATTTTTTAATTGACCGAGAATGGAATATTAATTAGTAGCAAATCAATTAGACTAATTGATTTGCTAATTGATTGTCAATTCAATTATTTCATATGAGTTTATTGTTTAAATCATTTCTTTTCTTGTAAATTCAATTTTTATTATTTAAACGTTAGACTCCTCATGAAAATCATATATCATTCTTGAATAAAATATTCACTCTTCACTCTCAAAAGCTCAATTCTCTATAGAACTTCCTAATGATTTGCATTTGGAAATTGTAAAGAGGATACTTTGATATACATTATGGGTTAAATAAAAAAAGGAGGAACCGATGGGATTCAAAAATAGTGACTGCATGTAATTCAAATGATAGAAAAGTACATAAGGATTTATTTTTATGATGAATAACGGAGTACTAGCATGGTGTTCTAAGAAGCAACTGATTGTAACTCTTTCTACTACAGAGGCCGAATATGTTGCGACTGCGTTATGTGTGTCATGGGTATTAGGATGAATAGAATTCTGGAAACTCTTCAATGCTCTCAAGAAAATTGTTTAACTATATATTGTGAAAATGCTCCTACTATTAGTTGTTTAAAAATGCAGTTTTTTGTGGGAGAAACAAATACATTGATATTCAATATCACTTTATCAGGAATTATCTAAAGATGGCTTAATAGAACTAGTTTATTGTAGAGTCAAAAACAGATTGGATGTTATGACAAAATCATTGAAGACTAAAGCTTTTGAGAGACAAAGAAGAGCTATGGGAATTGCTGAGTATAAACTTAATGCTAATGCATTTTAGTTTACGAGAGAAATTGTTATTTTATTTAATAATAGTTAATTCCATTGAATAAATCTATTTACTTAGTCATTTTTATTTATAATTAGGTTTCCTTTTAATCAGCATAATTTATTATGTTAGTTTAGTTTATTTTTAATTTTGTAGCTTACTCTGTTTTAAGGCTATTTAAAGGCCACGCAAGTAACGAGAAATGAATTATTTTTTTTAATATTGATATTGTTTACAATTTCAACTCTTTTGTTCCCACAAGAAGAACAATGACATGCAATATTTAATAATATGACAAATAAATAGATTGTTAACCTTTGATATTTTGATAAATAAAGCGATTTAATATTATTATTTTTATCACAAGATGCCGATGTGGCTCACTTCACATTAAATAACCACACAATATTGATATTAGATAAATACATCAACCAACACATATTCATCATAAATTACATTACTCTCATATATGGATTTTAATCCTTGACATCATTCAAAGGAAAGTTGAATTGGCTCAATGAGGAGCAAGGTGACACGATCCTTGTTTTTCCCTTTAGTATTATGCCCATGTGCATCTCCATATTGATACATGTAATGACCTGCTCTCGCAATATTTGTTGCTATATCCACATACTTCCTACTAAAAGGGATATCTGACCTTGCACGAGCTGTATTTAGCTTCTTCCATGCCTCTCTAACGAGTTTCATAATATGTTGTTGAGCTTCTTCTTCTGAGTCACTAGTTTCATTCATATGAATTTGCACTGATTTGAGTATATCACCTCGTTTCAATTCATCCTACAAGCCAAAAATGAAACCGGAAAAGAAAAACATGCATAAACATATAAAGAAAACACTTAGAGATACTCTTAAATAACAAACTAAAAGTTTATAGAGTGGGTTGCCTTTGAAGTTCTCAAATCATTGAGTAGACGAACGATCATGGAAGGCCATTTGATGATATCATCGTAGGTTTTAACTGCTTTCAATCCCTCTTCAGTGATAGGATAAGAAGGACAAGCACTGAAGAAATACCCATGAATGGCCATTACAGCTGTTGCAGCAGACATCCATCCATTGTTCAAGTACTCCTCAAGAGAAGGCACATACCCCCCATGGAACCACCTGACTTCTTTTATGTAGCACCCACATAAATCTGTCCACTATATCGAAACAATATGGAAAGAATTAGATTTATATAGAAAAATTGTAATCAATCGATACAATGATCGTTTGAAGTTATCAAAATTGTAGAGCTTGTCTTTGGAAGAAACATAAGTACCGCTTTTATTAGGCAAGGGAGGGCATGGATTCCAAACTCCTTAAGAACTTCGTATCCTAATTCGTTGACCAAATTGATATTGCCTAGAAAACATAACTTCATGTAGTCTGGCAATGTTACTGCAAGATTGACGTTCCACCTACCAAATCAAATTGATATATGTACCATAATTAATTTGCCCAAATTTTTAATAGATATTATATAATATGTTTCTACACATTTATGTGGAACAATAAGGATACTATATAGATATAATATTTTTGAATAAAAGTATTTTATAGATAAAGTATTGGTCTCAACAAATCGGTTTCTTAATCTAGCTCTAGTGATATTTGTTTAGGTAAATGAACAGAATGTGATAAATGAAATGAAATCTCACCCAAGATATGCATCAGTTAGAAGCTCTAGTTCTTCCAAAGTGCCATAGACATCATAAATATCATCAATGCATGTGGTGACTTGGTAAACTCTTGTGGACATCCTTCTATAGTATTGGAACTCGGGTCTTGGATCATACACCTCTCCTAAGGACCATAGGTAACATTCAACCAACCTATCCCTTACGAACGGCAATTTCTTGCTCCATCCGAAGTTCTCCCACCATCTGCATTATAAATTTAATTAATTTATTTTTTTTAACATTTGTTGGAGGGAAAAACATATGATGCATGCTTTGTGAGGTAAATAAAATTTCCTTGAAAATTATAAATATAATATGCTACAGTTCAATTTTGCGATTAATAATCTTTAATAACACGCCTATATAAGACTGAAATATCTCTAATAAGCGTTGATCTTAACTACCTTGATGCATGTTTGAGGTCTTCTTGGTGTATAGCTTGCACCATATTGAAATCCAACTTAGCAAAATTGAGGAGGGCTTTATTGACATCTTTTCGGTTTTCATAAGCATCAATGAACCACCTCGCCTCGAATCTTTCCATTGCCCAATGTAGGGGAAGCTCAAGAGCGTGATTCACCAGCATAGCCAGATATGGATTCTTTATTTTATTTAGATTTTCTTTCAAATGTTTCGTAGCAAAATTTTCAACCTCATCAAATATACTCTCTTCCTCAAAACCAAGAAATGAGGCCTCGTACAATGATAACAATCCCTTGGTATCATCACACAAGGACTCTTTGAAATTACCATA
The DNA here is from genome assembly GCF_907164915.1 of Impatiens glandulifera. NCBI lineage: Eukaryota > Viridiplantae > Streptophyta > Magnoliopsida > Ericales > Balsaminaceae > Impatiens > Impatiens glandulifera. Next base: position 37,343,565 of record NC_061865.1, read on the forward strand.
ATTGTCTTTAAATATGTTGAAAACACCTGCAAATGTAACCAATTATTTAACCCAAACATACATAGCGTTATCAACTAGAGTTTATTTGGTACATGGAAAAAGTTTGTTGTTTTTTTCGATTATGGCTTGTTCTTGAACTCAAAAAGCTTTAACTAAAGGTGGGTACTTTAGAATAAATATAGCTATATAAAAGTACTAACCTGGCGAAACATTATAACCATGTTGTCTGAAGAGCCGGAAACTGAGAGATGCTTCATTTAAATCAAGTTCTTCACTCAACCAATCTTTTTCATTGTATATTGCATCCAAACAAGCCTCTATCTCTTTCTCAAAGTGATAAGACACTCCAAGTCTCTTGACAGTGTCAATGAGCTCCAATTTCTGGAATGGCATCTCCATCTTTTCTAGTATCATTATTTTCACCACTTCTTTCAGTTTTGCTGCCTTCATCTCGTAGTCTTCTCCCTATAACATGAATTTTATATTACTATATGCATGATATGAACTCACATAAATAAAATACATATATAGATGAAAAAAATATTATATATTACCACATATTTGCTGTTAAGCGACTGTATGTATTCATATTTCCAAATGGTTGGACAATAATTAGCGGTGCGTCTCACTATGGGTTGGTCACCAATGAGTTCATTCACTTTGGTACCCATGCTGCAGTTGAGCTGCCTGTTCCAACGATAACGGTTGGTTGAAACTTTTGTTTGCCATGATAGTTGGTGACCGACGAAGAAACGGTCTGGCATACTCCGCAATTGTTGTTTGCAGCTGATCCGCGACTTCTCGGTAGTGCCATAAAATTTGTGAGGAGAGAAAAGGGAATCCAGTGAAGATATGATCTTCATTTTGCATTCAACACAAAGATAGAGTCTCCTTGCTTAATTTGTACTTTACAACTTACTAAGTTTCTCATGTATAAATAGAGAAAATATTATTTATCTTAAAAGATTTACATATATTTTTGGGAAACCTAAGGTAAAACTTTTTTTTTTTTAATAATCTATACAAATTGAATAAAAATCTTTTAAGCATATAGAGAACATAAGAGAACATAATATGAAATGTAAATTAATAAACTTAACGAAATATTCAATGAAAATAAGTCAACGAATCAACGTGACATGACATGTGGGTAGAAGAGAATTTTTTTTCAAAATGTCCCGAAACGACTTCATAATGTCCTAAAGAGGTCATTTCGGGTCCCGAAACGGCCATTTCGGGTTTTTTTCTTCCCGAAATGAGTGGTTTCGGGACTCGAAACGGTCATTTCGGGACAAAAGAATATATATTATATATATATATATATATATATATATATATATATATATTTGTATATATATAAATAAATATATTATTTTTCTTCTCAAAATGAGCGCTTTCGAGACGTGGGGACACCAGACAGGCCACGTCGGATTCGTGGACCTGCTTTCATTGAATCTTTCGTTGAGTTTATCAATCCTCATCTGAAATATCTTGAAAATGCAAAATAAAAACAATAAAACAAGAAAAATACAAATTAGTTAGATCGAAAGTAATTTAAAAAAAAAAGAAGTAGTGGTCCCAAACTAAACTAAAGAAATAAATTTGTTTTAAAGTTGCATAAAAAAAATTGTTTTCATACCTTGTATTCTAAATAAAGTTGAGAGTTATTATTTTTAAAATTATCTGAATTAGATTCTAATTTGAATTATGAGAAATTAAAATTTGAACGCGGAAACGTATCTTATTTGTAATCATTAATTTTCTCTTTATTTAAAATGAAAATATCTTTTAATCTTCTCTTTGCTTAGATTTTCTTTAAATTGAATGGTTCTTCATTCCATTAGTACGTCAATTGTGTTTTATATCTATGTTGATGAGACATAAAAGAGAATTATCCCTAATTCAAATGAAGATCATAACCGTTACAAATAACCAATATTATGTTAGTTATTATTGTTTGATCATTTCTAATATCTCACTTTATATTAATGATAAATACATTAAAAAGCTATAAACTTAATTTTACATTAAATCATATTAGTTTGACTTATATTAAGTATGATATTTGAACCATTATTTATTATACTAATTAATTTCATAAATCTCAAACAATTATCTATTTTAGTTCTAGTCTAATTTTGATATGGATCTTTAAAATATATGGTCTTAATTTAAATTATTTGGTCTAATTTTGATATGGACCTTTAAAATATATGGTCTTAATTTAAATTATTTTTTTAATTTATTCTTTAATATTTATTAATAGATCAAAATGGATATAAAAATACTTTTCATATGGACATCATCCCTCCTTTATATAATAATAATTTACTTTATTCATGAGCTAAACAAAATTTTCTACACTTTGTTAATTATGTCAAAATTTGACTTTGGTGCCACGTGCAACTGAAGGTAAAAATTTGAGAACTCGTGAATTTGTAAAATTCCATTAATTATATGGAGATGTAAATTTGGATAAATAAATTAAATATAATTTAATTTAATAAATATAAATTTATACTAAATTCAAATGTGAATTTTTAGTAAAATTTAATTTCAATGGATAAGATCGAATGCCAATAGATAAAATCTAATGTCAAGAGTTAAAATGTCAAAAGTCTATGAATAACAATTGTTGAATGAATTATAGGTCAATACATTGATAAATGAATTTATTGTGATGGTTTAATTTCTAATATTATGACATTGTTTCACATATCTCATTATCTTTTTTTCACTCATTGCATAATCTCTCTAGAATTTGAAAGCTTTTTTTTGTTTTCTTGAGTTCTTCACTTATTTGAGTGTTCTTCGAGTTTTTTACTTAATCGAGTGTTCTTTAAATTATTGACTCGTCGTATTTCCGTTGAAACCCGGTGATTGATTCATGTACATTGTCAAGTTCGCTGCGTAGTGATTCTGATGTAGAATCACTATTAAATTCATTGTACCATGTGAGATAGTCATATATGATAAGCTCCAGCATAAGGGTATACGGTGAAATGATTTTAAGGGATATGTGCTAAGCACATGCTTTGAATCAACATTGTATTCTAGTGATTTCTTTGTTTTGTATATTCTAATTTATTTAATTTATTTGTAACATCATATATATATATATATATTTTGTTGTTAAAGCTTAATTTTATAAGCTAATATATTTTGATACAAAAAAAATTCTCAAGAAACATTAATATGTATATTCATTTTATAAAGGTTATATATAAAATAAATTAGAACACAATAATTTAATTTGTTAGTTTTTAATTAATGATTTACTTGGTTATTAAAATTAGAGAAATGATATATACAATACCTTATACAATATTTTTATACAGCACTTACTTGATTTTACAAGAAAGAAAAAATATATTTTGAAAAAAATATAAGAGAGAAAAATATTTTCTTTTTTTGTCAAAATAAGTAGGTGCTATATAAAGGTGTTGTATAAGGGTGCTATATATATTATTTCTTTTAAAATTATTAATAATAATGAATGTAAATAAGAAAGTAATTAATATATTAGTTTTCATTTTTCAGATAGTGTTAAAATTAATTATAATTAAAACATATGGTTTCAGTTTTAAAATAATTAATTATAATATATATACATTCTTAAATTCATTATGCTCGATAATTAATAAAAATGTGTTATTGTAATTACTAACTATGGATAATTATATATGGTATTAAAATATCATTTTAAATGTGTATATATTTGTTTGTTAACAGAGTTGAGTCAAAGAAAAAGAATAAATTCTTATAGTTAAAAGAAATAAAAGAATATAATAGCGGTAAAACTGGAGACCACGAAGTTGAAGAGATGTGTAGTTTGGATTTGAAGAGCCAAAAAGAAAAAGAAGACTCGTATTTATGCGGTATTAATAGGGAAGGCCTACTTGGTTTTATATTTTAATATTAGGACCTTGTTTGATTTGGTATTATAAGAAAAAAATCTTATTTTATTTTAGAAAGGATGTGGCATATGTGCCGATATCATCGAATGCAAACGTGCAACCGAAAATAAATGTTCAAGCGGCTTAGGCCAAAAATGTTTGAAACATTATGATTTCTTTTATAAAAATTATGTGACATGATGATGAATATTTATTCGATTAATTATTCAAATTTCTTTTATAGAAATACTATGTTGAAATAATTATTTTAATTTATTTAATATTATAGTTTCTTATATAGAGATTATGTAAAGAATAATTTATATATGAATAAGCACTCTAATCTCTTATATAAAAATTATACATGAATGATTTCTTTAATATTATTTTCATACAAATCTAAAGAACAAATATCTTCAAAATAAAATTATGAAATAACTAATATATAAAATTTGGCTAGTAAAGTTTATATGACTTATAACCATGTTTACAAAAAAATTAATAAATGTGACAATTGTGTATATCATAAAGACAATGAAAATAGTTATTTCATTACATTTCTTAATACGATATTTTTTATGGTTTGAAATTACGATAAAAATTATTAAATCCACTAAGGATGTGAATTGCACTAAACGAGGTTTCATGAAAGATTTTACACCTACAAGTGAATATGTTTACACTTGAAAGTGAAACTATATGAGTGAAAATCTTCTTATGAAATTATGATTGATAGATTAAATAATATAATCTATAGTCATAAATTTTTGAAAGATGTCAAAATATATATTTGTTTTTAAATATGTAATCGTTTACACGAAGACATAATACTTCAAAGATATTTTGTCTACTAGTTGGCCAAGTAAACAATATTTTTCACAAAAGAATGTTTAAATGATAATTATGTATGAATTATGAGGCTTATTAGAAAATATTCCATAATTTTTTAAAAGGAAATTTCTAATTATTGTGATAATAATATGAAATTAGACAAACTTAAGGTAAATGATAAATTTGGATATACACGTCTTAGATATAATGTAATTAATCTATACTCTCTAATAGATTTATCACATTTGACTATGTAAGTAAAAAATAAAATTATAGATCCATGAGACTACTATAAGTTGGTGTGAAGGAAAACTCAACCTATGCAGATTGGAGATCCTAAAAATTAGGTTCAATGGGACAACCTAATTTTAATGACTTGGAAGATTATTGTTGAGTATTAATCCTACAATTAAATAATATATATTTAACTAGGATAAGAAAATTGATTTTAATGATTCTTTGTGAGAAAATATATCACCTATGTGAGGGAGAAGTGAGACCAGGGCCGGCCCTGAGATTTTGGGGCCCTATGCAAATTTAAATTTTGGGGCCCCCTAAAAGAGTAAAAAAAAAAATTAAATTTAAATTAATAAAATAAAATATAAATAATTAATATATTATAATACGAGACTAAAAAGGAGATATAAAAATTATTTTTATAATATATATTTAATATTAAAGGAGAAAAAAGAGGAAAAAATAATATTAATAATATTATATTATTAGATATAAAAAAATGGGGGCCCTATAAAAGTGGGGGGCCCTATGCAAGTGCATTGGTTGCCTTACCCCAGGGCCGGCCCTGAGTGAGACTGTTTCGAAGGAATTTTATGACTCAATTCTAGACCTTCTCATAGAACTAGGCGCGTGTTCCATGGCCAAAACGGACACAAACATGAGAGCTTAACATGTATCAGGAAGAATTCTATGTGAAAATGTGTAATCGTTTACACAAATGATAGAATAGTTCAAGGACACCGAGTCTACTAATCGACTAGTAAAGTTATATAAATTTATAAGGAAAGGTTCAAAGGGTTACACCTACTTATCCTATGTAGAATTCAACTATTGAACCTTTAACTAGGTTAATTTTTCAATTTCCATTAATTTGAGGGATTGTTGGAATTTTAAACTAATTTTATTAATTAAATGGAAATGTGAATTTGGATAAATAAATTACATGTAATTCAATCCAAATAAATATAAATTCATAACAAATTCAAATGTGATTTTTTTGTGAAATTTAATGGTAGTGGATAAGATCGAATGTCAAGATTCTTGAAATGTCAATAGTCTAGGAATAACAACCGTTGAATGAATTATTAGCCGTTTGATTGATAAATTAATTTATTGTGATGGTTTAACTTTCAGCTATAAATATCCGCTCATGTTAGAATTTTTGGCATATCTCATATCTCTTTTCACTCATTCTATAATCTCTAGAATTTGAAAAGTTTTTTTTATTGAGTGTTCTACGAGTTCTTCACTCATCTGAGTGTTCTTCGAGTTTTTCACTTAATTGAGTGTTTTTTGAGTTTTTGACTCATTGTATTTCCGTTGAAACCCGATGATTGATTCAGGTGCTTTGTCAAGTTCGTTGCGTAGTGATTCCGGTGCTGAATCACTATTATATTCGTTGTACCCTAGGAAATAATCATCTATAATAAACTTTAGTACAAGAGGAGACGGTGAAACTGTTTTAAGGAAAATGTGCTAAGCACAAATGCTTCGAATCAACATTATATTATGATGCTTTGGTTCTTTGTATATTATAGATTATTTAATTTATTTATAACATTATTTTAAAATATATTTATATTATTTCAAGGCAAGATATTTAACCGCCAATTCAACTTACCATTGAATCTATGTTTTTTTTAGAATTTAAAAGAAAATTGGAAAAAATATGTTTGATTTATCTAATTTAATTCTCGATATCGACAAGTCCACAATATTTCACATAAATGCTTGAGATTGTGTATAATTATCAGAAGGTGCCAACTAAAGAAATTGAAAGACCTTGTTCTGCAATTCACGCATAATAAAATAAATATTATATACATAATCGTCAATCAGAAATAAAAGTCATAACAATCACAAAAGACCATGGGATCCCGTAATTCACATCTATGATAAGCAAAATCTCCTCAATATAATAAATCGTCATTATAAAAAAAGATTTTCATAACCATCACAAAAAGTATGATAAAATAAATATTATAATTCATTCATCACACAAATAACAAGCTATATATTCAACATATTTTTGAACATATTTTTCATATAAAACATGTTTCAATAACCGTAAGCATGAAAATTTGACTTACATTATTTTATAAATAACATTATTAATTTTAATAATATTAAATAAAATTTTAAAATTTTAAATTCAAAATAAACCAAAAATTGAATTAAAACTAAATTAAGGGTTAATTATTGTTTAATTAATTCTTAATTAAAAAAAATAAATAAAAATCCAAAAAATAATTGAGGCTAAAATATTATATTTATTTTACCCACATTAAACCCAAAAAGGTTGAAATTATTTAATTATAATTTTAAACATAAATTATGTATAATTTATAGCTTAGAACAATTAAATAAATACCCCAAAATATCCAAGAATAAAAATAATGGACATAATTTTTATTATGTTTGCCAAAATATTTTTTTATAGAATTTTTGGTGAAGAAAAATGGAAAAAAGAGTGTTAAAATTCAATTTCAAATAACTCTTTTTATTAAGAATAAAACTGATAATCGGGTGCAGACGAAATTATTTTTAATTGATGCATCCAGATTCCCAGTCAACGGATCAGCACTGGATATTCATCAAGCGCCCAAGAATCGTCCACGTAACCCGCTCTAATAGAGAAAGCGCATGCCCGCTCCACCTGATCAACTAACGGGAAGGACTAACCCCATTAGTTGAAATCGCTAAACACAGACAAAATGCCTAACAACGCCGTTTTTGGGTCGTCTTATTCGCCAAGCCGGACGCTCGCCGGAATCGCGAAAGATCGGCGCGTTTCTTCCAAAAGTTCTAGCACCTTCATTTCTCAACCTTATCCGATGATTTTTCACCCTTATCCTCGCCTTATCATAGTGTTCATTAACCCTATACCTAGGATGACCACCTTGCCCTAGAACTAGGCTACCACTATTAAGATAAAATTAGGGATAAGTTCGTCGATCAGCAAATCCGACTTGAATTTCTCCTCCCCAATGGACCTAGATCAACTATAAATAGTCTCTAGGCATTATTTTGTCAAATCATCAAACAATCACAACATATTCCGATTAAAATCAAAGAGCCAAGAATTTCAGGCGAAGTAGTTTTTTTGAAAACTTGCTCCAACCACCACAACTCTAATCCAGTCTTCTGGAAAACTTTCAACATATCTAAGGAGTGTTCTCTAGTTGTTTGTATTAATCTAGAAAATTTGTATATCCAGTTTGTGATTGAAGATTTGAATTTTTTTTTTAAATTTTCAAGTTTGATCGGTTTGATCTGTTCTAGGGCTTAATTATGTGATTTCTTTGTTTAGAATCATTCTCTATATCATGTATAAATTTTTTGTTGAAAAAAAATTGATTAAATTAACTTAAAAATAAGAATTTCGAAAAAAAAAGTTTGAAAATCTGAATTTTTTAAATTGGCGTTTTTGAGCTTTTAGGTTTGAATTTTGATTCAAATAGTTTCCTAACAGGTTTATACACATGTTAGGATAATTTCTAGATAACTATATCATCATATTGAAACTTTTGGATTTTGATTCTATCTTAAAAATCGTTGTAATAATGTAATGTTGTTCTTGTTTTTGTTGTGTTCAAATATATTCATTATTTTTAAGCTAATTGAACAAAAATCAGACCTTAAATTGGCCTAATTTAAAACATCCCAAATTTTGACCTAAAAGTAGTTTTTAAAAATTGATCTTTGTAAAATCGAATGATCGTGATTAGGTTTAGGGCTTTTGTTATTCATAATAATATGAATCATTTGCAATTTACCGATCATAATTCCATGATTTGTATCAAAAGTTATGAGACCTACAATTTCTTCATACCAAATGAATAACACTCAGTCGTAAGACGAAATCCTATAGGATCGGGACCGAGAATCTTCAGTTTGGACCGAGACTAATGATTGATATTCTTGAGTTAGGACCGAGACCGAGGATAGGTGTTCTTGACTTAGGACCGAAACTCAAGACCGGTGTTCTTGAGCAAGGACTGATGAATCCGACCGAGGTTTCTAACCTCGGACTAAGAAGTCTAACCTAGGACCGAGCCTCCTAGGTCCACGAACGAAAAAACCTAGACACGGGTCCAAACCTCCCAAACCGAGGACCGAGTAGCCTGAGTTCTGGACCGAGCCTCCTAAACCCTAGAACTGAGCCCTCAGGTCCCTCGATCGAGCAGTCCAAGTTCAAGATAGAACCTCTTGAACCCAGGACCAAGCCTTCAGGTCCCTTGACCCATGCTCCCAAGGCCGGTCTAGACCAAGCCCGTCCGAGCCTAGATCACTAAAACAGAAACCCATACCCAAGGACTTGGCTCCTAAGGCCTATTTGGTTCAACTTTTCAAAATTCAAAATATTTTTTGTAATTTTGGAACCCAAATCCATTTTAAAATAATCCCCAAAGGTTAGAAAATAATTTATAATATTTTAGGGATATTTCTTAAACCAATATTTTGACTAAGTTTCTATTTGGATTTTATTTTTAAATTCTAACACATTTCTGATATTTTTAAGGTTTTTACTCAGTATTATATGAATGTAATCGAATGAACGCCCTTTTAAATAATTTTGTATAATTATTTACGAAAGCTAAACTTATTATTGTTTAGGACATCCGAATTACTAATTGAAGAAAATTAATGTTATAAATAAAATCTTAAATAGCCACACTTTGTTTATTTTAAAATTTGAAACCGTCATTTGACGGGCGCGGAGGACATAACGCTAAAACCCTTTCGCGAGCGTAACCAAAAGTCGAACCCCTTATAGAAATTATGGTATAATTACGTTTATACACTTATCATTTTATAGATTTTCATAAAATCATTTTACCACTTTGATTTCAAATAAAAAAATCTTTTAAATTAGTTATGTTTAATTAATTTAAACCTGGTTTTGCTAGAATTGTTATTTTGCTCTTGATTATTAAAATTTGAACAAAATTAATTATTTTACATGATTAATTTCTAAATCTCTCGGACATTATTTTAAAAATCTTTGAAATAATGTTTTATTTAAAAAGAAGCCTAGCACACAAATCAAGGTTGTAACGCATCGAACATCGAGTCTCCCCGTGATATTCCCCGTATTGCCACACGTCGTCACGACACGTGCTAAGCTATAGAGGGAGCAATTCTTGGGGGTTACAATAACCATTTCTGAATTAATTAAGTTATTTATCATGATTCATATTTTTATTTTTTTATAACACATGATTCCGCTTCTCTTATAGAGTGTGATTCCACTTCTCCACATTTAGTCAATTCACCGTGCAAGCGAAACATACTCTTTACGGGCTCGAATCTAAGACGCGTATGAGGCTAGAGATATTCACCTCTTTTTGTCGCTGGGATAAAAGAGGGATCAAGATTCATATTTATACATATATGGTTTTAAAAATTAAAATATTTGTTATACTAAGCAAATAATAGTTAAAGACTCTACCAATGATCTCTTCTGTTTTGAGGCATAATTAATTATGTTATAAATAATGCGTGGTTAAATTAAGGAATAAATCACAAGTTAAATTTTGATGTGAGAATAAAATAAATATATAATTAATACAAAAGATAATATTATTTTGTTTGTTTTGTTTATTTGGATTGTGTTACTTCCAACTAAATAATTTGTTTATCAAAATATTATATTTGATTGAGTAAATAATTTTGGACATTGTGTGAGTAAGATTTTATTTATATTTAAAAAATAATGAAAACGGATTTTTGATAAAATAACAAGTTGAATTGCCATATGATTGAGAGATGAAAAAAGAATATATATATATATATATATATATATATATATATATATATATATATATATATATATATATATATATATATATATATATATATATCAATTACAAATTTATAAATTTTTTTACCTATTTAACTAATTTCTCTTCCCAAATTACTCACACTTTTCATATTTCTTTCTCTAAACTACTGACATTATATTAACATTCTTAAACTATTATGCCTCTTTAAATCTATTTATATCCTTATTTAATTAATAAATTATTTAATTTTTATTAACTATTAAATAATTTTATTTAAATAATTATTGTATGTTTTAAATCACATTTTAAATCATTTATATTAATTTATTATTTAGGAAACTATATGTTAAAATTTATGCCTACATAGATACATATTTAACGTATTAAATAACTTTTAAATAATATATTTAACACATTTAACTTAATTAATTAATTAATATTTTCTAAATTAAAATACAACTTTTAATTAATAATCATATTTTATAATTTAACCAACAAAATAATTTAATTTATATAAATAAATAAATAAATAATTAAATGAGATTAATTAATAGTCGTATTCTTTAATTTTTATTAAAAATATAATTTAATATATATATATATATATATATATATATAATTAACATGAGAGTCAAGAAATGACAAGACACGCATGAAAAAGGAATACGACACAACACAATTGGATGGAAACTCTAATTAAAATAACACAAAATAACACGAGTTAACACCACACGAATAAACTCATTAATACGAATTAAAAAACACAAAAAAATTGTAAATTATAACATTTTAAGTGAATCAAAAGAAAACACAGCACACATAAAATTGTCCATTCAATCGCTAACCCAAAGTCATGATTGAGGGATTGGCTGCGCGTGATAATAAATATTCATTTCCAAGGAAGTTGTTGTAATGTCAATGTAACCATGATGTTGTTTTGATTAAGACCATACAACAACCTATTACATTGATAGTTTCAATTATTATACATTAGATTGAGACTTTTAATATTTTAGATATTACTATTTTCACTAGACCTGTCATTATGAATTATTGGTGTGACATGCTTTTGGTCATCGTTTTGATGGTTTATGGATGAATCTTTGGTGATAATATTGAGGTAATATCTTCAAAAATATGTAATTTTTATTTTGAATTGCAATATATTAATTATAGTGTTTATTCTATAAAACCATTAAATAAATTTTAATTTTAATTTTTTTTAATAATTAGATTTAAACAATTTATAATGAATTATATTGAAATTTATAAAAACATAGGAGGCAATTTTAAATTTTTACAGACCATTTCTTATACACATTTAGATAAATATTTATATTTCATAAGGTTTTTAAACTTTTGTAATCTTAAACATATAATAGTAAAGTATGAGTCTTTATTAAATTAGTAAGGAGTTTCAAAATACTCGTATCAGAAGGGACTGCGCAAAAGCGAAAATCAGAGACATCAAAGACGAGAATTGAAACTTGCTCTTGAGAAGAATTCCAGAAGAAAAGAGGATACTTGATCATATAAGTAACATACAACTACACGACAGACCGGATATTCATGAATGGAAAGCTGAGGACAATGGGAAGCTGGTATTGAAGAAAATATGGGAGGTAATCCGGGAAAAAGCGCAGAAAGTAGAATGAGCTCCTCTTGTATGGTCAACGAAGATTATCTCTCGACACCAGTTCATCCTATGGCTCGCCTTCTGGGAAAGACTCAGCACTCGTGATCGTATCAGTAAGTATATGAGCATCCCGGACGTGAGCTGTCATCTATGCATAGGAAATGAAGAAATCATAGATCACACCTATTCAGGAGCTGCTGTATTGCTTCGGAGCTTTGAGACATATTCTATAAAAGCCTGGAGCTGATCATTTTCCCGAGCGAATAAAATGAAATCAAAGAAGCAACACTACTCAAAGCCAAGGGAAATAGATTTGCAACAAGCGTGTTCAAGTGTGGCTTTGGAGCAGTGGTGTATAACATTTGCAAGAACGGAATGCAAGGGTATATGAAAGAACCCGCAAGAGCACTGACGAGTTATGGAAAGATATTGTATCGGATTGTAGCACCCTCGCGGGAACGTGGAGAAGAATCCAAGCACGGAGTAGAACTGGAATATCTGTAGGAACTGGAATTTACTGTTTTTTAAACTCACTAGAATTGAAAGCATTGTAAACAAATAATTCATTTACGTTTTTAGCTTTTTAGCTTTTATTCAGAATGTTACGACTTCAAAATCATTCTAGGCCTGTCTAGAATGATCTCTTAAACTCGTAGATTTTTTTCCCGTTTTTGGTCATTTTTAATGAAATAACGCTAAATCGTTTCAAAAAAAAAAAAGTATGAGTCTTATCTACTAATGGTCTCTCTTATTTTGAGACATAATTAAACTAATATTCACACTAAAAGTGGCTAAATTAAGGAGTATAGAACTCAAAATTAAATTATTAAATTTGATATGAGAGTATGATAAAACTATAAAAAAGTATAGAACTTAATATTTTAATACTAGTCAAATATATCTTATTTAAATGAAATAGTACGGTGATGATAAACATAAAATATAATAAAAACTAAAAATATTAATACATTATGAAGGCACTAAATATTTTTAAAAGCCTTTTCAAATCAAGAAGTTAAATGTGTGAAATTACAACAATCAAGTTAAAAAAAAAGCTTCACCAAATATAACTAAACATAAATGACAATGTCAATAATATTATACAAACATCTTTGTCCCTAATAGGAAAAAAAGACTGATAATGATGAATTACCTTAAATGTCAAAATATTTACCATCTATATATGTAGCTAGATGCACCATTTCTCCACACAAATTTTCGACCTAACTAAACTCATTTAATCTTTAGATGGTCAGTTTGATCATGACTATATAACAATATCAAAAATTTTAAATTACTCACACTTTTTACAAACAATGCCAATAATATTATACAAACATCTTTGTCCCTATAGGAAAAGAAGACTGATAATGATGAATTACCTTAAATGTCAAAACATTTATCATCTATATATGTAGCTAGATGCACCATTTCTCCACACAAATTTTCGGCCTAACTAAACTCATTTAATCTTTAGATGGTCAGTTTGATCGTGACTATATAACAATATCAAAAATTTTAAATTACTCAAACTTTTTACAAACAATGCCAATAATATTATACAAACTTCTTTGTCCCTAATAGGAAAAGAAGACTGATAATGATGAATTACCTTAAATGTCAAAACATTTATCATCTATATATGTAGATAGATGCACCATTTCTCCACACAAAATTTCGGCCTAACTAAACTCATTTAATCTTTAAATGGTCAGTTTGATCGTGACTATATAACAATATCATAAATTTTAAATTACTCATACTTTTTTGCATAACCTATTATTCATTCAATAAATACAATCTAAGTATTGAATATTAGATACATAGTCAAAATTATTTTCACTCGAACTAACATGTTGAATTATAGTACGAGGATTCAATATTACATTTGGTGACTGATATCATGCATGCGGTCATTTTGAAGATTGCATTTGCTGTGTTTGATGAATCCGTTGTGTTAAATTTAAGGTATTATTTAGAAAGCTATCTAAATTTTTAGTTCAGAATCTCACTATATCATTTATACAGTGCATTCAAAGTATCTCTAGTGTATTATCTTTAAAGGTGTTATATAATTGACATTAATGGTTAAAACAGAGATATAGCTATATTTTATAGATTAAATACATCTTAAAATAATCTGGAATGCCACTGTCTAACGACTGAACAACTATCCGTATGTTGTAATGCTATCTTGCTTCGAGTATCCGCCAATCACATAATTGCAATTGATTCAAGGATGAATTTTGGAGATTGGAATTTAGTTGTTTGTACCAATCATTCCATAATTGTGATTAACTAATTTTGTACATTCTGTGTGGAGACTTTTTGAGAAGCTCAAAACATTTAGCTATATGAAATTATTATTTAACATATTTTGTGAAATACCTTTTTAATTTAAACAAAAATAAAATATCCAATTTAGGCAAATTCTTTTATTTCTACACCTATGTGTTTCGAGATATAATTTATGCTGATTTTTCTATTCTAGACCTAACTAGGAAGAAACATGATAAAATTTGATACTCGGCCTTCCTTGATATTTATTATAATATTATTTTGGAAACAAAATAAATTATTATTTATACAGTTAAGTTCTTGCTCCAAATATGGAATGTCCGCTGATGAGGAATAGTTCAGATCTTTTTTTTTTTTGAACGCAATATTAATATTAAATTATTAAATCTCATTTGAGTTAAAAAAATAATTCTACACCCGGAAATATCACCGCTTCCTTCCGGATTAAATCTGAGGAAGCGCATGAATGATCAACTAACGGGATGGACTAACCCCGTTAGCTGAAAACGCTAAACGCGGACAGAACACCTAACTACGCCATTTTTTGGTCATCTTTTTCGGCAAGCCGGATGCTCGCCGAAATTGCGAATGATTGACGCGTTTCTTCCAAAAGGTCTAGCTCCTTCATTTCTCAACCTTATCCAATGATTTTTCCACCTTTATCCTCCCCTTATCATAGTGATCATTAACCCTATACTTATGATGACCACCTTGCCCTAGAACTAGGCTGCTACAATTATGATAGAATTAGGGATAAGTTCGTCGATAAGCAAATTCGACTTGAATTTTTCCTCCCCAACCGACATAGATCGGCTATAAATAGTCTATAGGCATTCTTCTGTCAAATCATCAAACAATCACAATATATTCGATCCAAATCAAAGAGTCAAGGAATTTCGGCGAACTGTTTTTTTTTAAAACATGCTCCAGTCACCACAACTTTGATACAGGCTTCTGGAAAACTTTCAACATATCCAAAGAGTGTTCTCTAGCTGTTTGTATTAATCTAGAACCTTTTTATATCAGTTTGTGATTGAACATTTGATTTTTTTTCTAAATTTTCAAGTTTGATCGGTTTGATCTGTTCTATGGATTAATTATGTAATTTCTTTGTTTAGAATCATTCCATGTATCATGTATAAACTTTATGTTGAAAGAGAATTGATCAAATTAACTTAAAAACAAGAATTTAAAAAAAATTGTTTGAAAATCTGAATTTTTCAAATTGGTGTTTTGAGCTTTTAGGCTTGAATTTTTATTCAAATAATTTCCTAATAGGCTTATAAACATGTTAGGATGATTTCTAAATAATTGTATCATCATTTTGATCGTGTTTGATCAACTGTGTATTGAAATTTTTGGATTTTTTTGGTGGAAATGGTTAAAATCATTTAATTAAAATCCCAAAAGTGGGAGGGTCAAGAATCAAAGCTAGACAAGTCTTAGCTAGGATTATAAGATGATAATCAAACGACCCTAAAGAACCTGATTAGTAGTAATCAAACATACAAGAAATAGAAATTACAAACAATGATTACAAACTGTATCAAATCCTAATTATTCCAATCAGGATTTTTATTTCCATACCAACCTGATGTTTTAACATATTGTCTTCCTCTTCTCCTTCTCCTTCCTCTTGCAATGAACGAGGGATAAACTGAAGAGGTTGATGAATACTGCATATTTTCATCATGATTTCTTTCTTTATATGAACTTGTTCTTATTTGATAGAAAGAATTATTCTTCAGAATTTATGAGCTTTTCACCTTGTTTTTCTCAACTTGAATTTCGAGATCATTGTCTTTAATTCCTTCAGCTTCATCTTTGGAATCCTCAACAACTTTAGATTCCTCTATATCAACATTGACATTCTCTTATTCCTCTTGATTAACCTGAGTATCTTCCTCTCTGTTTTCATCAGCAACCACTTCAACTTGATTTGATTGAGAATCATCAACTATCTCTTGAACATGATTATGTTGAGGATCCACCTCCTTCTTTGTATTGCTTTCTTCTTGTACATAATTTTCTTTATCTTCTGTTTCCTGTTCTTTAACCACATTTTGTTCTTTAAAAATAGACACATTTGTATTGTTTTCCTACATCTTTACTTTCTGACCATTATGAATTTTCTGATTTTCTTCCTTAGCCAAATCACATTTTGGGCTTGCATATTGGAAAGTATTGCAGAAAGAGCATCTGTTTGGCCTCCACTCATAAGTGATTTCCATGACAGTGGGTTTTCCTTTTCTATCTACTACTGTCATACTTTTCGGCAGTGTGCTTCTAGGATGCACCTCAATGTTAATTCTAGCAAATGTTAGGTGCTCTCCTCCTTCAGTAATTGGATCCATGTATAATGGTCTACCCAATAAATCTGCAAAATAACTAAGGGCTTCAAAATTGTACATATGTGCAGGTATATTACAGAGCTTGAACCATATTTGTGTAGTTTCTTTTGGCTTACTCAATAAGTTCAAGTCTTCAGACAATTTTTCTAACTTCATACAATTGGATCCTATATATGAATGCCCATTTTCTAGAATATCCTCTAGATTAGATCCCTTCTTGAATTTAAGGAAATATAAATCATGGACATTTGCTGAAATCTTCTCCAACCCTTTTCCTTCCCATTGCTTCAACAATGCATCTTTAGTAATTGGGAAGGATACTCTATTTTTCCCTATGTAGTTTCCCACAACTACATTTTCCCATTCCTTTATACAATTTCCCTCTACTTCAGTAGGCAATTTAAATTCAAATGGAGAATTCAGTACCTCCACTTTTGTCTGTGTATTGCCCAAGTAAATTTTCCCTTTATAAGAATGATCTTTTGACTTTTTTACATTGTTGTTCTTCCAGACTTCATTAGTTTTTCATGTCGAGTTGCTCCTGATAGTATATGACTTAGATTTGGGAGCCTTCATTAGTTCCTTCATTGTAGCAACTAACCATTGAACAATTTCTTCATATTCTTCTTTTTTCAACAGATTCCAGTCTTGAAGATAGTGAGTGTTGAGTTGAACTGTAATAATGTAATGATGTTCTTATTTTGGTTATGTTCAACTATATTCATAATTTCAAAGTTAATGGAACAAAAACACGACATTAAATTGGCATATTTTAAAAGATCCCAAATTTTGACCTAAAAATGGTTTTTTAAAATTGATCTTTGTAAATCGAATGATCATGATTAGGTTTAGAGCTTTTGTTCTTCATAATCATATGAATCATTTTCAATTTACAGATCATAATTCCATGATCTGTATCAAAATTTATGAGACCTACAATTTCTTCATAATAAATGAATAACACTTAGTCCTAAGATCAATTCCTATAAGACCGGGACCGAGAAATAGGACCGAGACCAATGACTGATGTTCTTGAGTTAGGACCGAGGCCGAGGACCGGTGTTATTGACTTAGGACCGAAACTCAAGACCGTTGTTCTTGAGCAAGGAATGATGAATCTGACTGAGGTTTCTAACCTCGGACCGAGAAGTCTAACCTAGGACCGAGCCCCCATGTCCACGACCGAAGAAACCTAGACCCGGGACCAAGCCTCCCAAACCTAGGACCGAGCAACTTGAGTTATGGACCGAGCCTCTTAAACCCTAGAACTGAGCCCTTGGGTCCCTCGACCAAGCAGTCCAAGTTTGGGACAAAGCCTCCCGATCCCAAGACAGAGTCTTCTAGTCCCTTGACCCATGCTCCCGAGGCCGGTCTAGACCGAGCCCGTTCGAGCCCAAATCACTAAAACCGAACTTAGACCCAAGACTCGGGTCCTAAAGCCTATTTGGTTACAATTTTCAAAATCCTAAATAATTTTTGTAATTTTGGAATCCGAATCCATTTTAAAATAATCACGAAAGGTTAGAAAATGATATTTAAATATTTTTGGGATATTTCCTAAACCAATATTTTGGTTAAGGTTCTATTTAGAATTTTTTTTTTTAAATTCTAACATTTTTCTAATAAATTTATAAATTTTTTTTTGGGAAAACAGTTAAAACCATTTTACTAAAATCCCAAAAGTGGAGGGTCAATAATCAAAGATAGACAAATCTTAGTTATGATTAAAAGATAACAATCAAACGACTCTAAAGAATTTGATTAGTAGCAATCAAACATACAAGAAATAGAGATTATAAACAAAGACTATAAACTTTATCAAATTCTAATTATCCCAATCTGAATTTTTATTTCCATACCAACCTGATATTTCAACATGTTGTCTTTCTCTTCTCCTTGTCCTTCCTCTTCCCATTCCCCTTCCCTTTCCTTTTGCAATGTAAGGGGGATGAACCGAAGAGGTTGATGAATACTGCCTATTCTCATTTTGATTTCTTTCTTTATATGAACCTGTTCTGATTTGATAAAAACAATTATTGTTCAAGATTTCCAGTCTCTTCACCTTGTTGTTCTCAACTGAATTTCGAGATCATTATCTTTATTTCCTCCAGCTTCAGCTTTGGAATCCTCAACAACATTGGTTTCCTCTGTATCAACTTTAAAATTTCTTCTTCCTCTTGATTAGCCTAAGTATCTAACTCTCTATTTTTACCAGCAACCACTTCAACTTGATTTTATTGAGTAACTATAAATAGATACTAGGCTAAATTAACCCATTATAATATATATTTATTTTAATATAAGTAACTTACAGTGACACGCAACCCTGATTTTTAATAAATTTTTGATAATTTATAGGTCAACCTAAATTAGTTTATTTTAATCCAAATATATGTAATTTATATTCTTTTGCTTCAGATAATGAGTTGGATCAACACGAACCGATATGATCCAACACGATATTAGTAAGGAACGACACAATACAATATTATCTTATTTTAGTCGTGGATTGGACACGATAAAAGTACGAGACAACACAATCATGACACGATTATAAGTTTATACCATCGTAATACAATCACAATTCGATACGGATACAACACGACTATAAACACGGCATTAATACGAGAATAAACACGACATGAGTACGAGTATATACAAGAAACAACATAAAACACAATTAATCACATAACCTAAGCTACTCAACTTTATATTAACATTTTCTCTAAATTTATTTAGATTCTCGTTCAATTAAAAAATAATTTAATTTTATAAATTTAATATATAGAATTAAAACTAAACATACTAAATCAAAATATTAAAATAAAATATAAATATAAAATAAGAAATTATAAGAATAAAATGTGTGTCTCTTAATAATTTTGTACAATAATATTTTTATTTATTTTTTAAAATTTAAATTATTTTAAAATTTAAATTATTATTAATACATTAAATAATAAATATATAATATAATTTAGTTTTGATAATATAAAAAATATATTTATAATTTCCACCCACATTTCTATTAAATTATAATATAATAAAATATATTTATAAATATATCAATTACAAATCTATTAATTTTTTACCCACTTTTTCAATTTATTTCCTAAACTATTCACACGTTTCTTCTTCTTTCCCTTAAAATACTCACATTACATTAACATTCTCAAACTGTGTCTATATAAATCTATTTACATTTTAATTTAATTAATAAATTATATAATTTTATTAAATATTAAGTAATTTTATTTGAATAATTATTTATAAGTTTTAAAACACATTTAAAATAATTTACATTTAATTTATTATTTATAAAACTATAACCCAGTTATGAAACTATAACCCAGTGTACATATTTAATATATTAATTAACTTTTTAAATAACATATTTAATACATTAACTTATTAAATTAATTTATTTTTTATTAAATTAATTTATTTTTTATTAAATTAAAATAAATCATTTAATCAATAATCATATTTTATAATTTTAACAAACAATATATTTCACACTTTTTTGCACATTCAATCAATACAATCTAAGAATCGAATATTTGATACATAGTCAAAATTATTTTCACTCGAACTATCATGTTAGATTATAGTACAAGGATTCATATTACATTTGGTGTGGTGTCATGCATGCTTTCATTTTGAAGATTGCATTTTTTTTGTTTGATTAATAAATTTAAGGTATTATTTTGAAAGTTGTCTAAATTCTTTGTTCAGAATCTCACTATATCATTTATGAAGTGCATTCAAAGTATCTCTAGTGTATTATCTTTAAAGGTGTTATATAATTGACATTAATGGTTAAAACAGAGATATAATTATATTTTATAGATTAAAGACATCCTAAAATTATCTGGAATGCCCCTGTCTAACGTCTGAACAATTATCCGTATGTTGTAATGCTATCTTGCTTCGAGCATCCGCCAATCACATAATTGCAATCGGTTCAAGGCTGAATTTTGGAGATTGGAATTTAGTTGTTTGTACCAATCATTCCATAATTGTGATGAGCTAATTTTGTACATTCTGTGTGGAGACTTTTTGAGAAGCTCAAAACATTTAGCTATATGGAATTATTATTTAAATAATAGACATATTTTGAGAAATACCTTTTTAATTAAAAAAAAAAACTAAAATATCCAATTTAGGCCAATTTTTTTTTTTTTTTTTTTTTATTTCTACACCTATGTATTTGGAGATATAATTTATGCTGATTTTTCTATTCTAGACCTAACCAGTAAGAAACATGATAAAATTTGGTATTCGGCCTTTTTGATATTTTTTATAATATTATTTTGGAAACTAAATAAATTATTATTCGTATGCTACGTTAGTCAACAAGAACATGTCTTGTTCCAAATATGGCAGTTCAGATCTTCTGCTACCGATTGCCGTGTTCCCCTGTGGCGGACCAATCAGATTGCAGCATTATTAATTTAATAATAAATCAATCTGGGTAGGAGACGGAGGGAGGGAGAATCCGGAATCCGGGTTTAGGCCCGGGTTCACACCAGACGCCGTTAACGGCAGCGCCTGTTAACGCCAGGAAATAATATAATATTCATATGATAAACAGATAAGATATCTTCGCTCAGGGACCGTGTCAGAGGGAAGGGTGAGATACGATGAGAGCGAAGATCTACACGCCCGTTGCCATGACCCTCATGTAAACCCCCCATACCCACCCATGAGAAGACCGCCTACCGTTCATGAAAATACACTTACACGTCTATGTAAAGACCAAATTGACATGGATTTTATATTTACGTTTATTAAATATTAATTTAATTTATTAAAAAACACATGCAGCGATATAATATTCGCTTCAATTAATTCAATCTTTTTTTTTCAAGGAATTTTTATTTAACTTTTGTATTTAATTTTTTTTGCCTCGAGACTCTCTGGAGCGAAGATATATTTGCTTCAATTAATTTTAATTAAAACCTCATGTAAACCCCCCAACCCACCCATGAGAAGACCGCCTGCCTGCCATGGAAAGACACTAACCCGTTTATGTGAAGACCAAAATGACATGGATTTTATATTTCCATTTATTAAATATTAATTCAATTAATTGAAGATGACATGCAGCAACCGAACAAATCTTCGCCTCAATTACTTGGCTATTTTTTTCCCTTTTTTTTATTTCATTTTTTTTGGCTGGAGACCCTCATGAGCGAAGATATATTTGCTTAAATTAATTCTAATAAAAACCTCATGTAAAACCCCCATACCCACCCATGAGAAGACCGCTTGCCTACCATGTAAAGACACTTACCCGTCTATGTAAAGACCAAAATGACATGGATTTTATATTTCCGTTTATTAAATATTAATTCAATTAATTGAAGATGACATGCAGCAACCGAACAAATCTTCGCCTAAATTACCGGCTAGTTTTTTTTTTTTCCGTTTATTAATAAATGTTAATTTAATTAATTTAAAATGACATGCAGCGATATAATATTCGCTTCAATTAATTCATTAATATTTTTTTTTATTTAATTTTTTTGGCTGGAAGAGAATATTTGTTCGCCTAGACCATGTTCAATGTAAAATGGATTGAATAGTCGCTTCTCGAGAGAACACTTATTCGCCCCTGGTCCCTGTGTCATGTGACATGGAATGAATAGTCGCTTTTCGAAAGAAGACATGTTCGCCCCGGTTACATGAATATATATACCCCCTAATATGATTATTTTATAATCATTTCCGCCCGATTCATCTCTCTCTCTTCCTGCCTCCTTTTCACGGCGATTCGTAACCGGCTCCCCGTCGACCGAACCTGAATCCACATCTTCACGACTCCACAATGGTACGTATTCCTGAATAGTAACTTTTCATATTTAGGATTATGGAACTACTACACTAGATTCTGTTATGTGATGTTGTTGTCTCTTTAATCTTTAGGAAACCCTACTCTCAAAATGTCACCTTGACTGTAAATCAATGTTATTTAGGAAAAATTACCTAGTGTTGGGTTTTGGGATATTATTTCCCTGAAACCCTAGTACATACTAACAAAGACCGTTTTTTTTTTCATGCACGTGCAGGCAACCGCCTCAGCATCCGTCCAAAACTTTGGCAAAGACTGGATTTTATGCCCAAATCAATTAACAAGTGAAGAGATAGTACTCTTCGTGACATTTCTCCCTTTTTTTTTCCATATTGTTTAAGTTTTCATCCTGTTTAACTGAAATATTTATGATTGTTCTTAAACAGCACTTGATGCAACAATATGCTAACACATGTGGTGCCACGGTGACAATGAGGTGGCGAGACGATGTGACCCACGTCATAGCATCCACCGATTCTAATGGTGGATGCGGTCGCACTATCAAAGTATTGAAGGGCATATTGAACGGGAGTTGGGTCCTTACCATTGATTGTGAGACTATGTTATTCTTAACCCTTTACTGTTAACTCAATATTCATTTTCACATATATGAAACTAAAAACACCTATTGCTTTTATACAGGGATAAAATCATCAATCAGATTTAACTGTTACGTGGACGATGAACCATACGAGGTGCAGCGAGATAATCATGGGACTGTGGGCAGTCCAAGAGCTGGCAGAATGCGGTATTTGAACAATGTAAGTTTTGTCTTATTCCTACTCCTCCATATGATATTCAATTGTCCATGATTACTAATAATGTTTTGTATTTTCTTTCAGCTGCCGAAACTATTCGACAGTTACACCTTCATATTTGCAGGGGAATTCATCCCGGCTTACAAACTTGATCTTATGGGGTTTGTAATTGCTGGAGGAGGTACAACTAAAGAAATGGAGAATCGATTTGTCGAGCCCGAGGACGACAAAACTATAGTTGTATACGACAAGTCTCGGCACGATGTTAATGAACTTGTTTGGGTATTTGAGGCAGAGAATCCTCTGAAGACATATTTGGATGTGTTTGGTGTTCCTCACACAAGCTTTCTAGAATCCATTGCTGCTTGTGATTTGCAGCCTTTGTTTTTGTAATAGACATGTGTTGGTTTAATTTGTTACTTAATATTTGAATATTTTGCATTCTTGAAAATTCAATGTCATATTTGATTTCAGATTTATCTTTTTTGTTCTTCGAATTGTTTTTTTTAAAACATCAGCCTTATATTTAACTAAATCTTGAAACATTAAGAAATACTGTATAACTTGAAGTATAAATTTGATAAATAATTAATATTTTTTAAAACTACTGTCAAAATAATATTTGTAAAACAATTGTCAAAATAATAATGTGAAGAAATCTTCGCTTACTGATTGATTGATTGATTTATTAATTTTATTTCATAATAATTTTTGTCATTTAATTATTAAAATGAAATAATTTTTTTAACAAGTCACCTCACCGCCACCTAACACCTGCCACCTTTTCATTAAATGCTGCATGCAGCAAGTCATGCTGCTAGACAAAGTTTGTACTCTTCTCTCTCTCACCTGTACGACCATTTCTTCGCCGGAGTTATACTACATTGTCTACCATCGACCTCTCCTTCGCCGGAGACTTCATTATAATATCAATCCATCTTCCTAAATTATAAAATGGTATGTTTTTGAATGTCATCTATACCTTCTTTACTTTTCGTCCCAACCTTTTCTATGTTTTTTGAATACTCGACATGAAATGTTCTGTTCTGTTTGATTATCAGGAAGGAACACATATAAGCGAGAATGATATGGACGAGAATGATATTAATGATTTAAGGTAACATTGTTTAACTTCTCCAATATTTTTAGTGCACATGTAAGCGAAGATCTCTTCACTAATATATTTTTAGATAATATCTTATAAAGCGAAACTATATTCGCCTAATATTACAATCTTCATACTGTTGAAGTGAAGCTTTCTTCGTTTATATTGTTTTCATTTTCCAATAATCTACAAGTTCTGGTTAGTTGAACCTTTATTTTCCACGTGTTCAAACTGAACAGCGAATCTGCTACTTGTCGTCGTCAATTGAATTTCGATGGAAACGGCCAACCTTTGGAGGACATCGAAGCCAACTTAATTCCACTTTTAGGTAGAGAATTTGAGAGTGAAGAAGAAGGCTACGTATTCTACTTAGCATACGCTAAACTAATAGGATTTGGTATAAGGCGCAGTTCAAAACATGTAGACAAGGAGGGTAAAATACTGGATAGAGTTTTTTGTTGTAGTGCACAGGGTGAACGGGGAAAGGACAAACGTGATGTCTATGTGAAACGTAGACGTTCTGTGACTCGGTTCTGTTGTGAAGCGAAATTGAGGATAAAGAGGGCAGACAATGGAAAGTTCTAAGTGGTAAATTTTATTAGTGATCATAGTCATCCTCTTGCAAGTCCAAAGAAAACTCACCTGTATAGATGCCATAGGAATATTTCTGCAGTTGCAGGATTACATATCGAGATGGCCACTAACGTGGGAATTCCTCCTAAGTCATCACATGCTCTAATGTCTAAACAAATCGGTGGAAGGGAGAATCTAGGTTTTCTTCCTGAGGATTACAAAAATTACCTGCGCACGAAAAGAACCAGAGAGTGTAATTTTGGGGAAACAGGGGGTGTATTAGAGTATTTGCAGAAAAAAAATCCAATGATCCTGGTTTTTATAATGCTTTTCAACTTGATGCGGACGATTTGATAACGAATATTTTTTGGTGTGATTCCAACATGCGGTCCGATTATTCATTCTTCGGAGACGTGGTCAGTTTTGACACCACATACAAGAAGAATAATGAAGGTCGTCCAGTTGCACTTTTTGTAGGTGTCAATCATCACAAACAATCAATTATTTTTGGAGCAGCTCTATTATACGATGAAACTGCGATGACTTTTGATTGGTTGTTTGAGACTTTCACCAAAGCTATGCATGGGAAAAAACCAAAAACCATTCTTACAGATCAAGACGCGGCCATGGTTAAGGCCTTGGCGTCTACATGGCCCGAAACAAATCATCGTCTCTGTATTTGGCACATATTTCAAAATGCAGCCATACATCTTAGCTCGGTGTTCCATAATTTCAGAGATTTTTCTAAGGATTTTTCTTCGTGTATATATGATTTTGAAGAAGAGATAGAGTTTGTTGAAGCTTGGAATCAAATGTTGACAAACTACGGGCTTGAAAACAACGATTGGTTGAAACGCATGTTTAGCATCAGGCGAAAGTGGGCATTAGTGTATGGACGACAAATGTTTTGTGCTGATATGACGACAACATAGAGAAGTGAGAGTATGAACAGTATGTTGAAAAGGTACTGCTCCTACAAACACAAGTATTTAGAATTTTTCAAACACTTTGAAAGACTACTCGATGAAAGAAGATATGATGTGTTGAAGGCTGATTTCAAATCAATTACCAGCCAACCAAGTCTTAACTATCCAGTTTTGATCTTAAAGGATGCCTGCAAAGTTTACACCCCAGAGGTCTTTAAGTGCTTTGAACAACAATGGTTTATGTCGCATGATTGTGGTGTAGAAATGTTAGAGGATGTCGACACACACAGAAAATATAAGGTAACACCCCACACTAGGAGATGCTCTCATACAGTTACAGTTCATAAGAATGACGATAAGAATATCGAGTGTAGCTGTGTAAATTTGAATTTGGAGGGATTTTGTGTGCTCACATCCTAAAGATTTTCACAACGATTGACGTGTTGAAGATTCCTCCGGCGTTGATATTGAAGAGGTGGACAAGAACAGCCAAAGATGGAATATTTGGAACTGATCCAATCGTGGACAGTACTAATGTTGATCCGAGTGAGCTTCATAACATAAGATACAGAGATTTGTGTGGGTTGTCCATGCATTTATTTACCAAGGCAACCGAAAGAGATGACACTTACAATCATGTCAAAGAAATCATGCTGAGCCAGTGCACGTTTGTGGATAAAAAATTGCAGGAGAGTATAAATATGCAAACTCCACCAACCGGTTTATCACGTTCTGCCGAGGGTGCCCCTGTACAAGCAAAAGGAATGAAAACTAAGAAGCCAACAAAGTCTGGTAAGAGAAGGAAAGGTGGACTGGAGAAGAACTCAAGAAAACGAAAATCAACAAGAATAACTAGTGAATCACATATTCCGGTATGAAATTGCTGACTTACCTTCTTTACTAATAATTGTGTTATTAATATTCATATAATAACATACTTTTAAATAAATTTGATATTCCTTTCCAGCCATCAAGTGCAATGCCAACGACAACTCCTCAGTTCTCAACTCCTCAACAATGGGACGAAAGTTTCAGCATGGACGCCAATACTCCGTTCACTGTTCTTTTGTCATCTCAACTATCGAACTCCAGTTTCATGTGAAATCTGATATGTATATAGTATTGTATGTATGTTGTATTTGAAACCAAGAATAAGGTCGAATGTATGCATGCGAAGTTTTATGAAATACCAAATGAATGACCACACTAATTCATTTCTAAAAAATTAAAAACACCCAAATCAATCGAATATTTATTCGCCCCCAGTCAACTAATATTAAGTATCCTTTTAGTTACAAATGGAGAAAATGAAACATAAAACTGAGGCGAATATGTGTTCGCTTGAACCTCACCACGTGTCTCGGGCGAATATTTATTCTCCTTATATTTGTTTGATGAAATTGATATTTATGTTGAAACTGGTATTTACATGTCGGGGTAAGTGCAGTGACATGACAAGTCATCCCGCTTCTCATGGATGAGATGGTGGCTTTACATGAACAATAATTTGAGGCGAATATGTATTCGCGGCGTGTATTTTCCTCCCACATTCATTCATCATTTTGGTCTTCACATACAAGCGTTGGTGTACTTACATCAGGTGTAAAGGGTATTCTCATGTAATGGTTGTGTGTTTCACATGTTCGTCAACTTAGAATTCTTTCAAGCGTAGATTTATTCGCTTAATATTAGTTGCTCATAATTGGTAATTTTCACTGAACACGAATATATGTTCGCTTCTTTTCAACTATAATTAGATGAATTCATGTGTTTAAAAATTGAAAAAAAAACATAATTTGCAACTTTATTAAAATATAATATTTTTTAATTTTTGTGATGTGACAACAATACTGCACACTGTTCCGATTTGACATGTCATGACAGGCTTAATACAGTAATCCATAGATATGAAATGATTTCTTTATAGGGTTTTATACGAAAACACACTTCTTTTTTCAATGATGAAATATAATTTCAATACATTTTCGTTCAATGTGGTCGACCTCAAATATGAATATCAAGCGAATAGTATTTCGTTTCGTAACAATGTTGTGTTTAATATAGAAACTTACAGGCGAATGATTCTTCGTTTTCAAATTCATTAGAGTATGACATGAAAGTGTTAACAATAATATGTAACTTCAAAGATTGGATGCGACATCATCTTCGTTTTCAAGGGTTTTACATGCGAAGAAATGTCCGTTCGATTTACTGATTAGATACTGTGTAAGGAAGCGAACAACCAATCGATGGATCAATCTAAGGGGTTTACATGAACAGATCAGTTGTTTTACATTATACTTTGAATTGATCATGACATCCAAATTGCAATCAAAGAATCAAACATAACGACAATGAGTCGATTTATATCACTCCAGAATAAACTAACTACATAATGTAAAATATAACTTCAGACTATAATCAAACATAACTTCATAATATTGTTGAATACACAAAAACATTCCATAATCCGTTTACATAAGTACTGCACAGATTAACCAATAATATAGCTGTTCAACAATACAAATGAAGCTCTAGTCTGATTCATGAGAGGATGACTCGTCTATCGGTCCTGTCAGCGACACGACCTCATGTTCGATGACGGGTGGAATGTATAGCTGAATGGCTTCGTTCACAGCATTGATCCATCGGTTGGGGATAAAAACCGGCAAAGAATTTTCAATTATTGATGCGTACTCTAAGTAAAGATGGTGAGGAGTAAACATGAAGTCCTCCGGAGGATTGTGTCCATTTGAAGGTAGGGGATTCCGTAGGCCAAATTGTCTGTATATGACAGTTGTGCAGTAGGAGGTAGTTCCCTGAAGGCCCAACAAAATGATGAATGGAGAACCCCTCATCTCGTACATCATTTCAGTAAACAGATACCACAGAACAATGAACCTAATTGGGTGAATATCCGAAATAAAATTCGGAGGCACGAGTCCATTGACCCTTTGCACTTGTAGATTGGCAAAGGAAGTGTAGGGAATTGAAGGACGGGGCAACCAATGTAACTTGTCTAACAACCAGTGGTATAGAACCAAAGGTGATCCACGGCGAGAATAGTTGTTTTCCTCGGGAACAAATTCGTTAAGACCAAGTAATGTCTCAGCAAGTACCAGGCTAGCCAGGTTTGGGGCGTTTCCCATCAGTGCAGGAACTACCCGCAGGATCCTTTCCGAAGGCCGGCGTCCTGCAGCCGGACATAAAAAAAATGAGCCAGAACCACAAGCATGATCAGTTTGCTTTGTGTGTGGTTGATGGTCCTCTCAGCTCCCTGGACACGCCAAATGTACTCGTCTATGTTTGTCATATTCAGAAATCCATGTTGGAGGGTAAACAAAAGAGCATCAAACATTGTACATCCATAGAAGCTGTCGCAAATGTGGACGGCCATATGAGGATCTTGATGGACAGGCAAGATCATGAGTGCAAGACTACCACACCTAAGGATTGAAGCAAAGTCCTCTATCGTCGGGCATATGTGCATTTCCCCAATAACAAAAGAACGAGAGTCCGTATTCCATCTGCTTTGCATGTGGGCCATCAGTCCGTCGTTAACGTTTATTCGTAATAGAGGAAGAATCTCATCTACATGATAGACACTAAAAGGGACAGGGTCATCGTTGATCAGACTTAAGTATCGCTCCAGTTGTTGCTGCGATAAAACCAGCATGTCTGGGTCCATCTCTACATCCATCTTATGAGTTTTACACTAAATGACTGAAGGAAAGACAACGGTAGATAGAGATTTGGGAAGGAGTGAGAGTGTAATGTGAGAGTGAGAGTGAGAGTGAGAGTGAGGGTATGAGAGTGATGATCTTGATACAGCAGTAGTTGAAGTAATAAATGAGTTTTCATTCTTGAATTGACATCAATACATACCACAGGTAGGGGCATTACATGTTGCGAGGATATCTTCGTTTATGAATTGGCAAACATATAGTGAAGAAGATATCTTCGTCTCGGATATTAAAAATATGGATTGCACCAAAAAATAACATAAGAAGATATCTTCGTTTAGGATTTTGAAAATGTATAGTTGCGAGGATATCTTCGTTTATGAATTTAAAAACATATAGTGAAGAAGATATCTTCGTCTCGGATTTCAAAAATATGGATTGCACCAAAAATGAACATAAGAAGATATCTTCGTTTATGAATTTCAAAATTTTCAGTTAAGAGGATATCTTCGTTTATGAATTTAAAAACATATAGTGAAGAAGATATCTTCGTCTCGGATTTGCAAAATATGGATTGCACCAAAAATGAACATAAGAAGATATCTTCGTTTATGAATTTCAAAATTTTCAGTTAAGAAGATATTACGGTTGCAAGTTTTTCAGTTTCATGATGTTGACAATATATCTTCGTTTAAGAATATTAAAACACACAGTTAAGAAAATATCCTCGTTTATGATTTTAAAAAAATCGGTACAAGAAGACACATCAAACATCAATACATTATAACTCCATACATTAACATCTGAATTGCAGTCCATACATTAAGATCTGAATTGCATTATAATTTATAATTCACTATCAAACATCCATACAATAAAAAAATGTGAATTGACCTGTGTAAACATAAGAATTACTGTACAAGTATAATTCCGTATAAGACATACAAATCCCTAATATCTTGATCTAATTGCAGTCTTTAACTTGAACCTATTGACATTGTGCTCAGACATAAGAATTCTGTATAAATATTTTATCCTCAACGTACTCAAAGCTTCTTCGGCCTTCAAAAGAACAAGAGAAAGTATAAGAACATCTAAAATTGTTCAATGTCATCTACTAAAATATGGTATAACACTTACATTATTTTCGTTGATGTCAATAGACCAATTCTTCGCCGTTCCTCTATATGTTTCCATATGTCTCATTAAGTATACACCACAGTCTGTCTTGTTTGTTTTGTCTTGCCAGTCCAGCTTTGGGGCCGTTATCCTGTATTTTTTAACCTTGGCAGCCATTCTTTCCATGCCTTGACTTAACAAGAATTTCACAAAACAATCGAGTTGTTTACTCAAAGTGACATACTTGTCCATAATTTTCATTCCATGAGGACGTCCGGAGTTGTCTAGTACAACGATTTTGGAGTCCTTAATATTCACACAAACAAGGAAGAAATGTCGGGAAAAGACAACGGGTAGGAATATCTGCAAAAAGAACACAAACATTTATTACTTTATTGCATATTCTTTACTTGGAATTGAGGGATATGTACAGACCACGTCAGCGAAGATGAGGTCTTCTTTTGTGACTTGGTAGTTTCTCATGTCTTCTTCAATGGATTGGGAAAATAAGGTGGCATCATGCTCCATATTAACCTGCAAAATAAGGGCAGAGCATCAAAGTCATGAACATTGAAGGATACATAGCAAAAAAAAAGAGATGCACTTACATGTGAAGATGAGAAACAAATTATTCTTGGTTCATGCCTTGGCAACCTACGGCATTTGAAGTGCACAATTATGGACCAAGCGTCAATCACTTCGCTCGAAATTTCGCGACCCATTTTCATTGAACGAAGTAATTCACGGGTGATATTACCAGGTGCACCTTCGTACAGAACGTCACTGCAAAATACATTCATTTAGAAGACCATAACTAACTAATTTCATTTTTAAAATTTCTAAAACAATGCGAACTAACTTACAATCCAGGCAGGTCTTCATCAAACACAAAATCGGCTAATCTCTGTTCCTTGTTGGTTATTTTGTGGTCCAACATATCCGCAACCTGTTGCATGTAAGGGGATCGAAGGTGCACAGGAATTTTTGAGATCTTCCTCTTAGGATATTCTTTAATGTTGATGCGTCCCCCCCCATCACCTTCATCTTCATCTTCAGAAGATTCAACGGCCTTAGAAGCCTCAACCTGTTGCTTGCCTTCACCCTGATCAGTTGGTGCAACAGACTGAGCTTGGGGTTCCTCAACATTTTCCTTCCCTGCACCATGATCATTTGGTTCAAAATGCTGAGATTTGGGTTCCTCAACCTGTTGCTTGCCTTCACCCTGATAACTTGGTGCAACAGACTGAGCTTGGGGTTCCTCAACATTTTCCTTCCCTGCCCCCTGATCATTTGGATTTTCATGCGGAGATTTTGGTTCATCAACCTGTTCCTTCCCTTCAACCTGATCATCGTCTTCAACAGTGGTTGTCTGCACTTTGTGTGCCCCATCCGGTTCCTTCCATTCACCCTCATGATCAGTTGGTTCAACACTGGGTGAGTCATCTTTGTTGGGCAGAAATGAATCCTCATGTTCGTCCTGCTGAGGAGGGGGTGACTTGGCTTGACTGTGCTGAAATACAGCCTCTACATCTTCCTGTTCAACAAGGAGTGATTCATCTTCAATGTCCTCACCTACATCCTCAACAGATTTCGGTTGAACAGGGGGTGACGGAGCTTCATTGGGCAGAACGGCAACATCGAGATCATTCTGTTCAACGTGATCTGATGGATTTTCTTGATTTGACATCACTGCATCCTCAAAATCATTCAGTTCAACCTGTGCTGGTGGATTGTCTGCATGGTCCTCCACTGCAGTCTGACATGTGTCATCAACCCGGGGACTATTGACTTTCAAGCCCGCACACTGTAAAGTGTCCCCAAGTGCATCCCTTGTAGGATCTTCCACACCTACATGAACCGGACCATCGATCACCACCTTCAAGTGTTTCATGAAGCCTTCAGACTCTCTGAGGTTCAGGAAACCGGCCTCAAAAAAGGGCTTCGGATCGATGTTGCGTTTCTCCAACTCCCCTGATAGGTAATTCAGCTGTTGGGCTGTATCTTTAAAAGTTTGCAGGATTTTGGATGTCAACATCTGTACATTATGAAAAACAGAGATCATTAATCTTGAAAACAGGATAATAAAGAACAATGGGAGTCAATTTATAGTTTCCACATACCTCATTATCGTCTTCTTTTAGTTCAACTGAGTCAACTGGATTCTCGGGTTGTTTAACTGCTAGGCGCGCCCTTGCCCTGCCCAGCCCAAAACCACCGGCACGAACTTCTAAGTTGGTAAACTCTAACACGGTGACGTCATCCCAACAGGAGATAATTGGAAATTTTCTTTCGTAGGGGATACGTTCACCTTCCACAAAAACACCATCTAGGTAGCAAATCTGGAGTAAAGGAGTGGGAAACATGTTAGAAAATATTTCATATCTATAAATCATATATAAGAGAGGCAACAATACTTACCGATAAAAGGGTTATAGGTCCATCGAAATATGGATTTTTATCTTTACTTGCTTTTTCTTTCCAACTTCTTACACTGTCAACCAATCGTTGTAGTGTAAAGTGGCACCAGTTCAGTTCCTTTATGTTATCAACCTCCATTAAGGATTTGAGAATTTTGAACCTGAAATGAAAAAAATACATTTGTCAGTATTCACAAATACAATTAGATATATAATAGGTTTGAATACATGTTTACCTGGCTCGTGAATTTTGAACAGGACATAAAAAACTAGAGACAACAAAGACAACGAAGTCTATTTTGAAATCGTTGTCTGCACTTGTGTTACTTAATATCTTGGGGATCATAGAAAGTGTTTCGGGAGCTTTTGAGTCTTCCCCGGTCCATCTGATCTTCCAATCCCTCAAGAAATTAAAATAATCTGGGTCCTTAGTCTTGTCCAACCCAACGGACTCGACTACGTTCATTGCCCCTCTAGGGAGGTTCATCACGAGCTGTACGAGATCTTCATCGATACGGATCTCATCACCGTTGGACAATACCAGAGAACTCTTATCCGGGTCAAAACATTGGATTACGTGTCTGGAAAAATGAGCCAGACACTTGGAGACGCCCATTGTAAGAAGAGAACCAAACCCGATTTCCTTCACGGCTTCCCTCTGTTCTACGCTCAATTTAGGAATGAGTTGAGCGAGGCCATGAGGTGATGATCTGGTTAGAAATGTCAGTTTACGTTTCTTGATGGTTTTGGTTTTTTGGGGAGATGGGGGAAACTCTTCATCGAATGGGGTAGTAGACGGAGAAATATTAGTGGTTTCTGGGGGTGGTTCTGGTAACTCTTCATCGACTGTTGGAGTGGAGGTAGGAATAACATTTGGTTTTTTTTTAGGGGGAAAAGGTGGTGGTAAAATCTCATCAGTACCTGCAACAACATCAGTAGCTTCGACAGCAACTGTGGAAACTGATTCAGCAGTCGATGACGACTTAGTATTCGTCTTCGGATTTCTCTTCTTCTTCCTTTCATATGTCCTCGAAGTCATTAATTTTGGTGGGATAGCATAAATCAGTATTATACGAAATAAATTGAATAAACATGTGTAAAATTAGTATAAACACAATAAGATTAACATACCTCTCTGGTTTATTGCTGGGATTGACGTTGGATGCCGGAGTGGGTGCAGTTTCGTTTTCGTTTATGCTCCTACAAACTTGCAAGACGACCTCTCGGGAGTCGATGGGATGATCCACTTCCATGTTATTGCCTTGGTTACCCGACATGTTCAGAAGAAATCCTTGTAGTATAAACGAAATATCTAGGGTTTCGACGTTCAGTGTTTGGATTATCGCCAGGAGATAGAGAGAGAAGAATATGAACAGTTGCTTATGAAAATGAAATTGAGGGAGAGTCGGCTTGTCGCGGGAAATTGAAATTATATCAACTAGTCATGGAAGCGAATAAATATTCGTTCGATATCGTAAATTCATAAAAAAATAATAAAAATAAATGGAAAATAAAAACTATTCATAGAAGCGAAGATTTATTCGCGGAATGTAAATGCACGGGTAAGTGAATTTACATGACAGGCAAGTTGGCTTCTCATGGGAGGGGAGGTGGTTTTACATGAACGTCAGGCTAAAAATATTTGAAAAGAATAAATCTTCGCTTTCAATCGTCTACTCGAAAAACAAAATTAAAGCGAATATTTGGTCGTTTACTGATTGTCATTTTAAATTAATTAAATTAACATTTATTAATAAACGGAAAAAAAAATATATAAAAAAATTTTTTGCCGCTAATTGAGGCGAAGAATTGTTCGGTTGCTGCATGTCATCTTCAATTAATTGAATTAATATTTAATAAACTGAAATATAAAATCCATGTCATTTTGGTCTTTACATAGACGGGTAAGTGTCTTTACATGGTAGGCAAGCGGTCTTCTCATGGGTGGGTATGGGAGTTTTACATGAGGTTTTTATTAGAATTAATTGAAGCAAATATATCTTCGCTCATGAAGGTCTCCAGCCAAAAAAAATGAAATAAAAAAAAAGGAAAAAAATAGAAAAGTAATTGAGGCGAAGATTTGTTCGGTTGCTGCATGTCATCTTCAATTAATTGAATTAATATTTAATAAATGGAAATATAAAATCCATGTCATTTTGGTCTTCACATAAACGGGTAATTGTCTTTCCATGGCAGGCAAGCGGTCTTCTCATGGGTGGGTTGGGGGGTTTACTTGAGGTTTTAATTAAAATTAATTGAAGCAAATATATCTTCGCTCCAGAGAGTCTCTAGGCAAAAAAAATTAAATACAAAAATTAAATAAAAATTCCTAGAAAATAAATGAATGAATTAATTGACGCGAATATTATATCGCTGCATGTGATTTTTAATAAATTAAATTAATATTAAATAAACGTAAATATAATATCCCTGTCAATTCGGTCTTTACATAGACGTGTAAGTGTATTTTCATGAACGGCAGGCGGTCTTCTCATGGGTGGGTATGCGGGGTTTACATGAGGGTCAGTGCAACGGGCGTGTAGATCTTCGCTCTCATCGTATCTCACCCTCCCCTCTGACACGGTCCCGGAGCGAAGATATCTTATCTGTTTATCATATGAATATTATATTATTTCCTGGCGTTAATAGGCGCTTCCGTTAACGGCGTCTGGTGTGAACCCGGGCCTAAACCCGGATTCCGGATTCTCCCTCCCTCCGTCTCCTGCCCAGATTGATTTATTATTAAAATAATAATGCTGCAATCTGATTGGTCCGCCACAGGGGAACACGGCAATCGGTAGCAGAAGATCTGAACTGCAAATATGGAAGGTCCGCTGATGAGGAACAGTTGGGATTTTTTTTACTGATTTATCTGTTCCTGTTTTTTTTGGATAAATCAAACGTAACATTAATATTAAATTATTAAATATCATTTGGGATTAAATACGAGGAAGTGCACTTGAGTGAAAATTGTTTCACTTCTATTTACAACATTGTTAATATAAGTGAAGCAAACAAGCTTCACTCAATTGCGCTTGCTTTACTTTTATTTACAAAGTTAATAAAATTGAAGCAAACTTCATTCAAGTGCGCTTGCTTTACTTTTATTTGTTTGCTTTACTTTTATTTATAATTTTAATAAAATTGAAACAAATTTCACTCAAGTGCTCTTGCATTATTTCTATTTAAATGTTAATAGAAGCGAAAAAACTTCACCCAAGTGCGATTGATTTACTTTTATTTATATTATCAATAGAAGTGAAGTTTGCTTCACTAATGTGCGTTTGCTTCAATTTTATTTGCATTGTAAATAGAAGTGAAACAAGTTTTACTGAAGTACACGTTTCACTTCCTTTTACAATATAAATATAAGTGAAGCTAGCTTAACTGAAGTGCGCTTACTTCACTTCCATTTACATTATATATAGAAGTGAAACTAGTTTAACTTAAATGAGTTTGCTTCACTTCCATTTATATTATAAATAAAAGTGAAGCAAATTTCATTTAAGTGTGATTGCTTAACTTTTATCGAGTGAAGTTTGTTTCACTTCATTTAACACTACTAATATAAGTGAAGCAAAGTAATACCTTACTTGTAATTTATAAATTATTATATTTGTAACCCCGGTAAATACCCTACTATAGTGTAACACGTGTTTGGTGGACACGTGACAATACGAGGGACCCGAAGCGGCTCGAGGTTCAATGATTTTAACCTTGGTTTGCGCGTCAAACTTCTTTTAAGATAAAATATTATTTTTATAAGATTATAATAGTACCTAGCAATTTTTTAATTTTAATTATATAAAAATAATTAATTTTATTCAAATTTTAATAATTTGGGGATTTGTTATAATAATATAACAATTTGGTTTGAAATCCGGTTTAAATTATTTAAATATAATTAATTTAAGAAAGATTATTTATTTGAAGACAAAGTCATGAATTTATTTTAGAAAATCAATAAAAAGTGTACAAACATATTTTATAATAGAGTTTCAATTTTGATTCGAAGTTTTGTGATACTCAGGAAAAGGCTTTCGCGTTTCATCCTCTGTACCCGTCCGAAAATAGTCTCTACATATAAAGTTGGCATTTAAAAATCGGTTGTATGATGTTTTAAGTTTTAATTAATTATTCTTCTAGTCCTAGTCATGCTTCTAGGTATAACATTATTTAAAATATTGAAAAATCAATATTTAAATAATGATACCAGTTGTGGAAATACTTAAAGAATATTAGGCATTTTTAAAGGCATTGTGTTGGGATCGGTGTTACCAATAGAGACTAGGGTCTAACTATTATGAAAAATTTACGATAAATTCTTCAATAATAATCCTATGAGGGATTAATATCCATTTCTTTTCTTCACAAATTCTCCAAACTCTTGAAACAGATTCAACTGCAGAAGTGTTCGTCGGATTTGAAGCTTTAAACAATTGAATGTAAAATGGTAGAAAGTAAGAACACTATGAGTTTTATGGATGTTTAGAGATAAAGCTCATTTGTCACCCCTTCTTCTACATCCGAAAGAATAACCACTAAATACTTTGAAACAAATTCAACTCAAAGATCTAGCTAACTCTCTGTTGAACAAAACACCATTTATTCAACTTACAACACTGAAGTTTTTCAAAAAAGAGACAGTATAATATTATAGTGTGATCATAGATATATAGTAAGAGAGATGTTTGATTTCAGAAACTTTCTTGAATTGAATGTATGAGACAGTTCGACCGTTGTCCTTTGGCTTCCATATGTAGTTGAAAAACATCAACGGTCGAATATTCTTTAAGGACACGTGGCATGTGTCCGTTGGACGGCCGCATATAGTACGAGAGTACAATAGGCTCTGAATAATTGAATTGTGGTCGTACTAAACAAGTAGTGCGCCAAATATCCTCTAATCTTGTCTTGTATAGGAAATACGGTTGAAGGATATTCACGTATGTGGCGTTCATTCATTGATGAAATTAGCTAGCTTGTCAGACTGTTGAAAGAAATGGAGCAGGCAACTAATTGATTAGGGTAGACGGATGCTTCTTTTAGACAACTGCTAAAGAAAGACATCAGACGTTCTCCTTTAGACTGCGTCTAAAGGGGTTAAATGTCGTCTAACTACGTATCCCTTCAGACTATGTCTGAAGGAGTTAGACCTCATCTAACTACGTTTGCCTTTAGACCGCGTCTGAAGGAGTTAGACCTCGTCTAACTACATTTTCCTTCAGACTGTGTCTGAAAGAGTTAGACCTCGTCTAACTATGTCTTCCTTCATACCGCGTCTCAAGGAGTTAGACTACGTCTAACCACGTTTGTCTTCAGGCCGCGTCTGAAGGAGTTAGACCTCGTCTAACTACATTTTCCTTCAGATCGCGTCTAAAGTAGTTAGACCTCGTCTAACTACGTTTGCCTTCAAACCGCGTCTGAAGGAGTTAGACCTCGTCTAACTATGTTTTCTTTCAGACCTTGTCTAACTACGTTTTCCTTTAGACCCCGTCTGAAGGAGTTAGACTTTATCTAACTACATTTCCCTTCAGACTCCGTTTGAAGGAGTTAGACCTCGTCTAACTACGTATAACATCTAAGACGGCTTGCTTTAGACTGCATCTAAGGTAGCATTGTCTTATATTTGTTCCTGCACCAAACAAATAGACCACTCAACTTTATTCACAACTAAGTTTAACCTAGATCATTAAAATAATGTCAGCATTAAATAAACTTATTCTCTAGTTTATTTTAGTCAAAATAATTTGACCCAACACATTAGAGTTTAAAAATAATTACAAACAAGCTTTTGTTGAAATATTTTGAGAAAATAACCCAAAAATATTTAAAATATATTTCTAATTTTTTGGGATTTTTAGAAAATGATTTGATGTCCCATAAATAAAAAAATAATTTTGGATTTTAAAAAGTGGAACCAAACAAGCCTTAGGTCAAGAGTCCTAAGGTTTAGGTCTGATTTTATTGATAGGGGGGCGAAGACCCTCGGTCTGGACTCGGTAGCTCTTGGATTGAGTACCGGAGTCTCTCGATTGAGGT
Organism: Impatiens glandulifera; assembly: GCF_907164915.1. Taxonomy (NCBI): domain Eukaryota; kingdom Viridiplantae; phylum Streptophyta; class Magnoliopsida; order Ericales; family Balsaminaceae; genus Impatiens; species Impatiens glandulifera. The sequence continues at coordinate 37,383,077 of NC_061865.1, forward strand.
GTTATGGACTCTCGGTCCTTGAATGATCTTACTAGTCTAGGTGTGAAAACATATCGCTTCTAGGTTAGCCTGGGTCAAGTTTTCAGTCATGGACCTTGAAGCTCTCGGTCCCAGGTCAGACCACTCGGTCCTAGGTTCAAATTTCATCGATTTTATGTCGAACCTCCCAGTCTTAAGTGAGAATCCATGGTCGGATTCCACGATCCTAGCTCAAGAACATTGATCCTAGGTCTTAGTCCTAACTCAAGAACACCGGTCATAAGTCTTAGTCTTGGGTTATTTTTATCGGTCCTTGGTATCGGTCCAAGACTCATAAGTCTCGATCCTCAAGAACACATGAATTCGTTTTTTTAAATTACTTTCTTTACCTCTAATACTTTGATCCAAGAGTTTGGGTAACTTCACAAAGCTCCCAGGAACATGTTGAACATCATCTCAAGGTATGGATTGACCTGGATGATGATCAATTTGTTCAAAACAGTTTTTGATCAAAAATCTGATTTTTTATTTTAAGGTGTTTTGAAGTGAAAGGAGCTATCCAATAGCTTCCTTATATACATATATACTTGAATTCTAACACTATTGATTCGTTTTGTCCAATTTAAGAAATCAAAATTTTCATTTTATTTTGAAAATTTTAATTTTGATCAAATGTAATCGAGATGGATCAAACATGATCCAAATGGTTTCTCAATATCATTAAAATCATGTTGGGAAGCTTTTTAGACTGTGATTCGATCGAAATAACTCAAGAACAACAAACCCGCTTGTTTAATTTGTAAAATTCAAATTTGGGTTTTTGTTTGTTAGATTGATTCATTAATTCTATCCTATCCAGATAGTTTCTAAATGATCCTAGAATCAATATTCAATTATAAAATTACATAAACAACAAGCATACAAGCTTATGCAATTTGAAATATCAAACTATGAATATGAATTTGAATATGATTGGAACCTTACCAAGGATTCGAGAACATTCCTTAATCCTTATGGAAGCTTTCTGGATGCATGGATCCGAGTTTCACGGCCTTAAACATAATTTTCGAAAAATATAAAGCTTTGAATCTTTAATGGCGATTTAGAATTTCTTTGATTTAAGGGAGCTGTGATGGTTAATTGTCTTCATAATGACTTGAGGAGGGTATTTATACTTCTCCTAAGTCGGTTGGGGAAGCTTAGTGGCTTGAATCAGCCAAAATACATTTAATGTATTTTGGTTGTTCTTTAGTCAACTCGTCGAAGTAGACAGTGTATTGTGATACAGTTGTAGGGAGAATGATCACCATTGTAGGGAAAAAGAACACTTTAGCCAAAAACGACGTCATTTTGTCTTTTTATGGAATTCTGTCTTGACGTTGTTGGCGTTTGGGCAGTCCGATAACGTTTTAGCTACCGACTGTCTCCTGATCGTGTGGACCCGAGTGCATGACTCCTCAGATACAACTGGCTATGCGGAGCTCTCCTTGGCGTTGGATGAAAACCCACGCTGATCATCCAATGGCCACGAATCTTGCTGCAACATATCTTCCAGATTTCGGCTGTAATGGATTACTAATTTAATTTTTTTTATTAAAATCTTAAGAGTTTATTTGAAATTGATTTTTCTTTCACCCTTTTAGATTAAATTTTGATCTTTCTAAGTACAAAAAAATATTAAATAAATATGAAAAATATTTTACCTATTTATATTTTCAGGATTTGAATAAATAATGTTTTTTCGGTGAATTGGATACAAAATTCACTCTTAATTATTTATTTTTGTCCTTTAACTTTTATAAAACTATTCTGAGACATTATGGGTATAACATTTATCCCAAATACTTTTATTTTTTTATTTTGTCCTTAATCCTTAATTAATTTGATTAATTAATACTTTAATTAATTCTAAATAATTATTAAAAATAGGTTTTTGTGTATAGGGTATTTTTTTTATTTTATCTATTTAAAAATAATTCTAAAAAATTATTTTAATTTTATAAATTAGTGTGTAGATTTTTAGTGCTTACGTAATGCCTCTCTCGAATTGAGTTTGAATATAACAAACCAATTTTTGGGAATGTTGTTTCAAGTCTGATATCTAACACTAAGTTATCTTATCCAATTTATAATGAGGGAGTTTAGGAAAGATGGAAAATAGTGTGTTACAGTTGGAATGACTTACTGATGTTGTGTATAGAAGTTGTCAAGGTACTTCCTAGCATTGCTTTAGGGGAATCCTTTCCTTGGTGTCTTATTTTAATAAGGATGATTCTTGTGTAACCTGTTTTATAGTACTTAACAATGCATCTGTAAAATTCACGGGGTAATGGTAATCATAGGTATTAAAACATCAATTCATGTTTGGCATGAATATCAATAGATGATTCATATTTTAGTCATATATAAATGTCTAAAAAGTTAATGTTATGGGATATGCAGGGAACATGAAAGTTTTACTAACGTTTTTTTGGGTTACTAAAAAGTAACTTCTTAGGGTAATCATAAATATATGATCATGGTATCATTAATATTATCGCGGAAGTTAACAAATTTTTTGGAGGTTGAGGATGATCATGTATAAATGATCATGGTGCTATCAACATATAGAAAATAATCGATGTAGAAATTAGTACAATGTAGAAAATAGTACCTTCATTGGGTACCTATCATGAGATATGATTTGAACACGATTATATACAAATAATCGATGTGCTTGTTGACAAACAAGGAGTACCTATGCGAGTGATGGTGTTTAAATACATATTCGAATGATAGGATTTTTGTCTGCGTACCTATTGAAAGATATGGTTTGCTTAAGTGTGCAATCTGGAGATGGGATTTGGTTACCTATGGAGTGATAGGGCTTTGTTCGAGGACCTATCAAGTGATAAGGTTTGGGTTTTTGACAGGATCATGTACGAATGATCGTTGTGCTTATTAACAAACAAGGCTTGAATACTTATCAATAGAGATGGAATTTCTAGATACATGTTTAAATAACAAGGTGTGATTACCTAGCGAGTGATAGGGTTTGATGGGATCATGTACGAATGATCGTTGCGCTTGATAGAAAACAAGGCTTAATGTCTATATACGTTTTCCTTTAGACCGCGTCTAAAGGAGTTAGACCGCGTCTAACTGCACTTTCCTTTAGACCGCGTCTAACTATGTATTCCTTAGATCACATCTAAGGGAGTTAGGCGACATCCGAATAAACAATCTTCTTTAGATCTATACATGCACAACGACAAATTCACTAACTTAGTTTTGTTCAAATCATATCATTAAAATTATGTTGTGCATATTATTTTACGTTAATTAATTCTTTCTTTCTTAATTAATTTAACCCAACAATTTCCCCCTTTTGATGATGTTAAAACTAGGTTAGAACAATCGAGTTAAAAATACAAATTCAATTTAAAATACGAACTTAAGAAATTACCCAATGTATTTAAATATAATTAAAATAAATATATAATGTATGATGATAGATTTAAGATCCTTCTCTTTTCATTCTTAGAATATTGTCTTGAAGAACCGATTCCCCGGTTAAAAGATTACGCAGTCGACCTATTGCTCGTTCACCACCACCACCTCCTCTATCTCCTCCACGACCATTTCCACGACCGCCTCGAACAGATTGACAACTACCTCGACCGCCTTGAGCATTTTTTCTTTTTGAGCGTGTGCCATGATTGCTTGATCACCCTCTACTTCTACCTTTTTAACATTATCCAATGGAAGTTCAAAGAACTCGGAGAATAAGGCTTTAGAGAAAGAAATTTTTGCACCGTTCACCGTCGCTTCGATAGAGTCACCAACAACTTTCCCTGACTTGAAGAACTCTCGGACTTCTTCTTCATAGAGAATAAAAGGACCGCTGAGGAACTTCCTCAAGCCAAACGCCTCCAGAGTTTTGAACATATCAACAACATCTTGTTGTTCATGAGAATACACAGATTCAAAATCTATCTTCAAGATGTTTTGAGAGAGAAACACAACTTTCTTATCAGACATCTTGCAGTTTGAAGAAAAGACGATGAAGAACTTAGGTTTTCTTTAGAGAGAAGGCAAATAAGAGATTAGGGTTTTTCAGAAAGTTCTCAAATATGGAGTGAAAAGGACTTTTTGGTATGTAGGACAATCTTAAATAGAATGTGAAAGGTCACGTGTCCAAAAGACACATTTGTTTATGAAAATAGACCGTCATTTAATTTAAAGCGTCTTCTCAAGAGTGGTCATTAATTAAAAGGACGTCATTTTAAAAGATTGTCATAAAAGGTAATCATTAATTAAAAGACATGTATAACTTAACCGTCATAAATATTAGTCATATTTTTTGGCATTGAGAGACACGTGTCTTCAAGAAATTAAAATGTGACTATTCAATTTATGGGCGGGTAAAAGTACATGGACAACTAATGGCGAATTGGACAGTTGTCCCACTCGTCCGAAGATGAGGCATCTAAGTATACACTTAGTTAGACGTTTATGTCATCCTCGTGACTTGCTTCTAAATTGGGTAGACGTCATGTTCCGACGGCGTCTAACTACACACGTCTACAGACGTCTAGCATGCGTCTTTTTGGACGATGTCTAACTACGCACGCTTATAGACGTCTATCATGCGTCTGTTTGGACGCCTTCTAATTACGCACGTCTATAGATGCTTCAAACGTCTGTCTTCACATATAGACGTCCAACCAGCCTTAAGTTGCAAGTTGCTTAAACATAACTTGTCTAAGTACATGGTTTCTTTAGATGACTGATCTAATCGGTCCGATTGAAACCTCCATCTACACACGTTTGTCCAACCACTTTAATGAACAAGTTCCCCCCTCAATTTGTACAAGATTAATAAAAAAATAAATTAATTTAGGTCTACAAGACTCAATACATTTCTAAAGTAAGAAAACTTAGTCTTGGGGAGTGACTTCGTGAACATGTTTGCCACTTGTTGATTTGTAGAAACATATTCTAGACGAATATGCTTCTGACTGACATACTCCCAGATTCCTCCATGCAGCTGACCTCAAATTCTTACTCTACCATGAAGCATGTAATGTTCTCATCATCGTTGTCCTTGGATGATGAGTCATCTGAGTCTCTTTGGGCCCACTTGGCCTTGCTATAAGCAGCCATGAGAGCCTTCAGCTCTTTGTTGTTCTTCTTCTCATCTTTCTTCTTCTCATCTCGCTTTGGCTTCCTGCATTCCGCCTTGAAGTGTCCTAGTTTATCACAGTTAAAACATTTCAAGTTAGCATTATAGTTACTCTTATCATCATTGTTATTATTTGAAGAGCTTGAGATATGAATGCTCTTCTTCATGAATTTTCCAAATTTCTTCACGAAGAGAGCCATAGAGTCACTACTGATTTGCTTAGAAGTAGTCTTCATAGTAGTGACAGTAGGTGGCTCCTTAGCAGTCAACATCGCTTTAGTAGAGATGACGAATGTGGAATTATCCTATTCGTTCTTAGAGTTTATCTCATACTCGTAGGCCTAGGCCTTCAGATCGACTAGAAGATCATATAGATCTATCTTGTTGAGATCTTTGGATTCCCTCATCGCCGTGGTCTTAATATCCCACTCTCTGGGCAGAGCATGCATGACTTTGATCGCAACCTCTTTGTTGTTGCAAGTCTTTCCCATAGTGGATAGTGTAGTGATGAATTTCCTAAATCTCTCATCGAACTCATTCATCTTCTCTCTAGGATGTATCTTGAAGTTATCGAACTTCTGTGTGACAACCATGAGTTTGTTTTCTTTGCTTTGCTCATTTTCCTCACACAATCGTGTCAGCTTGTCCCATATTTCTTTGACAGTGGGGCTTGTGATGATCTTGCTGAACATGTTATTATACATAGTCTTGTAGAGGATGTCTTTAGCCATGTTGTCGAGGTTGTTCTTCCTCTTATCTTCAATGGTCCATTCAGATCTTGGTTTCTCAATCTTTATCGGACCAACGGTGATGAGAAATCACATGTCATCATTTATGGCAGATAAATGAGTTTGTACTCTCACATGATTTTGGTGGTAGCCATAGACATGATTTTGGATCTAATAATGATTGAGAATAGAAAACAAGGCTATAATACCACTTGTTAGGATCAGTGTTGACAATAGAGACTAAGGTCTGGCTATTGTGAACATCTTATGACTTCAATCCAGTTTTCACTCTATTAAAAGTTAAAATATATTTCTATTCTACGCAAATCTTCACAAACTTTTGAATAAGTTCAAGTCCGGAAATGTTTGTTGGATTAGAAGCTTTAGATGAACAAATGTAAATGATAGAAAGTAAAGAACACAGGGAGTTTTATGGATGTTCGGAGATAAAACTCTTACATCACGCCTTCTTCATTAACGGGAAGGATATCCAGTAGAAGACTTTGGTAGGTAAAAAACACACTTCACAAACCCAGTCAAAAAGCACAAGGCTTAACAACTGACTCCTATTTAAAGTTGAAGTGCACCAACGGTCACAACTTCTTTGAGGACATGTGTCCTCCTTTTGTTGGACGGTCGCAAATAGTATGAGATCACATCAAACTCTGAGCATTAGCATTGTGGCCGTACCAGACAGTTAGTGCATTGAATATCCTCTAATATTCTATTATACTATATCTTGATCAATTTGAACATTGGAGTACGTGGCCGTTGTTCATTTATTGTTGGAGATGAGTTGTCAGACTGTTGAAAACGGTAACTGCAGATGGGTTGAGTGGGTATGTAGTTAGACGCTCCTTTAGGCGTCTAAGGGAGTTAGACCGCGTCTAAGTACGCTTCCCTTTAGACCACGTCTAAAGGAGTTAGACGACGTCTAACTACACTTTCCTTTAGACCACGTCTAAAGGAGTTAAACGACGTCTAACTACGCTTCCCTTTAGACCACGTCTAAAGGAGTTAGACGACGTCTAACTACACTTTCCTTTAGACCACGTCTAAAGGAGTTAAACGACGTCTAACTATGCTTCCCTTTAGACCACGTCTAAAGGAGTTAGACGACGTCTAACTACACTTCCCTTTAGACCACGTCTAAAGGAGTTAGACGGTGTCGAACTGCACTTTCCTTTAAACCGCGTCTAAAAGAGTTAGACCACGTCTAACTGCGCTTTCCTTTAAACTGCGTCTAAAGGAGTTAGACAACGTCTAGCTGTGCTTCCATTTAGACCATGTCTGAAGGAGTTAGACCGCGCCTAACTGTGCTTTTCTTTAGACCACGTCTAAAGGAGTTTGACGACATCTAACTATGCTTTTCTTTAAACCGCGTCTAAAGGAGTTAGACGACGTCTAAATATGCTTCCCTTTAGACCTCGCCTAAAGGAGTTAGACCGCGTTTAATTGCGCTTTCTTTTAGATCACGTCTAAAAAGTTAGACCACGTCTAATTGCGTACTCCTTAGATCATGTCTAAGGGAGTTAGATGACATCCGAATAAACAGTCTTCTTTAGATTTGTACCTACACAATGGAAAATTCACTAACTTAGTTTTGTTCAAACCATATCATCAAAATTATGTTGTGCATATTCTTTTACATTAATTAATTATTTCTTTCTTAATTAATTTAACCCAACAGCTTCCTTGGTGACCGTATAGGCTATGTTGTATTCGGATAACATCATCAATCATTTGGCTAGCCTTGGTGACATAAGAGTTTTTTTGGAACAAAAATGGATCGGGTCCAATGTTGATACCAACTTGATGGGGTGGGCCTGTATATAGTGTCTCAACCTTTTATAGACCTATGCTAATGCCGAACAAAATTTTCAACTAGAGTGTAATTAAGTTCACACTCAATCATCATTTTACTGATATATAGTACATAGTCGTTACGAGTTTATCCTCATTAACTTGTGCCCACAGGCTTCCCATGGTTGTGTTTGTTATAGAAAGTTATAGGATGAGAGGAATGTTATCTCGAGGCGACATGAATATGGGACGGGGTTTTAAGTAATCCTTGATTCTGTGAAAGGCTAGTTGACAATCTTCATCACATACGAATTGTTGATCTTTCTTCAGCAGCGTAAACATCATATCTCTTGTCATAATAAGCTTACTAATAAATCAGCTAATGAATTGGATTTTACCCATAAACTCACAGACCTCTCTTTCGTTTGTAAGGATCAACATAGCCATGATTGCTTCAATCTTAGAGGGATCGACTTCAATGCCCCTATGTGTGATTAAGAATTCTAGCATTTTACTAGCGCTAACTCCAAATGTGCATTTCTTTGGGTTGAGTCATAGCTGATATTTCGTGATTCGTTGTAGGAATTTTACGAGATTTAGGACATGTCCTTCTCGAACATTTAATTTGATAATCATGTCGTCGACATATACTTCCACTTCGTTATGGATAGTGATCGCCTTTTGATAAGTACCTCCCGCATTTTTTAGACCAAAAGGCATGACCCTATAACAGAAAGTTCATACTTCTGTTATTAATGTGGTCTTTTCCTGGTCTCTAGGACAATTAAGATTTAGTTGTATCCTTAGAATCCTTCCATGAACTATATCAATTAATGAGCAACATCATGATCGACTAGTATGTTGATGTGTGGTAGTGGGAAATGGTCTTTAGGGCTGGCCTTATTCAGATACCGATAATCTACACACACGTAATCTTTTGTCTTCTTTAGGATGGGAACTACGTTGGAAATCCAGGTGGGATATTCCACCACCTCAATAAATCAACCTTTGAATTGCTTTTTCTTCATAGGCTTAGCGTCGGGATATATAAGAATATGATGTCGTGTGATCTTTGGATCGATGCCTGTCATATCTTGTTATGAACAGACAAAAACTTCTTTGATGGCCTTTAGTAGCTCAACAATCCCCAAACGTTCTTGGGAGTTTCAACTTTGGCCAATAATTACGATCTTAGGATCATCGGCCGTGTTTAAATTGATTTTGATTGTCTTTTCCATGGCGGAGACAATCTTATCCATGGTTTCTAAGAAGTGTTTGGTTTAGAATTTAAGTTAGAGTAAAAGAAAATATCATTTTTACAAATGATTTGAAATCTACTTCTTTTATTACATCGATGGATTTTGATTGTCTTTTCCATGGTGGAGACAATCTTATCCTTAGTTTCTAAGAAGTGTTTGGTTTCGAATTTAAGTCAGAGTAAAAAGAAATATCATTTTCCTTAAATATTCGAAATCTACGTCTTTTATTACATTAATGGATTTATTACATGTAAGAGAAGATGATCAAACAAGATCATTATTCTTAGGTTTCTTATAATGTACAGTATTTAACATATATCTACATTGGAGTGGAGAAAGAGTTCTACTTTCATCGATCATAGTATCGATGGATGAAAGAGAGTCTGTTTCTTGAGAACTGAAAGAGCTATATTCTTGAGTTGGAACAACTCTCCTGGGAATTCGAGCCAAGTTTTGAAGGACATCGCGCCCATAATCCATTCTTTCCTTAATCATACAAACAAAAGGGTTAGGATTATAAGGAAACTTTGAAAAATTTTGAGACTTAGAAAATATGGATTGGTAAAGGGTTTAGGGAAGTCAAAGTACAATGTGATTTTTCACTCGCGGATGAACTTCCCATTCAAAGTTGGTGGAACAAATATGTGTCATTTGGATATCCTGTTTGTGTGGATTTCTTTGAATCCTGTTGGGATGTATCCTAGACTATGTTGATCCATGTTACAACATGATTGCGGGAACGATGTCATGCCTTTGGCATTTGTGTCTAAGTCCATGCCCAAAACATATCCTATTTGGCGCATCATTCTAATTGAAGAGAGGATAAACATATTAAAGTTAGGGTGTTTGTATGAGTCTTTACCGTCTGAGAGGATTGGACATATCTCGAACCCACTTTGTTTAACCTCAGGGGCATTAATATGGGTAGACCTTATGAATATTGTGGTGTCTATCGCGTCGTTGATTGTGATAACTTTGTCGTTGGCAATGAACCTCAGCTTTTGGTGTAATATAGAGGCTAAAGCCTTGGCTTGATGAAGCCATGGTCTTCTTAAGATCAAGTTATAGAAATGTTACATGTTGATGACACACGAGTATCCCTGGAAGGGAATGCCAACCACTCGAACGGTGCACTTGAATCAACCCATTATCTCACAGTGAGAGTTGTTGAAACTTCTACCATATAGGTCAGATGGAATAGTTTTGTCTTGGGATACACCTATATTCTCAAGACTCCTCCAAGAACATATGTGGAGAGTGGATCCATTGTGTATCAAGACCACTGGAACAATCTTTTCTTTCATTTGCACTGAAATGTAGAGGGATTTGTCATGATTTGTTTTAGATGATGGAAGATCCTTTTCTTCAAAGTCAATCATTTTTTACTGCAAGCTAGCATATATAATTTCTACTAACTCTTTATGGGTAGTGTTGGTATAGAAGTTAGCCTTTCTTAACTCATTGAAGACTTCTTTCCTGTGCTCGATAGTGTACATCAGGATTTCCCAGATGAAAATGTTAGTATTTTGACAATGAGGAAGCAATCGAGGGGGAAGAGTATGCAGGGGAAGTTTGGATGGACGAGGAGGAAGGTAGCGAGTCAGCTACTAGAGCGGACTCAGAAAAATTTAGAAAGGGGGGATATCTAACTCTAAATATTTTGTGTATTTATGTTCTTATATAAATATATAATTTGCTTTTAATTTCTCTACTCTTATGACTTAGTTTTAAAATCATCAAAAAGGTGGAAATTATTATATTAAGTTAAAGAAAGAAAAAGAGGGAAATTAATTAAATTAAGATTAAAGAAGAAATCTTTAATTCAGTTGAATTAAGAAAAACTCTTTAATTGATTAAAATGAACTTAGGATAATAAAAATCAATACAACATAGTTTTGATGATGCATCAATAAGTGAATAATATAAAGTTTTAAATATGTTTAATGCGTAGGTAAAGCTGAACATGCCCTGGCAGCAGAATTGACGTCAACAAAGCTGAAGAGGCGTTGTCAGTAGAGTTTCCAACATCAAAGTTGATTTCAGCACTCTAGCAACAAATTTTCTTCAACAGAAGGGTTGAAGAAGCGTTGGAAGCCGACTTGCGTAATCAATAGTCTGAAGAATTGCCAACATAAATCTTACTTCAACAATAGTCTGAAAAAACGCTAGCAGAAGCCTTCCTTCAGTAGAAGTCTGAAGAAGCGCTACCAGCAACCTTGCTTCAGCAGTAGTCTGAAGAAGTGCTAGCAAAAGCCTTGCCTAGATAACAATCTGAAGAAGCGCTAACATCAGTCTTGCTTCAACAGAAGGGTTAAAGAAGCGTTGGCAGACGTCTTGCTTCAACAACAGTCTAAAGAAGAGCTAACAGCAGCCTTGCTTCAGCAGCAGTTTGAAGAAGCACTGACAACAACTTTGTTCTTTCAGCACAACTATGTTGCGCTAACAGCCGTGTAGCGAACAATAGCCTTGCTCTGTCAGCACAACTGAGTAGCGAACAACAGCGTTGTGCCAACAGCTGTGTTCGATATCAACAATCTACAACGTCAGCTTAATATGCCAAAAGTTACAATGCCACGTACACGATTATTCTACTAGCCCGCGCATTACTATCCGGTACACCACATTCTAACGAATATTCTGTGCACTATCATCCTGTACGTCACGTTCCAACGAATAATATTTATGCGTACTATCCCGTACACATGGCGTACAACCAACGAAAAGAAGACACATATCTACGAATTAGATTCCAGTGTTGCTACACTTCAAATATAAAAAGGCATGAGAGTACAATGACGAATCGCTCTTGGAAATTTTGAATCTCTTGAACGCACGATCTCCGAATTTCTTAGCTCTTTGATTACTCTCTCTAGTTTATTCTGAGAATCACTAAGTTAAGCTGGGCGATAATTTACTGTACTACCTGAGAGTATTTTCAGTATTGTAAGTTAAACAGAACGTTGTCTGTTCAATAAAGTGTGATAGTTAGAAGTTCAGAATAGGCAACTTTTAAATCCTGCGTTCTGACTGGGTATGTGTAGAGGCTATACAAATCAAAGTCTTCTAGTGGAATCCTTCTGGAAATAGAAGAAGGGATTACGTAGGAGTTTTATCTTCGAACATCTATAAAACCTTGTATTATTTCCTTACTGCATCTTACAGTCGTATATTTTCCGCTTCAAATCCTACGAGAATTTTTCGCACTTGAATTCGTTCAAGAGCTTTCTACGATTAGTTAAAGAGTAGAAATATATTTTAAGTCCTTAATAGGAATATAATCGCATTGAAAGTGAAAATTAGGACAATAATATTCAACTCCCTTTCTATTGTTGTCACCGATCCTAACAGTTAACATTTTTCCTTTTAAGTTGATTAAGGAGGCTGTCTCCTAGGTTAATAGCTCTAGGATCATCCTCATTTCCGGTTCCAATAGGAAGCTGAGAGGTGGATGACACATTGTCCAATATAGATGTAAGAAGTCATGTTTGAATTCCACAATTGAGAAGTCTCGCCACGGTGGACTTTAGACATTTATTTGGACTAGGGATCGATCATGTGGTTCTCTGGTTTAGTGTCATGGATCAGGTCTAGTAATACATTGTAGTCAAAGGATGCTTCATTGGTAGTGAGCGTATTGACTTTATGATCGGTAGCAGATTCTTTGCTATTTTTGGCTTGTTGATCACATTTTGATCGATCAAGTCGTAGAACAAGTATTTGAGGGCACAACAACTATCTATAGTGTGGCCCTTTTCTTGGTGATAGTCACACCAAAAATTCTCATACTTTTCCAAGATTGTTCTGTATGTTCTTGGGAAATAAGTTTGACAAGATTCTTTTCTTGGAGAATCTTCATCATATGACTTAAAGGCATCCCTACGTCATCCTTTGGTAGGAGTAATTACAACAACTATGGGAAGTGGAGATTTACTTGGGCTCACCTTGTGAGGCGATTGCTCCTGTCAAACTATAGTTACCTAGTGTACTTGCGTCTTTTCCTTTCTCGGGAAACGACTTAAAGGCACGGTATCTTTGACCGCTTTTATCTGTTTTCTTTCCTTCTCAATAGCGTCATCGAGGCTAATATTGATTTTCAACAATTTCTTCATTGTTTGGAAAGTTTTAACGGCGAGTCTAACATAATATCGTTAGTTAAAATTTTCCAAGATCATGTTGATTTGACGTTGTTCGCTTATGACAGAATCGATTTCCTCGACGACAACTTTCCATTGTTCGATAAACACAGAGAATTTCTCATTTCCCCCTACTTAATTTTCTTCAACCTCTTTTCTGGTCATTCGAGGTTGAGATGCATTGATAAGTATTCTACGAACACTACAACCAATTCTTTTATGCTTTGTAAATATACTATCTTTTATTGGTGATATCATATGCATATAAAATAAATCCTAGATAATGAACATCTCTTTTTGTGATTCAATTAAACAAACATAGAGTTGTATATAAACATACTCGCAAAGTTTGACATGACTATCTTGTTGATATTTTACAAAGAGAGTCTAAAAGGGAAAAAGTGTGTGATAGAGATCAAATGCTTTTAGTCCAATTGTAGCCTGTTCCGATGCTATCATCTTCTTCCACTTCATTTTCCTAAACTTCCTCTTACTGTTTTAAGATGTGACCAAGGTATTTCATTCACTTTGATAGGATATTATTTTGAAAGGCTTTATGCCATTTTTTGAGATATCCTACATAGGCCATACGGTTGATGGGCATATCCATAGTGAGGGCAACTTCGATAAAGCTATAGCCGAAATGCTCGATCATACTATGGGTGTAGTAATAAGTAACTTATTCAAGTCCCATAAGCATGATTAGTGGTTTATCATCCATCATGAAATTCATCTTCTTGATGGGATACCATGAGAGAATGTCCTATATTTCATTATTGCTCTATACCGGAGGTCCAAGCAAAGCTTCCTTCATTCTCCGATATTGGATAGAAGGGGACATGACGCCATTAGGAGAACTGGTGGTAAGCGTTTGATCTTGTCAAGAAACTATATGTAAAGGATTAAGAGGGAACCTCTTTTACTCATGGTAAAAGACATACATGAGTTTTTCAGGCCCATTAGCGTCTATGTTAGAATAACACCAGAGGGATCTTTGTTGCCTCTTCGCATTTGGTGTTCCACCTCGATGATTCTCGAGGAGGGCTTACCATTTACTGGTGTTAGAAAGATATGAGCTAGTAGGACTGACATAGTTATCATGGACGACCATAGCATTAGAGGAATCTATGCATTACTTATTTTCATCTTGGTCCAAGTCTAGAAATCGATGTACGTCCTCGCGAGAATAGTAATGGATGTGACTTTAGAGTATCCATACTCCTCTTGTTAGAGATTTTTAGTAGGCATTGAGTCTACAAACGGTATTAAATATAAAACATTTTTGTTGTCCATCATAAGAATTGTCTGAAATTCCTCTTTGGTTGAGCACATAGACCTTTCACCGAGGAAGTAAGCTCGTTTGACAGGTTTCAACCTTCGCTGCATCTCCATCATGCAAGTGGATTTCACTTTGAAATATATGAACATCGTTATAGGAATGAGGCCATAAGATCGATAATTCTATTCATTTGCGTGAAAGTTATTGATCTAGGGAATCAATGCGATATTTGTCAGTATGGACATCTTTTGTGACTAGAAATTAGAAAACATTACAAACATGCGTTTTTTTTGAAAGGAAGAAAAATGCTCAAAATGATCACTTAGACTGTACATTCATACACATAATACATATATAGAAGCCACATAAGGGTTGTAGTGACGAGGTCTTTTAGTTTTCTAGGCACGACAAACAACTGACTTTGTGATAGTAACTAAGTTTTTTGTTCTAAGGGTATAATGGGTAAGTGAGTTTCATTCACTAATTGTGGAAAGGGTAAACACCCTCTATAAACTAGGGAATTTCAACTCCATTGGGAATTTACCCCAACCTCCACAATGCATGCGTTCTATCGGACGACTCATCGCCAAAGGGGATGTCGATCCCGATTTCTTAGTTTTTCATCTCGCATCATCACTTGATTAGATACAAGTTGTCATTCCACACTGACAATCTTTGCACGTAAGTGTAGAAATACAGATCATAGTCAAGTACTTCTTTGTAGTCAAGTACTTCTTTGCAATACGTAGGGTAAAACATATGCATGTTTTAACGTGTTGTACCTTGTTAAATAAGCCTATTAAGTGTGAAAATATGATACAAACATTTGAAAAAGACAAGATTATGTTTTTAAGATAAACATTATAAAATCACGAATAGATTCACCAACAAAGTTGTAACCCCCGGGAAATAACATTTTGTAGCTTAGAACGTGTTTGGTAGACACGTGGCAATATGAGGGACCCGGGGTGGCTCGAAGTTAATTAGTTTTTAGCTTTAATTCTTTGATCTAATATCTTGGGTAGCTACACAAAGCTACTAGAAACATGTTGATCATCATCTCAAGGTATGGATTGACCTAGATGATGATCATTTTTTTCAAAACAGATTTTGATCAATAATTAGGTTTTTGATTTTAAGATTGTTTTGAAGTGAAATGAGCTATCCAATAACTTCCTTATAACATATATTTGATTTGTTCTAAAATAAGAACAATTCCTGTTCATTTTGACCAATTCAAGATAATAAAAAAAATTATTTTATTTTGAAATTTTTGATTTTTATCAAGCATGATCAAGTTGGATCAAACATTATCCAAATGGTTGCCCATTATCATTACAATTATGTTGGAAAGTTTTCTGGGTTGTGATTCGATCGAATTAACCCTAGAACATTAAAACCCGTTTTATTTTTTTATTTTTGGGTTTTTGTTTGTTGGATGGATTCATCGATTCTATCATATCCATATAGTTTTCAAATGATCTTAGGATAAATATTCAATCATAAATTCAAATAAAAAGCAACCATACAAGCTTCTGCAATTTGAAATATAAAAATTTCAAATTCAAACTATGAATAATAATTTGAAGATGATTGGAACCTTACCAAGGATTGGAGAATATTATTTCATCCTTATGGAAGCTTTCATGATTCAAGGATCCTAGCTTCATCACCTTAAACATAATTTTCGAAAAATCTGAAGCTTTGAAGCTTTAATAGCAGATTTTGAATTTCTTTGATTTAAGGGATCTATGTTGGTTTGTTGTCTTCGTAATGACTTGAGAATTGTATTTATACTAATTCTAAGTAAGTCTAGTGGCTTGAATCAGTAAATGACATTTAATGTATTTTAGTTGTTCTTTAGTGAACTCGCTAGAGTAGGTACTGACAAAGCCTACGGTTGTAGGGAGGATGATTACCATCGTTGGGTGATCATTCTAGTTTTTGAATCATTCAAAACCATCAAAAAATAACTGTGTTACAAAAAGCCAAAATTTATTTGTGTTCTTCATGAATATCCTCGTGGCGTCACGATGAAGAAGAAGACCGGAGCCAAACTTGACGTCGTTTCGTCTGTTTTTGGCATTTCGTCTTAACGTCATTGGCGTTAAGACAGTCCGTTAGTTTTTGGCTAACGACCGTCTCCTGATCCACTGTGGTCCTGGGAACGTTTCTCCTCGGCTACAATCGGCTACGTAGAGCTCTCTTGGGCGCTGGATGAAAATCTAAGGCTAATCCTATGGCCACGAATTTTGTTGTAGCGAATCTTCCGAATTTCGGCTACACCATATTATTGATTTATTTATTTTATTAAACCTTAAGGATTTATTTGAAATTTATTTTTCTTTCAACATTTTTGGATTTATTTTTGATCTTTTTAAATACACAAAATATTAAAATAAATATGAAAAATATTTTACTAATTTATTTTATATTTTTAGGATTTAAATAAATAATTCTTTTTAGGTGAATTGAATAAAAAAATTCACTCTTAATTATTTATTTTTGCCTTTTAATTTTTCTAAAATTATTTTTAGACATTATGGGTACAACATTTATCTTAAATATATTTTTTTTTATTTTGTCCTTAATCCCTAATTAATTTGATTAATTAACATATTAATTAATTCTGATTAGTTGTTTTAAATAGGTTTTTGTCCATTAGGTTAATTATTTTGATATTATGTATTTAAAAATAATTCAAAATAATTATTTTAATATTCTAAATTAGAGTGTAGATTTTTAGTGCTTACAATATTGTTAATAATTAATTATTTTATTAAGTTTAGTTTAAGCAAATAGAAAATTTTCCCGTTGCACTCCCACTATTCACTTTCTTTCTCATCAATTTTTCAAACCCTAGCATGAATCTTCTCCGATACAATCTTCTTGTGAAAATGGCACGAAACTACAACAACAATATCCTCGTGGAAGTATCCAACAACCAAAAAATTGTCTTGGCAGTATCCAACCACATCAACGTAATTGTCCTATATCCAACAACAACGACGACGATAAATTGGAGAGGTAGTGTATTTAATTAATACTGTGTTTTTAGTATTTTAATTAGTGTATTTCTAGTTATTTCATTTATAAATTACTACTTTTTTCTGATTTTGTACATTCAGTCATCGTCTTTTATTAATAGTTTTGTTTAGTAGGGTTTTAATGAAGCAATATGATAGGAAGTAGAAGACGAAGTCATCGAAACATGCTAAAGATTGTCTTTTCTCACTTCTACAATTGTCGATGATCACATACAAAATCCCCTCAACATAAAGAATGTAATTTTTAAAACTAGATCCTCCCCGAACGACCTTTTCAATCTGATCCAAAACTTCTTTGAACAACAAAAGAGAGTTATCAAGGAAATCATGTTTGATTTCCTTCTTACATTGGGCGTCTATAAAGGCCCCGTTCATTTATCTGAACACATCGTGAACATTTTTACGTCAATAACAATGATGATAAGATCCTTATTGATTAAGACCTAGCAGTCCGTGCTCAATATCCCTAGAGGGGAAAGGAAATAGTTAAGTCTATTGGGACTGACACACATTACCATATATATGTTGAATTCTTGAGGGCTTGGAGGGGAAGATGGGGCCTAAATGAAACTAAGGGAGATCCTAAAACAAATTTTATGATATCAACAATAATAAATAACCGAAGTGCAGACAACGATTTGAAAATTGACTTTGTTGTCTATGTTGTCACAAATTTTCTATAGACAGTACAAAATTCACGATGTAGGTAAACATTTTTTAAAATCGATTATATATCTATTTGTGTTTGTGAATACTTATACATGTATTATGTTAATCTAGGTTAAAAATTCTGAAATCCTTAGTGGATGTTGACAACATAAAGAACCTTAACTGTGCAATTTCACAATAACAGGATTGGTTGAAAGTACGGAAAATGAAAAAAATAACTATCTTTTTTAGAAGGACCTCTAACCTTTCTATTGATAAATCTTCTATTAATATACAAGTACTCTTTTGTTTATGTTTGATAAATATTAAAATATCACTAGCATGTTTATTTTTTTCAGTAGAATGTGAGCCGATTATGGATACTTTAGAGACGTTGTTTGTTTTGTTACGACCTACAGGAAGAATAACAAAGGTCGTCCAATTGCAATGTTTGTAGGTGTTAATCATAAAAAAATATATAATTTTGGTACCACTATATTATATGATGAAACTACTTTGAGTTTTGAATGGTTGTTTGAGACATTAACTACAACTATGTTTGATAAAAAACCCGACAACTATTCTTACCGATCAAGATGTGGAAATGATAAAGGCCTTATCATCAAAAATTCCTAAAACAAATCATCGTCTGTGTATTTGACACATTTTTCAAAATGGAGCCAAACATTTAAGTGGTGTCTTTCATGAGTACAGAGAGATTTCCAAGGATTTTTCTTCATGTATATATGATTTTAATGAAGAGAAAGATTTTCTTAAAGTTTAGAATAAAATGTTGACAAAGTTTGCACCTAAACACAATGATTAGTTAAGAGTGTGTTTTGAATTAAGTAAAAGTGAGCTTTAGCATTTGGACAATATATGTTTTGTGCATATATGACTACAACCTAGAGAAGTGAGAGCATGAACAGTCTTTTGAAAATGTATGTGTCTACAAACACAAGTTCTTAATGTTTTTCAACTTCTATTTTCTCTTGTGTTTGTAAGAGATGATATTTTTTCTCATTTTTTAACTTTTAACTTTTAATTTTGTTTATTGCATTTAATTTTTCAAAATATTCTATGAGAGTCACTCTTCTTTAAAATTCGTGTAATGCAAAAAGGGGGTTGTAATCGATATCTCTCTGTTGATTTTATTTTGTGATGATCGTTTTTATTTTGAACAAAATTTTCAACTCTACTCTTACTTTTTTTTCTTCTCAAATCCATAATTTCATTTTGTAGGAAGGCTTAAAGTTTTATTCTTGTCTCAAAAATAGGAAAGTTGATCAATTCGGTTACCCTTCTTCTTTTTCTTTATAAGTGTTTTTGCTCGTTATGTAAAGTAATTGTTTTTATTGAAAATTTTATGACCAATCTACTGAAATGTAGGCTATCTACGTATCACGTCGGACCTAATTTAGGTAACTAGTTGTCGATCGGTAATGATTTTGAAAAATAAATTAAGACATAGATCAAATTTGTTAAAATAAACTCTTTTGGACTGAGTCTAATGACATGTTTATGTTTCTGTGATATTAAACACAATATATTTTAAGCGCATTTTGAGGTTGCTTGGAACGACGAATTGTTTGCCATCAATGGTAAACAAGTGAACAACTCCTCTATAATGTTTTTCTTTGATAAATGGGCCTTTCCATTGGGGTCAGAATTTCCCCCTAGGGTACAAGAGTTCGTGAGTCTTTTTAAGGAACAAATCACCTTATTTGAGGTTTTTTAGCTTAACTTTCTTGTTAAAGCTATTTGACGTTCGCCTAAAGTAAGATTGGATTTTTCATAAGGTGTTTAACATCTTATCTTCCATTAACTTTAGTTTTTTGTACCGAGATTTGATATAGTCTTCTTCGAAGACATAGTTTTCTATTAATAATCTTAATATATGGAGTTCGATTTTAATTAGTTGCACATCATCAATTTCGTAGACCAAAGAGTAGGGGGTTTCATCAGTCGATGTTCGGGTTGTCGTTCAACAAACACATAAATAATAAGGAAAATTTCATTCCAATCTTTGTATATATTATATATTTTTTATAATTATCAACTCATTTTTGTTTATTTCTTCAACTCCATTGGTTTGCGGTTTATAGGACGATGACTTTTGGTGTTCAATTTTGAACTCCTAAAGTATTTGCAACAATTTTCCTTAGTGTCATCCATTATCTGATATTATTGTGTGTGGGACTACATATCAGGGATAATATTGGTTTGTATGAATTTGGTCACCTCGGATGACTTCAAGCTTTTATAAGAAGATGTTTCTCCCCATTTTGTAAAAGAGTCAACAACCACTAGTATGAACTATACCATTGGAGACATGTGGATAAATTTTCCCAATGACGTATATATCCCAAGTAAAGAAGGGACATAAAGAAGTCATGTTGTCTAGAATTGAGGTTTGCATATGCTTTAGGTTAGAATAAATTTTGCATTGATGGTAACACCTCACGTAATTTACATATTCTTGTTCTATGTTTTTCCAATAATATCCAAGTCAATGTATTTTTGGCTAAAGAAATTGCATTCATGTGTGGACTGTATGCTCATGTGTATACTTCTTCTATAATCCTCTTAATTTAGAACTATCCACACATAGCATGTTCGGGTCGTCAAACGATCGTCTGTATAGCATATTTGTTATCCATGCGTAGTTAGTAGAATATTAGTGTAGCACCCGCTGCTCCATTTCTCGGAAGTGTGGCAGATATTTTATGTATTTTATGTACCTATTAAAGGTTTTGTACTAGGGTTTGGTAAATGTTTCACAAGAAGCGATCGTTCCCTTTTCAAATGCAGGTTCTTTCTTTTCCTGGATTTTAAGTATTTTGGCATTGATTCCTTTAGAAACTTGTATCATTTTCGTAAGTGTAGCTAACACATCCATTAAGCGGTTTTGTCTTCTTTGGCCATGAATAAGTATTACTTTCTCAAATTTGTCAATTAATTTTGTTAAGCACATATGGTATGGTTGTAAGTTTTCTCCTTTACCTACCACATACCATTGACTCTAGATATAATCAAATTTGAGTAATCAATTTTATCCAATTCAGTGGCTCCTCTTTCATCTTTTGACTTTTGTCCTGAGAGGTATGCCACTTATTTAGCATCATTATTGGTAATAGGGTACTTGAGTTTTATTGATATCAGTTTATATGTGCCTTTAATGTCGATCAATAAAATCCCAATTTTGTTGCCTTGTTTTCCCGTGAGTCCGTTAAACATGAGTCTCAATAAATTTGACATGGTGGTCATAATTCCATTGTCAGGAAACTCGAGTTCATCTTCTAGCTTGACGTTAATGGGTTGATTGGCTAAGAAGTTTGTAACCACACTTCCTTAAATGGATTTATGTACCATATGGGCTATGTCGTATTCAGATATCATCATCATCCATTTATCCAACCTAAGCAATACCATAGTTCTTTGAATCAAGAAATAAACCGAGTTCAACCTTGATACCAATTTAATGGGATGGACTTGCATGTACTGTCTTAGTCTTGTTGTGACCCATGCTAATGCCCAATATACCTTTTCAGTCGGTGAATAGTTAAGTTCTTATCCAGTTATTCTTTTACTCACATAGTAAATTGTAGTCTCGAGTTTGCTCTCGTTCTCTTGATCCAATATGGTTCCCATTTCTATTTCTTATACTTTGAGATATACTATTAGAGGGATATCGGGTATGGATAGCATGATCATTAGAGGCAACTTCAAATAGTCTTTGATTTTGTCAAATATATGTTGTCAATGCTCATATTATATCTACTTTTGATCCATTTTTAGTAATTTAAACAATGGGATACATGTAGTGGTGACTTTGGTTATAAACCAACTGATATATATTGGATTTTTCTAAGGAAGTCTCGTACTTCCCGTTCATTTTATATTTTCTGTTTTTCATAAGCATTTTTCGAAGTTATGGACATGACCTTATCAATTTTTGGACTTGACATTCATATCATCCACGTAGACTTCTATTTCTTCGTGGATCATTTCATGGAGTATCATCGTAGTCGCTCTTTGGCACATTACGCCTACTTTTTTATACCAAACAACATGACATAGTAGAAGAACGTGCCTACCTTCGTTATGAATGTGGTATTCTCCTTATCTTCGAAGGCCATTAGGATTTGATTGTATCTTGATAATTCATCCATGCATAATAAAGTTAATGTGTGGTAACCGGAAATTGTCTTAATGGAAACCCTTTTTTAAATCCCTATAATCAACACACATGGATATTTTTCCATCTTTCATTGTAACGGAAAAGACGATGTTTACATTGAGTTTTCTCATTATCAATAGGAACCCTAAAGATATCAGAATTTATAAATGCACCAATGAGAAGTTTGCAAATGCACCAAGAGGATTGGAGGAATAACGAAATATGCATCATCATCGTCGATCGGTTGGTGCACCACCACTGTCGCGGTCTCGATCTGTATTTAAGATACAAGAGATCCTGGATATCCCAAAACCTTAACATCATAGATTAACCCCTTCTTCGATGACGATTCAGGACAGATAAACCTTGCTCTCCTCACTTCCCCAAGCCATCATCTTTATTGGCTTCATAAATGACGGTCACACATAGTGGGTTGAACAAACTAAATTACCCATACTCTCTTCAACTTCAATTCAAAATCTCCAAAAGTATCATTTTTAGAACTTTTAAATCCTTATAAGAGGGGATTTTTCAAATCCTTTTGTAGAAATTCTTCCACTCATACCTTCACATTCCCAATTAATAACGATTTTATGAAGCTCAAAACTTTATTGTCATGAGCTTCTTCAATCATGCATTTATCACATATTTTAAATCCTTAAGGCTGCCTAACTAGCCAACATTTTAACTTGTTACCCTTCCTTTTGCCTCTTAATTTTAAGGACTGTCCATTTGAGGTGCCCCTCCACTAACAACTTCCCACCACTAGAATATGGTTCTTTTTTATCTTTTAAATTTCTTATCTTGTAAGATCAACCACGTTGATCGACTTAAACGAGAGTTTACTCGACTATGGAACAAATATGTTGGGTCAAATTATTTTGACTAAGTGTCAAACTAGTTTGACTATTGGAATTTTGATGATGAATGTATATAAAACTCAATCTATGTCGTCTAATAGTTTTTGGTGCAGGTGTATCGAAAACATGATATATTTGACTTAGTCTTAATGAGGTTCATTAGACTGATTTGGCATTAGATACATTGAGTTGGACCAAGTTAGACGTGCAGTCTAACAGAAGTAGTTAAACGTGCAGTCTAACAGACGTAGTTAGACGTGCAGTCTAACAGACGTAGTTAGACGTGCAGTCTAACAGACGTAGTTAGACGTGCAGTCTAACAGACATAGTTAGACGTGCAGTCTAAGTAGCGGAGTTAGACGTGCAGTCTAATTAATGGAAGTTAGACGTGCAGTCTAATTAATGGAAGTTAGACGTGCAGTCTAACTAGCGGAGTTAGACGTGCAGTTTAACTAGCGGAGTTAGACGTGCAGTCTAACTAGCGGAGTTAGACGTGCATTCTAACTCCTTCAGATTAGTCTAAATGGATGTATAGTTAGACGTCTAACTAATAGAAGTTAGATGTGTAGTCTAATTCCTTCAGATTAGTCTGAAGGGATGTGATATTAGACGTGTTGTCTAATCCCATTAGACTAGGTGGTCTAATGGATCCTGATATTAGACGGGGGCGTCTAATTTCATTAGACGAGGTTGTCTAAGTGAAATACGTGTAATGCGAGGCTTAAGTAGTTGCTTGAAGCTAGCATCCGTCTATCCACGATCAACTAGCTGTACGCTACTCCTACTCCACTTTCCTGTGAAGATCAGTACGAAAACTAGTTGCAACCGATTGATTAATGCCACGTAAGCAAATATTCTTCCCACTACTTGTTTTTGTAGGAATATCCTTGAAGAATATTTGGCGCACTACCAGATTGGTACAGCCACGATCCTAGTGCTCAGAGTCTATTGTGTACTATGGAGGCGCTCCAATGGAAACTCACCACATGTCATTATGGAAGATTCGACCGTTGGTACCTAACCCTTATTTAAAGATCCTCAAGGACAATGGAAGAACCATCGATTAAGCTAATCCTATCAATTGGTATCAGAGCTCTGTTTCTCTTCTCAAACTTTTTCCAAGAATGTCGACCATAACCAAAGATGCTAGTGCTACCACTATTCCCACTTTCTCTAAGGAAAACTATATTGTGTAGAAGAAGAGAGTCTGTGCTCATCTCTCTTCTCTCCATGACGACATGAGGAGTGTCATCACAGATGGTCCTATCAAGATCGATAAGGAGAAATCCGAATGGACCAGTGAAGAAAAGAGGAAGAACAACCTCAACAACATTGCTCTTGATGTTCTGTACAGATCTCTCGATGACAGCATGTTCAACTACATCATCGAGTGTGATACTGCTAAAGAGGTCTGGGACAGACTCACCCAACTATGTGAGGGCAACGAGCAAACCAAGGAAAACAAGATAATGGTTGATACTCAACAGTTTGACAGTTTCAAGATGCATCCTGGTAAAACAATGAACGAGTTCGACACCAGATTCAGCCAAATTGTCTCCTCCTTATCTATCATTGGCAAGACCTATAACAACAGGGAGCTTTCTATTAAGGTCATGCGTGCTCTTCCGAGGGAATGAGACATAAAGACAATGGCTATGAGGGAATCCAAAGATCTCAACAAGATCTCTCTCTTCGACCTGTTTGTTAATCTCAAGGCCTACGAGTTCGAGATGAACTGTAGGATTGAAGAAGATCAATCCACATCCATTATCATTGCCAAAGTATTGGTGACTGCTGAAGAGCCACTATTAGCTACTGATGTGAAGATGGCGGTGCAGAAACTGAGCAGCGATACCATGTCTCTCTTCGTGAAGAAGTTTGGCGACTTCATGAAGAAGAGAAACTCTAACTCAAGATCTTCAAATTCCAATGACAATAAGAAATCCAAGGCTAATGTTAAATGTTATAACTGTGGTATTGCAGGTCATTACCAATCGGAATGCCGTAATCCTAAGCGTGAAGATAAGAAGGATGATGAAAAGGAGCTGAAGGCTCTTATGGTAGGAGATGGTCAGAAAAGTTATCAAGAGAACAACTGGTAGTTGCACTAGATGACATGGTCATAGAGTACAGAAAGCTTGCAGAATCCCTAAATAAAACAAAATCGTTACCTGAAGTGTCTCAACCAGTTTTACCTCAAACTCTTGAATCAAATGTTTTTGAAAAGAAATTTGCAGAGATCTCATCTGAGAATGAGATGCTCAAAGAACAGATTCAAACTATTTCTAATGAAAAAAGAGGCTAAACTATGTTGTCAGTGTATGGACAAGGTCTAGAGAAGCTATCAAATATTAGATCAGCATGTTGAAACCTGCTGGATCTAGATCCGGTTTAGGATTTGATGGCGATGACTCAAACCTGTCGTGCAAAAAGTCAAACTCAATGAATGACAAGCTTAAGCCAATAAGCTTTGTTAAAGGAAGTTTGACTAATATTGAATCTGATCTCATTCATGAAGAAATAGCTTTTAAGAATGAAATAATTTATGTTCCACCGACCGTTAACTGCATGAAAAATAAGTTAGAAGCATCTAACAGGTCTGGCAATCTAAAACCTGACTCAAAGTCAAGGAATTTTAAAAGAAAGTCTTCTTCAAAAGCTAAGGGATCAGTTGCTAGAAGGAAATCGTCTGCTAAGTCAAAATCATACGCATTAATCACAACACAAAATGGGAAATCCATTAGAATATCTCAGATATGGATTCCTAAGGGACTAATTGATCAAGGACCCAATTGAATATGGGTACCAAAGTTTGTAAATAGTTTCTTATGTAGGTGATGCAGGAGGGCTACAGGAAGGAAGCATGGAGAATATTCTTTTGAATATATATCTTAGAAGATCAACAATGGCCTTTGCCATTCTAGAAGACTAAATGTTTTTCTTTGTTTTTGTATTAAAAATACTTTTGGTCCTAAGGACCTCAAAACATTAATTTATTCATTTTGTACATGCACAAAATGAGAAGGAGAAATTATTTTGAAAATAAAGATACTCTCAGACGAAAGGCCTTAATTGGTCTATTAGACGAAGTCGTCTAAAGAAAGAGGCATGTACTTAGACGTATTTTTGCTCACACTCTATGCATCTAAGTCTATATGTCTTGGTTTAAAACCTGCGCGGTTAGACGTACACGTCTAATAGACGTTAGATGTTTTTACGTCAAGAGCAAGTGGATGCTCACATCTAACCAAACACACGTCTAATACGTGATGTTCATGCGTAATTAGACATACAAGTCTAATAGACATAAGACGTAAATATATGACACGTGATTAGACGCTTGTGTCTAATAGACTCATGCGTCTAATAGACGTTTAGTTTTCATAAATGGGTGTAGTAATAAAAACGTCTAACTACGTGTGTATTAGACCGATCAAGGACAGCTGTCCCACGTGAGGAGATATCTGTTTTCCCACTCAAACATTAAAATAGTCATCTCCGAATAACATGAAGACACATGTCTTTCAATGTTAAGAGATATTGACTAATATACCCTCAATATAATGATGACTCTTTGGAAAGGACGTCTAAAATTAATTGATGGGCCATACCCCTAGGAAAAAAAACGATGGTTACCGTATATGAATCTTGGTAGTCTATATAAGGACTTTTTTACATGAGATTGAAAACCTTTTCTCACTCAAGATTTATAAGAACCCTAGATTTCTATGATTTTCTCTCTCAAAAATCTTCGTTTTTTGTGTATCTATTCGTATTCTTCTGAAAAATGGGAAACAAGAGAATCACGCTCGGTCATTGTACTTTGTAGGTGAATTTTCCTTCCGTTTACACGTTCGATCAGCATGAGGTGGTCAAAATGTTCAGATGCCTTGAATATTCCGGTCTGGGAAAGTATCTAGGAGGGCCGTTCATCTTCTATGAAAAAGAAGTGAGGGAGTTCTTCAAATCTACAACAATGGTGGGCGATTCTATTGTAGCAAGCATAAATGGAACCGAAATCTCCTTCAACGTAGCGGTCTATGCGGAGTTCTTTGAACTTCCATCTGAAGGGCATACGTTCAACCGACATTTGCCATCGGAGGTGACTGAGGAAATGAAGACGATCTTCTCAGCCGATGGTTCGACGATTCGACTAAATGGGAGTAAGAAGGCTCTCAAACCACAGTTCATTTTGCAGAATGACGTGGTGGCGAAAGCGCTTCAAGGGATGGCTGGATCGTTCAATCTTTATAGTAAATATTGGTTTGACTATATGTCTGCCATCTTAAAGGGGATTCAGGTCAACTAGGCCTTAACGCTGTTCCAGAACCTTTGCTTCTTAATCAACCAGGAGAACAAAGAGAGCATAAACTTTGCTGCTCATCTAAGTCGATTGCTGGAGCATTTGGGGGTCCCAATGGAGGATTCTGAACCAATCAACCCGACCGGGGTGTACACTGTCTTCACAGTCGCTAACACCCTAGTCAGAATAAAGAACAATAAAGAGTCTCTTTCGGGAGCCTCAAGCCACCAGACAGCAAGAAGGTCTGTTACCCGGTCCAAACATCCAGCGGCTTTTGTCCTGTCTACAGGAGCCAAACGAACCAAAACTGTGAACGAGACTGAGGCTAGTTCTACCAGTCTTAAGAGCTCCTCGAAGAAGGATTCTGGAATAGTTGATTCCAGAGTTAGGCAAGGTCCAGTCGAACTTGCCATTATTCTTATGTCTCACCTGTCTCCGGCTGCTAGTCAATTGCGGAGATCATCAAAGTCCTCTGTTTCTATAGGAGAGAAATCAAAGGCGCCTCGCGCGTCCAAATCGGTGAAAGCGTCATCGAAGTTAACCCCTTCCCAATCTTCGGCCGTAGTGCCCAAATTCAATGTTCCTGAGATGTAACAGGATAAGTCTGTTTTTATTCCTAAGAAGAATCTGCTGCCGGGCCAACTGTTGAACCAATTGGTCCAACCAATGAAAATTTTGATAGGGTTGCGTCTCATGTTCATCAATCTGATCTTATAGCCTCAGGTGCTACAGAACGCGCTGAACCAGAGAAAGGTGATGCTCTTACTTCAACTACTGGTGATGAACTTGAGAAGGCTAATTCTATGTTAATAGAACTGCCTCACAATCCAAACATTGTCCCAACGGAGTCTCTAGTGAGTGGAAAGATAGTTCCAGACGAACTTACACCAGGACTCTTCGTCCAACCCTTGACTGCCCATGAAATCATGCGTTCTGCAAGACAATCTGCTGGAATTGTTTTTGGGGAACCAAGGCCCTTTCCAAAGCCTGTTGAGGTTATTAGAAAAGGGAAGGATGTTGCAACAAATGTTGATGAGGAAGTTTCTAAGGCAACGTGTATTGTTGACCTCATGATGGATCAGGCCAAGGCTGTTGCTGCTGAAAAGATTGAAATCTTCGATACTTGAGTACTAAATAGAATGTCTATCAAGTACATCGGGGTCATCAAAGGCAAAGGAATAACCAGTCAATGGTTGCAGCTCGTCAAAAATGAGAAAATGGTCTTGAAGTGGACTAAGACTTCAGAAGTGTATGAAACTCTTAAGAGAAAAGAGCTAGTGAAAGAAAACTTGAGAGGAAGAGCTCTCTTTCCTATTCTCTAGGCCAGAAGAGACAACTTCAATCCTATTGAGAAAGGTGTTGAAGCAAAAGCAAAAGCTTTGAAGAGATTGGACGAAATCATGGAGGATTATATTTCGGTGGTTACACGGTACGTTCATGGAGCAAGATGTTCAGGAGCTAGCCCATTTGGTAGTTCCTCAGATGAAGATGAACGAATGGACATATATGATGATGCTGCTGATAAAGATGAGCAAGTTACTTCTGATTGAACATGGATGTTTTTCTGCAGAAGAAAATCGTCTAATGGCTCAACCCTCTATTGAGCAAGCCGAGGAACCTATTCAATCGAACCCATCTATTGAAGAAGAAAAAGTTATTCAAGAGCATGTTCAAACTCTTGAAGATGATGCTGATCAAGAGCCCGTTCAAGCTCTTGTGACTCAAGAAAGGGAAATTGTTGAAGAGTCTGATCAAGCTCTTATTACCCATGAAGAAGAAGTGGTGGAATCCCCTGTTGTTCGAACAGAGACATCTCAAGAAAAAGAGGCTGAAGTCAGTCATCCTGAGGTTGCCAAATCAGAGGGGGAATCATCAAAATACAAAGAAGTTGAGAAGATTTCCTCATCTGAGGGGGAACAAGATAAAAATACTCGAACATTCAAGCCTCTACCATTTCCCAATATCAATGCTGCAAATGTCCATGAGAATATTCTCAATCCTTATCACAGTTCAGGAAACTTGCTCAAAAGGATTGACAGGGCAGAGAAAGAGTTGGAAGAAGAAGAACAAGATAAATTTGATAGTGAATCAGAGAAGGATGAACCTGAGCAATCCATGCAAGTTCATACCAACATCAGCCCCATTCAGATCGTTGCAGCAGATTCACAAGAGAATTAATCTAATGAAGGATCTTCAGCCGACGGTTCAAAGCTCATTAAGTCTATGTCAACTTTGTTAGAAACGCTTCAGAAGAATGTGGCAGTTATGCAATCCAACATGAAGAAAATCATGAAGACCCAAAAGGAGGACAAGAAGAACTTTGTTGATCTTGTTAAAACTTATAATTAGACGTGAGTCTAATTCTATTAGACGAGGCGGTCTAATAGACGTTTCTATTAGAAGGAGATGTTTGATTTCATTAGACTGATTTTTCAAATCCATCTAACTGAAATATGTCTAATGCTCAGTTTAAGTAGTATGCTTGAAGCTAGTATTTTACCTACCCATGTGCTATAGCTGTACTCTACTCATGCTCCACTTTCTAGTGAAGATTATTACAACAGCTTTATGCAACCAACCAAGGAATGCCACGTAAGAGAATTTTACTCACATTACTTGTTTTGCAGGTACATCCCTGATGGAATATTCGGCGCACTACTAGTGATGTACGGCCACGATCCTTGTGCTAAGAACCTGCTGTGTACAATGGACGCTTTCCAATGGAAGAATGCCACGTATCATTCTAAAAGATTCGACCGTTAGCTCTTGCTCAATATTTAACAAATATAAAGGACAACATAAAATCTGCGCCATATACAACGAATAAACAATCGGATTTTACAGAGAGAGAAACTGTTCTATCATCTTGCTTACTGAATTCAAGCCTTTGAATACTCATACTGTGAAGCTGCTTTCTGATTGTATTGTGTGTGAATCAAGAGAGAGCTAGAATCAAAACACCTTTAGCTGAGTGATATTCTTCATCTTGTAATTGAACAGAAAGTGTTCTGTTCAATAGTGAGCTAAGTGTGTGTAAACTGTATTTGATTCAAATCATATTATAGTGAATCCTTCTGGTGGTTGGATGAAGTGGTGACGTAGGAGAGTTTATCCAAACATTCATAAACAAACTGCTGTGTTCTTCATTTCTGTCATCTTTTCATATTTCATCTTGTGCTTCAAACCCAAGTAAACAATTCCTCCTTGAATCTGTTTCAAGTGTTTACAAGTGTTTGCGTAGAATAAAAAGCGAATTAAATCCTTAACAGGATTTCTTTCACACTGTTTTTCATAAGCCTTCATCCTTAGCCAGACCCCCGTCTCTATCGATAAAGCCGATCCTATCAATTGGTATCAGAGCCCTGTTTCTATTCTCAAGCCTTTCCTGAAATATGTCGACCATAACCAAAGATGCCAGTGCTACAGCCATTCTAACTTTCTCTCGAGAAAACTACATTGTTTGGAAGAAAAGAGTTCGTGCTCATCTCTCTTCTCTCAATGATGATATGTGGAGGGTTGTCACAGAAGGTCCTATCAAGATTGATAAGGAGAAGGCTGACTGGACCGATGATGAAAAGAGGCAGAACAACCTCAACAACGTGGCTCTTAATGTTCTGTACAGATCTCTCGATGACAGCATGTTCAACTACATTATCGAATGCGATACTGCCAAAGACGTCTGGGATAGACTCACTCAACTGTGCGAGGGCAATGAGCAAACCAAGGAAAACAAGATCATGGTTGCCACTCAATAGTTCGATAGCTTCAAAATGCGTCCTGGTGAAACAATGAACGATTTCAACACCAGATTCGGCAAGATCGTCTCCTCTCTATCTATCCTAGGCAAGACCTATAGCAACCGGGAGCTTGCTATCAAGGTCATGCGTGCTCTTCCAAGGGAATGGGACATAAAGACTATGGAGATGAGAGAATCCAAAGATCTTAACAAGTTATTTCTCTTTGATATCTTTGCTGATCTCAAGGCCTATGAGTTCGAGATGAACTGTAGGATGGAAGAAGATCAACCCATGTCCATTATCATTGCCAAGACGCTGTGACTGCTGAAGAGCCACCAACCGCTCCGGATGTGAAGATGGCAGCTCAGTAGCTGAGCAGCGATGCCATGTCTCTCTTCGTGAAGAAGTTTGGCAACTTCATGAAGAAGAGCAACTCCAACTCAAACTCTTCAAATTCCAATGACAATAAAAATCTAAAGTTAATGTTACTTGTTTAAACTGTGGTATTAAAGGTCATTATGCATCGGAATGCCGGAAGCCAAAGCATGAAGATGCCAAGGATGACGGAAAAGAGCTGAAGGCTCTTATGGCAGGTGACGGGAAGAACAGAGGAAGCAACCGTGACTCTTACTTTTCATCTAGTGAAAGTGTTGAAGAAGAGGTGGCTTGCTTCATGGCAAGAGAAGATGAAGAAAGAACTCAGGAGACTGAGGTATTTGATTTCTCTTCCGAAAGGTTTTCAAGGGAACAACTGGTAGCTGCACTAGATGACATGGTCATCGAGTACAGAAAGCTAGCAGAATCCTAAATGAAACTAAATCTTCATCAGATGTAAACAAACCAAATCT
The DNA here is from genome assembly GCF_907164915.1 of Impatiens glandulifera. NCBI lineage: Eukaryota > Viridiplantae > Streptophyta > Magnoliopsida > Ericales > Balsaminaceae > Impatiens > Impatiens glandulifera. Next base: position 37,415,045 of record NC_061865.1, read on the forward strand.
GTCTCAAGCTGAAGAGTCAAATGTTTTTGAAAACAAGATTGAAGAGATCTCATCTGAGAATGAGATTCTCAAGGAACAGATTCAAACTCTTTCATCTGAAAACAAAAGGTTAAACTATGTTGTCTGTGCATGGACAAGGTCTGGAGATGCTGTCAAATATCAGATCAGCATGTTGAAACCTGCTGGATCTAGATCCGGATTGGGATTTGATAGCAATGACCCTAACCTGTCATGCAAAAAGTCAAAATCATATGACAAACTTAAGCCAATAAGTTTTGTCAAAGTAAGTATGACTGACATTGAATCTGATCCTATTCATGAAGAAGTTGCTTTCAAAAATGAAATAGTTTATGTTCCACCTACTATTAGTTGGCTTAAGAATAAGCTGGAAGCAGCTAACTAGTCTAGCAATCTAAAACCTGACTCTAAGTCAAGGAGTTTTAAAAGAAAATCATCTTCAAAAGTTAAAGGATTAGTGTCTAGCAGGAAGTCATCTGCTAAGTCAAAATCTTATGCATTTTTTGGGAAAAACGACTTAGCGTCATTTCATTAAAAATTCCTAAAAACGGGGAAAAAACCACGAGTTTAAGAGATCATTCTAGACAGGCCTAGAATAATTTTGAAGTCGTAACATTCTGAATAAAAGCTAAAAATCTAAAAACGTAAATGAATTATCTGTTTACAATGCTTTCAATTTTAGTGAGTTTAAAAAACGGTAAATTCCAGTTCCTACAGATATTCCAGTTCTGCTCCGTGCTTGGAATTCTTCTCCACGTTCCCGCGAGGGCGCTGCAATCCGATACAATATCTTTCCATAACTCGTCAATGCTCCAGCGGGTTCTGTCATATACCCTTGCATTCCATTCTTTCCAAATGTTATACACCACTGCTCCAAAGCCGCACTTGAACACGCTTGTTGCAAATCTATTTCCCTTGGCTTTGAGTAGTGCTGCTTCTTTGATTTTATTCCATTGCTCGGGAAACTGATCAGCTCCAGGATTTTATAAAATCTGTCCCAAAGCTCCGAAGCAATACAGCCGCTCCCGAATAGGTGATCTATGGTTTCTTCATTTTCTATGCATAGAAGACAGCTCGCGTCCGGGATGCTCATATACTTACTAATACGATCACGAGTGCTGAGTCTTTCCCAGAAGGCGAGCCATAGGATGAATTTGTGTTGAGGGATAATCTTCGTTGACCATACAAGAGTAGCCCATTCTACTTTCTGCGCTTTTTCCCGGATTACCTCCCATATTTTCTTCAATACCATCTTCCCATTGTCCTCAGCTTTCCATTCATGAATATCCGGTATGTCGTGTAGTTGTATGTTACTTATATGATTAAATATCCTCTTTCCTTCTGGAATTCTTCTCAAGAGCAAGTTCCAATTCCCGTCTTTGATGTCTTTGATTTTCGCTTTTACGCAGTCCCTTCTGATACGAGTATTTTGAAACTCATCCTTGTCGATGATAGGATGGTTTTCAAACAAAGGGTCGTGCCAGAATAGAGTGCCTTTCCCGTTCCCTAGTCGGATGTCTTAAAGATCTGCAATATCGCTTCTTAGTTTAAGAATCTTTTTCAAAGACCAGCTCATACCTTCGTGAATTTTGAAGGTCCAGATGCTGGTTTCGTATTTCATAAACCTCGTATGCACCCATTTGATCCCTCTTCCTGTTTTTTGAAAAACTCCAGAACCCCATCAGTAACATCTTTACCCACAACCGACCAATTATCTTTGAAGAACTGTGCATTAAACCCATAAGGACCCGGGCTTTTATTCCCATCAATACTAAATAGAGCTTCTTTAACCTCAACCTTCGTGACCACCCTTATCAACTCGCGACTATCTTCTGCAGAGATTTTCCTATCAATAATATGATACAAGGTATTCAGGTGACTTTGATGCTGCTTTCTTGTACCCATAAGCTGCTTATAGAAATCAATAGCTAGATCTTGGACACCCTTTTGACCCTGAACATATTCACCATCATCATTCTTCAGCCTGTACACATTGTTTCTCATGTTTCTAGCCTTGCATTTTCTGTAGAAGAAAGCTGTGTTTTTGTCACCCAACGAGAGCCAGCTCTGTCTTGATTTCTGTCTAACAAACTTTTCTTCAAGCAGACTCAGCTTCATGAAGTTTTCAAGTGCATATCTTTCTGTTTCATTGAGTTGTTCAACACTATCATCCCTTAATAACATTTTCTGAACCTCTTCCTGTTCTTCTCTAGTAGCCAGAACTCTATTGGAGATATTATTGAACTTCTTCTTGTAAAAGCTTTGGAGATGATTCTTCAGGAGCTTAAGCTTCTCAGAAACCCTATACATGTTAGAACCTCTGACATCTGTTGACCATACGCTTTCAAGAATACCCTTGAATTTATTATTATCCATCCAGAAATTTAAAAATTTAAGGGGCCTTTTGAACCTCTTCCTTTTCCCAAAACAATTTAATCGGACAGTGATCATATATACCCGGATTTAAAACATGAAGTTGACTTCTCGGAAATTGGTTAATCCAGTTCTCATTTACCAAACATCTGTCAATTCTACTTTTTCTAATTTGCTCATTCCCTCTCGTAGAAGGACAAGTGAAGAAGTTCCCAGAATTGGTAGGCTCAATACAACCCATATCTCTGATGCAGTCATTAAAGTCAATCATATCCCGAGTTATTTCAGATTTTGGGCTACGATCAGATTCATTTCTGGTTACGTTGTAATCACCGAGGACAGCCCAAGATTTATCAATACTGATCCAGTTTCTAAGACAATTCCAGAGGAGTCTTCTGTCAGTGCTTGAGTTGCTACCATAGACAATAGTAATAAGATTAAACACGATTCTTGTGATTCTGTCTTTGACCTCATCTAGGATTGCTTGATCATTCGAAAAGAGAGATATCACCTCAACAACTTTGTTATCCTAAATAACCCAGATTCCGCACGTTTTGTCATTTGAGTTGTGAATAATTTCCCAGCTACTATCAATACACAGTTTGCTAACCTACTCAACGTTCCGACTTTTGACTTTTGTCTCAAGAATACCCATAATAGCGATCTTCTGATTCTCAATGATCCTCCTGATTTCCTTACATTTTAGAGGGTCATTGAGTCCCCTTATGTTCCATGTCACTATATTCATGAATGAATATAAGTGTTGGGTTCCTGACTTTCCAGACTGTCCTGGACCTCTTCATCAGAGAAATCATAAGCATCACTTGCCTCACTATCCTCAATGGCTACAGCTTGATTACATGGAATACTATTGCCATTGAGTGAGGATTGCCTCATGTAGATCTCATCTCCTCCCGTGATAGATTTAGTGGCTTCTGAATTCAGGATCTTTCTGCTTTGTCTTCGATTTTCATCTTATTCTGTTTTAGTAGGTCTTTTCTGACTTCGAACCTCTTCACTACTGGATTCATGTTTGTTATTAGTTTTAATTCTCCCTACTTCAGAACTAAGGCACACTACCTTATTCAAGACCAAATTGTCTTCTTCTGCACTTGATCTTTTGATTTCACAAAACCCAAGATTTCCCAGTCCATTATCAAGAGCTTTTTTATTACTTATTCCAAGATTCTCCTGTTCATCATCTAGAAAGGTGGCTCTAAGCCCAAGGATCAGGTCATTTCGAATTTTGATGACATTGTTTTTTCGGTTCCTGCTTGTATTCCTAGAACTGTGAAGCGTAGACTCACGACCTATTGGAGTGCCTTTAGATCCAATTTTGCTTGTTTCATATGGGCCAAGTATTCCCCGTCCCATAGATCTTTGAATTCCAGAAACTTTGGAACCAGGACATGTAGTTACATCAAGACCAGTTCTTTGATCAGTATTGGAATCGGTGGAGTTAGGACCAACAATAGTATCATCCACAATAATAGGACTTGTGCCAGTATTAGGACCAATATAGCCGGGATCAGTAATGGTTGCACATTTTTCATCGGGACCTGTAGTAGCAAGTCTGGTAGCTTGAGTAGTTTTATGATCAGCAAGTCCAAGACCAAGCTTAATATGGTCAATATGTCTAGGAACAGTAGCTTTATGAGGAACTCTAGGACCGATGTGTCTATGTCTAGCTTTATCAAGACCGATACCCTGACCAGGACTGACATTTTGAACAGAAGCTATTCTTGAGAAAACAGAATCCCTAGGACCGGTGCCCTGAACATGACCAATATGATCAACGTTAGTAGGGCCAACTTGTACCCTTACCCACTTCATTCTTTTTCCTATCTTCTTCCTTACCCTTATCTGTTCTTGCTTTTGGTTGCCCATCTTATCATCTTCGGTGCGTTCATTGTTGTTAAGTTCAGACCTGTTCACATTTCTCTCAACCTGAGCCTGGTTAGAGTCATTGATATCGCTTACTTGAGTGTTGTTATTAGCCTTCAATTTTAGATTATTATTGACTGGACATTTATTCGTGTTGTGTGTGAAAGTGCTACATCATATACATCGATTTGGTTTCCATTCGTATTGTACTCCAATGTCAAATAAATTTCTCAGTCTATCTTTAAGTTCAAGCTTAATTGGAAGAGAGCTACTTGGATGGATTTCGACACTAACTCTAGCCACAGATGCACGCTCGTAGCCTTCCATTGCTGGGTCAAACTTAAGTGGTTTGCCTATAATGCTTGAAATATAGGTTAGGCCCATCGGGTTGCACATGTGTGGTGGAACATTCTTGAGATTCACCCAGATTTGTTCAAGTTCAGGCGGTCTATGATTAGTATTAAGTTCCTCGCTCCACTTGTACAACTTGAATCTTTTTCCCCTGATAAAAGTATATTCGCTCTCTATGATCAACTTTATTTCGCTTCCATTCCTGAAGGATAGAAAGTAGAATCCGTGATCATTGATTGTGATCCTCTCTAGACCAGAAGATTCCCACTGACCCATCAACGTTCTTTTAACCTCTGCAAATGGTGCCTTCATGTTGCCCATAAAATGATCAACTATGACAAACTCCCATGCCATGACGCATTTTTCTTCAGTTTCTGGTGGCAGCTCAAACCGGTGCGGATGATCAAGTGTAATTACCTTTGGGAATAAGGTGTCTATCTGGAATTTTCCCTTTTCTGGATCGCTCATGGAATTTCCATTCCACACCTTTCCTTCTTGCCAGGCTTTGTTTGGGAAAATCTTATGCATTAATCACAACACAAAATGGGAAATCCATCAGAATAACTCAAATATGGATTCCTAAGGGATTAATTGATCGAGGACCCAGTTGATTATGGGTACCAAAATGTGTAAATAGTTTCTTTTGTAGGTGATGCAGGAGGATTGCAGAAAGGAAGCTAGAAGAGTACTCCTCTGAGCACATAGCCTGGAAGATCAACAATGGCATTTGCCATTCTAGTAAAATAAATGTTTTTATTTGTTAAAAATATTTTTGGTCTTTGAATCACAAAAATTATTTATTACATTTTTTAATGAGAGGGAAATTTACTTTGGAAGTAAAGATACTCTCTAGACGAATATCCTTAATCGGTCTAATTAGACAAGTGTGTCTAAAAGAAACAGTGTGTACTTAAACACATTTTTGCTCATAATCTATACATCTAAGTCTATATGTTGAGGTGTTATACCTACGCAGTTAGATGGACACGTCTAATAGACGTTAGACATTTTTACGTCATGAGCAAGTGGATGCTCACGTCTAATTAAACATACGTCTAACACGTGGTGTTTATGCGGTATTAGACGTACACGTCTAATAGACATTAGACGGATTTTATAACACGGAATTAGACGTATGCGTCTAATAGAAGTATCCGTCTAATAGATGTTTTGTTATATAGATTTGTGGAGTAAGAAAAACGTCTAACTACGTGCTGATTAGACTGATCAAGGACAGTTGTCCCACGATTGAGAGTTATTTATTTTTCCCGCTCAAAATATCAAACAGTCATCTCTTAATAACATGAAGACACGTGTCTATCAAGTTTAGAGAAAATGAGTGATATACCCTCATTTTTAATGATGTTTCCTTGAAAAAGGACGTCTAACATTTATTAATGGGTCATACCCTTAAGAAAACACGATTATTCTGTATTTCTCTCTTCTGTCTATATAAGGATATTAGTGCATGAGTTTGAAAGCTTTCAATCTCTCGAAATCCTTAAGAACCCTAGCTTTCTTTGCATTTCTCTCTTCAAATTTCTCTAAAATATTGTGTCGTTTCATATTCTTTCGAAAATGGTGAAGAAAATCACTTTGGGTCATTGTACTTTGTAGGTGGATTTTCCATCTGTATACACGTTCGATCAACCGGAGGTGGTGGAGATGTTCCGAACCCTAGAATATTATGGGTTAAGGAAGTATCTTGGCGGTCCGTTCATTTTCTATGAAAATGAAGTTCGCGAGTTCTTCAAAACGACAACTATGGTGGGTGAATCCATCGTAGCAACCGTCGACGGCATGGAGTTCTCCTTCGATGAAGCAGTCTATGCGGAGTTCTTTGAACTTCCGACGGAAGGGCACTCATTCGACCTGATCCTTTCACCAGAAATCATGGAGGAGATGAAGAGAACCTTTTCTGCCGATGGTTCGATAATCCATGTTAATGGACTCAAGAAGGCATTCAAACCGCACTTCATTCTGCTGAACGACATGGTGACAAAGGCGCTACAAGGGAAATCTGGCTCCTTCCATCTCTATAGTCAAGATCGCTTTGATTATATGTGCGCTATCTCTAAGGGAATCTAGGTAAACTGGGCTCACACCGTTTTCCAGAACTTATGTTTCTCGATCTGTCAGACGAACAAGGAAAGCATAACATTTGCGGCTCAACTAAGTCATCTGTTGAAGCATTTGGGGGTTCCTATTGGTGAACCCGTGCAGATCAACTCTCCAAGAGTATATACTGCCCTTACAGTGGCTAACACACTGATGAGGTTGAAGAACAATCTTGAGTCTGCATCTGGTGCATCTAGTTACCAAACTGGTGGAAAACCCTCTACCCGATCCAAGTAACCTTTATCAAGCCCCGCCTATTTCCCGACACCATTGTGGGAAATGTTCACGAAAATATCAACATTCCTATTCACTACTCTGGGAATCTGTATGAGAGATTTCAGAGAGCAGAAGAAGAAATAGCAGAAGAAGAGCGAGATGAAGCTGCTAAGAAAGCCGAAATGAATCAACCGGAGAAATCCTTGCAGATTCACACAAACTTTGAGCCGATTCAAAGTATGGCAGCAGAGTCTGAAGAAAATTCAACAAATGAAGGAACCTCTGCTAGTGGCAACAAAATGTTAAAATCTATGTCTTTGGTGCTCTCATCTCTTCAGAAGAGCATGATAAAGTCCTTGAATAATCAGGAAGAAGAAAGAAAGGATTTTGCTGAAATTCTCAAAGTTCTCAAAAAGTTGGACAACACCTTGAAGAAGAACACGTATGAGACTCATGTCTCAAATATAAACTACTCAAAGTTTGAAAAGCAACTTATCAATCGTCAAACTGAATTATTGGACATTGAAAGGCAAATCAATGATGAACGCCACAGGGAAACCTTAGAAGAATTCAGTCTGGTGAAGAACCAAATGGTAAAAATTCAGGGCTGCTTAAGTAGAAATGACAATGAACGACAGGAATTTGCTGACTCCATTGCAAGGAAGTTTCAAGCAAAGGAGAACGCAAAGGCCAATGCTGAATGTGATCAATCTCGACCCGCTCAAGGTGAATCAAGTAGAAGAAATGATGGCGTGTCAACCAGAACTAGATTCAGGCTTGCTCCAAGCAACGATGACAATCCTAGGCCAACCAATAGAGGTGGAAGTCGAAGTGGTAATGATCGTGGAGGTCGAAGTGGTGGTGGCCGGAGTAGGCTAGCCAATGTTGATCAAGGAGGTCGTGGCAGCGGTAATGAACGTGGTGGTAGATCAAGTGGAGGTGGTCGTGGTGGTCGCGGATATCCTTCCTTCTTCAACATGCTTCCCGGTCAAGAAATGAGTCCAACCGATCCTCGAGTTAAAAGGGAAGAACAATAATCTCTTTTTATACTCTATTCAAGTCTTTCAAACAATAATCTCTTTTTATACTCTTTTTGGGTCAAATTATTTTGACTGTGTGTTGAAATAATTTAACTATTGAGATTTTGATGATGAAATGACTTATGAGTTTTGATGCAGGTGTATTGAAACAATATTTCATGAGACCTGGCTCTAATGAGGATCATTAGACCGATTTTGGCAATGAATGCATATAATTAGACGTACAATCTAACTCATCGGAGTTAGACGTGTAGTCTAATGGATGCATAGAGTTAGACGTACAAAAATTCATACTTGTATCTTACTTGGAGTAAGTAAAGGGTCAAAAGCTTACATATTGTATGATCCTATATCCAATAAGGTCGTCTTAAGTAGAGATGTTATTTTCGATGAGAACCATCATTATAATTGGGACACTATGAAGAAGAAACTTATTATAAACATCCATTACAAGTCTACACCCACTACTACAATAGAAGCCTCAACACATGCTACTCAAATTCAGTTAGGTGAAGATACTATACCTAACACAGTTCCTCTTGCAACAAAAAGAGTTAGAAGTGAATATAGACAACCTCCTAGTTAGCATGGAGATTTCATTTCTAGTGAATCTTTTATTAACAATAATAAAGAAGGAATCACCATGTATGTAGACATAAATCCAACCTTGAAGAAGTAAATGAAAATAATAAATGGATGGAAGCTATGAGGTGAAACAAGACACCAACTAAGAAAAATAAAACATGGAATCTAGTCAAATTACCAAAAGGAGAAAAAAATGACTTGGATAAAATAATTTATAAAAAAATGTGAATGAATACGTTGAAGTTGATAGATATAAAGTAAGATTTGTAGACAAAGTATATACTACAATGAAGTGTTTGCACTGATTGCTAGATGGCACACGATAATGTTGCTAATTTCGATGGTGGTACAAAACGGTTAGATTCTATTCAAGATGGATATGAAAAGTGTATTTTTACATGAAAGGTTGATTAAAGAAGTCTATGTTGATAAAAAAAGGAGTTTTGAAATAAAGATAGAAGAAACTAAGGTATACAAACTGAAAAAAAAAAGTCTTATACGATTTAAAACAAACACCTTTAACATGGTATAGTAGAATAGATTATTACTTTTTCAAACAAGGTTTTATTAAAAGTTCATAGGAACTTATTCACTTTGTGAAGCGTGAAATAGATGAAAGAATTATATATGTCATCTTATATGTCGATGATCTAGTTCTCACCGAAAATTATGTGAATCTTATTAATTCTATTAAGTAGTCCGGGATGATGGAATTTGAAATGACTAACCTTTGTAAGATGAGGTATTTTTTTGGGTTGAAATTTTTCAAGACAATGGAGGAATTTTTATCAATCAACAAAGGTATACCAAGGAGATCTTAACTAGGTTTGATATGACCGATTCAATTCTGTTTCTAATCATATTGTCCCTAGTACTATAGTTGATAAAGATGAAGTAGGAATCAAGGTTGATAGCACATTGTTTAAATAAATGATGGGTTTTCTAAGGTATTTTACTGTTACTCGACAAGACAATATATTTGTAGTTGACATCGTAAGTCGGTATATGGAACATCCTAATGATTTTCATTTGGAAATTGTGAAGAGGATACTCCATAATTAAAGGGGACTAGGTCATTTGATATACATTATGAGTTTAAAAAAAAGGAGGAACTGGTGGGATTCAAAAATAGTGACTGGAGGTAATTCAAATGATAGAAAAAGTACGTAAGGATTTGTTTATATATGATGAATAAAGGAATAGTGGCATGGTGTTCTAAGAAGCAACCGATTGTAACTCTTTCTACTACATAGGCTGAATATGTTGCGGCTGCGTTATGTGTGTGGTATTAGGATAAAGGGAATTCTGGAAACTCTTCAATGCTCTTAAGAAAATTGTTTAACTATGTATTGTGAGAATGCTTCTACTATTAGGTTGTTTAAAAATGCAGTTTTAATAAGAGAAACAAACACATATTCAATATCACTTTATCACGATTTATCTAACGATGGCTTAATAGAACTAGTTTATTGTAGAGTCAGAAACAGATTGGATGTTATGACAACATCATTGAAGACTAAAGCTTTTGAGAGACAAATAAGAGCTATGGGAATTGCTGATTATAAACTTAATGCTAATGTATTTTAGTTTACGAGAGAAATTGTTATTTTATTTAATAATAGTTAATTCCGGTTGAATAAATCTATTGACTCAGTCATTTAGTCATTTTTTTTTATACTTAGGTTTCCTTTTAATTAGCATAATTTATTTTATTAGTTTAGTTTATTTTCAATTTTGTAGCTTACTCTGTTTTAAGGCTATTTAAAGGCCAAGTAAGTAACGAGAAATGAAAGTTTTTTTTAATATTGATATCGTTTACAATTTCAACTCTTCTGTTCCACAAGAAGAACAATGACATGCCAATATTTAATAATATGACAAATAAATAGATTGTTAACCTTTGATATTTTAATAAATAAAGCGATTTAATATTATTATTTTTATCACAAGATGCTTAATATTATTATTTTTATCGCAAGATGCCGACGTGGCTCACTTCACATTAAATAACCACACAATATTGATATGAGATAAATACATCAACCAACACATATTCATCATAAATTACATTACTCTTATATATGGATTTTAATACTTGACATCATTCAAAGGAAAGTTGAATTGGCTCAATGAGGAGCATGGTGACACGATCTTTGTTTTTTCCTTTAGTATTATGCCCATGTGCATCTCCATATTGATACATGTAATGACCTGCTCTCGCAATATTTGTTGCTATATCCACCGACTTCCTACTAAATGGGATATCTGACCTTGCACGAGCTGTATTTATCTTCTTCCATGCCTCTCTAACGAGTTTCATAATATGTTGTTGAGCTTCTTCTTCCGAGTCACTAGTTTCATTCATATGAATTTGCACTGATTTGAGTATATCACCTCGTTTCAATTCATCCTACAAGCCAAAAATGAAACCGGAAAAGAAAAACATGCATAAACATATAAAGAAAACACTTAGAGATACTCTTAAATAACAAACTAAAAGTATATAGAGTAAGTTGCCTTTGAAGTTCCCAAATCATTGAGTAGACGAACGATCATGGAAGGCCATTTGATGATATCATCGTAGGTTTTAACTGCTTTCAATCCCTCTTCAGTGATAGGATAAGAAGGACAAGCACTGAAGAAATACCCATGAATGGCCATTACAGCTGTTGCAGCAGACATCCATCCATTGTTCAAGTACTCCTCAAGAGAAGGCACATACCCCCCATGGAACCACCTGGCTTCTTTTATGTAGCACCCACATAAATCTGTCCACTATATCGAAACAATATGGAAAGAATTAGATTTATATAGAAAAATTGTAATCAATCGATACAATGATCGTTTGAAGTTATCAAAATTGTAGAGCTTGTCTTTGGAAGAAACATAAGTACCGCTTTTATTAGGCAAGGGAGGGCATGGATTCCAAACTCCTTAAGAACTTCGTATCCTAATTCGTTGACCAAATTGATATTGCCTAGAAAACATAACTTCATGTAGTCTGGCAATGTTACTGCAAGATTGACGTTCCACCTACCAAATCAAATTGATATATGTACCATAATTAATTTGCCCAAATTTTTAATAGATATTATATAATATGTTTCTACACATTTATGTGGAACAATAAGGATACTATATAGATATAATATTTTTGAATAAAAGTATTTTATAGATAAAGTATTGGTCTCAACAAATCGGTTTCTTAATCTAGCTCTAGTGATATTTGTTTAGGTAAATGAACAGAATGTGATAAATGAAATGAAATCTCACCCAAGATATGCATCAGTTAGAAGCTCTAGTTCTTCCAAAGTGCCATAGACATCATAAATATCATCAATGCATGTGGTGACTTGGTAAACTCTTGTGGACATCCTTCTATAGTATTGGAACTCGGGTCTTGGATCATACACCTCTCCTAAGGACCATAGGTAACATTCAACCAACCTATCCCTAACGAACGGCAATTTCTTGCTCCATCCGAAGTTCTCCCACCATCTGCATTATAAATTTAATTAATTTAGTTTTTTTAACATTTGTTGGAGGGAAAAACATATGATGCATGCTTTGTGAGGTAAATAAATTTTCCTTGAAAATTATAAATATAATATGCTACAGTTCAATTTTGCGATTAATAATCTTTAATAACACGCCTATATAAGACTGAAATATCTCTAATAAGCGTTGATCTTAACTACCTTGATGCATGTTTGAGGTCTTCTTGGTGTATAGCTTGCACCATATTGAAATCCAACTTAGCAAAATTGAGGAGGGCTTTATTGACATCTTTTCGGTTTTCATAAGCATCAATGAACCACCTCGCCTCGAATCTTTCCATTGCCCAATGTAGGGGAAGCTCAAGAGCGTGATTCACCAGCATAGCCAGATATGGATTCTTTATTTTATTTAGATTTTCTTTCAAATGTTTCGTAGCAAAATTTTCAACCTCATCAAATATACTCTCTTCCTCAAAACCAAGAAATGAGGCCTCATACAATGATAACAATCCCTTGGTATCATCACACAAGGACTCTTTGAAATTCCCATATTTGTCTTTAAATATGTTGAAAACATCTGCAAATGTAACCAATTATTTAACCCAAACATACATTGCGTTATCAACTATTATTTGGTACATGGAAAAAGTTTGTTGTTTTTTTCGATTATGGCTTGTTCTTGAACTCAAAAAGCTTTAACTAAAGGTGGGTACTTTAGAATATATATAGCTATATAAAAGTACTAACCTGGCGAAACATTATAACCATGTTGTCTGAAGAGCCGGAAACTGAGAGATGCTTCATTTAAATCAAGTTCTTCACTCAACCAATCTGTTTCATTGTATATTGCATCCAAACAAGCCTCTATCTCTTTCTCAAAGTGATAAGACACTCCAAGTCTCTTGACAGTGTCAATGAGCTCCAATTTCTGGAATGGCATCTCCATCTTTTCTAGTATCATTATTTTCACCACTTCTTTCAGTTTTGCTGCCTTCATCTCGTAGTCTTCTCCCTATAACATGAATATTGATATTACTATATGCATGATATGAACTCACATAAATAAAATACATATATAGATGAAAAGAATATTATATATTACCACATATTTGCTGTTAAGCGACTGTATGTATTCATATTTCCAAATGGTTGGACAATAATTAGCGGTGCGTCTCACTATGGGTTGGTCACCAATGAGTTCATTCACTTTGGTACCCATGCTGCAGTTGAGCTGCCTGTTCCAACGATAACGGTTGGTTGAAACTTTTGTTTGCCATGATAGTTGGTGACCGACGAAGAAACGGTCTGGCATACTCCGCAATTGTTGTTTGCAGCTGATCCGCGACTTCTCGGTAGTGCCATAAAATTTGTGAGGAGAGAAAAGGGAATCCAGTGAAGATATGATCTTCATTTTGCATTCAACACAAAGATAGAGTCTCCTTGCTTAATTTGTACTTTACAACTTACTAAGTTTCTCATGTATAAATAGAGAAAATATTATTTATCTTAAAAGATTTACATATATTTTTGGGAAACCTAAGGTAAAACTTTTTTTTTTTAATAATCTATACAAATTGAATAAAAATCTTTTAAGCATATAGAGAACATAATATGAAATGTAAATTAATAAACTCAACGAAATATTTAATGAAAATAAGTCAACGAATCAACGTGACATGACATGTGGGTAGAAGAGAAAAAAATTTCAAAATGTCCCGAAACGACTTCATAATGTCCTAAAGAGGTCATTTTGGGTCCCGAAACGGTAATTCCGGTTCCCGAAACGGCCATTTCGGGGTTTTTTTTCTTCCCAAAATAACCGTTTCGAGACCCGAAATGAGTGGTTTCGGGACCCGAAACGGCCATTTCGGGACAAAAGAATATATATATATATTATTATATATATATATATATTTATATATATATATATATATATATATTATATTTATATATATATATATATATAAATAAATATATTTTTTTTCTTCTCAAAATGAGCGCTTTCGGGACGTGGGGACACCAGACAGGTCACGTCGGATTCGTGGATCTGCTTTCATTGAATCTTTCGTGAGTTTATCAATCCTCATCTGAAATATCTTAAAATGCAAAATAAAAACAATAAAACAACAAAAATACAAATTAGTTGTATTGAAAGTAATTAAAAAAAAAAGTAATGGTCCCAAACTAAACTAAAGAAATAAATTTGTTTTAAAGTTGCATAAAAAAAATTGCTTTCATACCTTGTATTCTAAATAAAGTTGAGAGTTATTATTTTTAAAATTATCTGAATTAGATTTTAATTTGAATTATGAGAAATTAAAATTTGAACGCGGAAACATATCTTTTTTGTAATCATTAATTTTCTCTTTCTTTAAACTGAAAATGTCTTTTAATCTTCTCTTTGCTTAGATTTTCTTTAAATTGAATGGTTCTTCCATTCCATTCGATTAGTACGTCAATTGTGTTTTATCTCTATGTTGATGAGACATAAAAGAGAATTATCCCTAATTCAAATGAAGATCAAAACCGTTAGAAATAACTAATATTATGTTAGTTATTATTGTTTGATCATTTCTAATATCTCACTTTATATTAATGATAAATACATTAAAAAACTATAAACTTAATTTTACATTAGTTTGAATTATATTAAGTATGACATTTGAACCATTATTTATTATACTAATTAATTTCATAAATTTCAAACAATTATCTATTTTAGTTCTGGTCTAATTTTGATATGGACCTTTAAAATATATGGTCTTAATTTAAATTATTTGGTCTAATTTTGATATGGACCTTTAAAATATATGGTCTTAATTTAAATTATTTTTTTAATTTATTCTTTAATATTTATTAATAGATCAAAATGGATATAAAAATACTTTTCATATCATCATCCCTCCTTTATATAATAATAATTTACTTTATTCATGAGCTAAACAAAATTTTCTACACTTTGTTAATTATGTCAAAATTTGACTTTGGTGCCACGTGCAACTGAAGATAAAAATTTGAGAACCCGTGAATTTGTAAAATTCCATTAATTATATGGAGATTTAAATTTGGATAAACAAATTAAATATAATTTAATTTAATAAATGTAAATTTATACTAAATTCAAATGTAAATTTTTGGTAAAATTTAATTTCAATGGATAAAATCGAATGCCAATAGATAAAATCTAATGTCAAGAGTTAAAATGTCAAAAGTCTATGAATAACCATCGTTGAATGAATTATCGGTCATTACATTGATAAATGAATTTATTGTGATGGTTTAATTTTCAATATTATGACATTGTTTCACATATCTCATTATCTCTTTTTTACTCATTGCATAATCTCTCTAGAATTTGAAAGTTTTTTTTTGTTTTCTTGAGTTTTTTACTTATCTGAGTGTTCTTCGAGTTTGTTACTTAATCGAGTGTTCTTTGAATTATTGACTCTTCGTATTTCCGTTGAAACCTGGTGATTGATTCAGGTACATTGTCAAGTTCGCTGCGTAGTGATTCTGATGTAGAATCACTATTAAATTCATTGTACCATGTGAGATAGTCATATATGATAAGCTCCAGCATAAGGGTATACGGTGAAATAATTTTAAGGGATATGTGTGCTAAGCTCATGCTTTGAATCAACATTGTATTCTAGTGATTTCGTTTTTTTTATATTCTAATTTATTTAATTTATTTGTAACATCACATATATATATATATATATATATATATATATATATATATATATATATATATATATATATATATATATATATATATATATATATATATATATATATATATATATATATATATATATATATATATATATATATATATATATATATATATATATATATATTGATTATTAATACATTTTTCTTATATTGTTAAAGCTTAATTTTATAAGCTAATATATTTTGATAAAAAAAAAATTATCAAGAAACATTAATATGTATATTCATTTCATAAATGTTATATATAAAATAAATTAGAACACAATAATTTAATTTGTTAGTTTTTAATTAAAGATTTGCTTGGTTATTAAAATTAGAGAAATGATATATACAATACTTTATATAATATTTTTATATAGCACTTACTTGATTTTACAAGAAAGAAAAAATATATTTTGAAAAAAATATAAGAGAAAGAAAAATATTTTATTTTTTTGTCAAAATAAATAGGTGCTATATAAAGGTGATGTATAAGGGTGCTATATATATTATTTCTTTTAAAATTATTAATAATAATGAATGTAAATAAGAAAGTAATTAATATATTAGTTTTCATTTTTCAGAAAATTAATAGTGTTAAAATTAATTATAATTAAAATATATGGTTTCAGTTTTAAAATAATTAATTATAATATATATACATTCTTAAATTCATTAAGCTCGATAATTAATAAGAATGTGTTATTGTAATTACTAACTATGGAGAGACGATCTATTTATTTATACATGTAAATATATACATTGTTTTATATACTACATTTTAATTATGGTATTAAAATATCATTTTAAATGTGTATATTTGTTTGTTAACAGAGTTGAGTCAAAGAAAAAGAATAAATTCTTCTAGTTAAAAGAAATAAAAGAATATAATAGCAGTAAAACTGGAGACCACGAAGTTGAAGAGATGTGTAGCTTGGATTTGAAGAGCCAAAAAGAAGACTCGTATTTATGCGGTATTAATAGGGAAGGCCTACTTGGTTTTATATTTTAATATTAGGACCTTGTTTGATTTGGTATTATAAGGAAAAAATCTTATTTTATTTTAGAAACGATGTGGCATATGTGCCGATATCATCGAATGCAAACGTGCAACCGAAAATAAATATTCAAGCGGCTTATGCCAAAAATGTTTGAAACATTATGATTTCTTTTATAAAAATTATGTGACATGATGATGAATATTTATTTGATTAATTATTCAAATTTCTTTTATAGAAATACTATGTTGAAATAATTATTTTAATTTATTTAATATTATAGTTTCTTATATAGAGATTATGTAAAGAATAATTTATATATGAATAAGCAGTCTAATCTCTTATATAAAAATTATACATGAATGATTTCTTTAATATTATTTTCATACAAATCTAAAGAACAAATATCTTCAAAATAAAATTATGAAATAACTAATATATAAAATTTGGCTAGTAAAGTTTATATGACTTATAACCATGTTTACAAAAAAATCAATAAATGTGACAATTGTGTATATCATAAAGACAATGAAAATAGTTATTTCATTATATTTCTTAATACGATATTTTTTATGGTTTGAAATTACGATAAAAATGATTAAATCCACTAAGGATGTGAATTGCACTAAACGAGGTTTCATGAAAGATTTTACACCTACAAGTTAATATGTTTACACTTGAAAGTGAAACTATATGAGTGAAAATCTTCTTATGAAATTATGATTGATAGGTTAAATAATATAATCTATAGTCATAAATTTTTGAAAGATGTCAAAATATATATTTGTTTTTAAATATGTAATCGTTTACACGAAGACATAATACTTCAAAGATATTTTGTCTACTAGTTGGCCAAGTAAACAATATTTTTCACAAAAGAATGTTTAAATGATAATTATGTATGAATTGTGAGGTTTATTAGAACATATTCCATAATTTTTTAAAAGGAAATTTCTAATTATTGTGATAATAATATGAAATTAGACAAACTTAAGGTAAATGATAAATTTGGATATACACGTTTTAGACATAATGTAATTAAGTTATACTCTCTAATAGATTTATCACATTTGACTATGTAAGTCAAAAATAAAATTATAGATCCCTTAACCAAACTGTTGAATATAGAGTTAGTCTAAAAGTCTATTAAGAAATGAGACTACTATAAGTTGGTGTGAAGGAAAACCCAACCTATGCAGATTGGAGATCCTAAAATTAGGTTCAATTGGACAACCTAATTGTAATGACTTGGAAGATTATTGTTGAGTATTAATCCTACAATTAAATAATATATATTTTAACTATGATAAGCAAATTGATTTTAATGATTCTTTGTGAGAAAATATATCACCTATGTGAGGGAGAAGTGGGACTATTTCGAAGGAATTTTACGACTCAATTCTAGACCTTCTCATAGAACTAGGCGCGTGTTCCATGGCCAAAACGGACACAAACATGAGAGCTTAACATGTATCAGGAAGAATTCTATGTGAAAATGTGTAATCGTTTACACAAATGATAGAATAGTTCAAGGACATCGAGTCTACTAATCGACTAGTAAAGTTATATAAATTTATAAGGAAAGGTTCAAAGGGTTACACCTACCTATCCTATGTAGGATTCAACTATTGAACCTTTAACTATGTTAATTTTTCAATTTCCATTAATTTGAGGGATAGTTGGAATTTTAAACTAATTTTATTAATTAAATGGAAATGTGAATTTGGATAAATAAATTACATGTAATTCAATCCAAATAAATATAAATTCACACCAAATTCAAATGTGATTTTTTTGTGAAATTTAATGGTAGTGGATAAGATCGAATGCCAATAGATAAGATCGAATGTCAAGATTCTTGAAATGTCAAGAGTCTAGGAATAACAATCGTTGAATGAATTATTAGCTGTTGGATTGATAAATTAATTTATTGTGATGGTTTAATTTTCATCTATAAATATCCGCTCATGTTATAATTTTTGGCATATCTCATATCTTTTTTCACTCATTCTATAATCTCTCTAGAATTTGAAAAGTTTTTTTATTGAGTGTTCTACGAGTTCTTCACTCATCTGAGTGTTCTTCGAGTTTTTTACTTAATTGAGTGTTTTTTGAGTTTTTGACTCATTGTATTTCCGTTGAAACTCGATGATTGATTCAGGTGTTTTGTCAAGTTCGTTGCGTAGTAATTCCGGTGCTGAATCACTATTATATTCGTTGTACCCTAGGAAACAATCATCTATAATAAACTTTAGTACAAGAGGAGACGGTGAAACTGTTTTAAGGAAAATGTGCTAAGCACAAATGCTTCGAATCAACATTATATTATGATGATTTGGTTCTTTGTATATTATAGATTATTTAATTTATTTATAACATTATTTTAAAATATATTTATATTATTTCAAGACAAGATATTTAACCGCCAATTCAACTTACCATTGAATCTATGTTTTTTTAGAATTTAAAAGAAAATTGGAATAAATATGTTTGATTTATCGAATTTAATTCTCGATATCGACAAGTCCACAATATTTCACATAAATGCTTGAGATTGTGTATAATTATCAGAAGGTGCCAACCAAATAAATTGTAAGACCTTGTTCTGCAAATTCACACATAATAAAATAAATATTATATACATAATCGTCAATCAGAAAAGAAAAGTCATAACAATCACAAAAGACCATGGGATCCCGTAATTCACATCTATGATAAGCAAAATCTCCTCAATATAATAAATCGTCATTATAAAAAAAGATTTTCATAACCATCACAAAAAGTATGATAAAATAAATATTATAATTCATTCATCATACAAATAACAAGCTATATATTCAACATATTTTTCAACAAATTTTTCATATAAAACATGTTTTAATAACCGTAAGCATGAAAATTTGAAGTACCTTATTTTATAAATAACATTATTAATTTTAATAATATTAAATAAAATTTTAAAATTTTAAATTCAAAATAACCTAAAAATTGAATTAAAACCAAATTAAGGGTTAATTATTGTTTAATTAATTCTTAATTAAAAAAAATAAATAAAAATTCAAAAAAAATTTGAGGCTAAAATATTATATTTATTTTACCCACATTAAACCCAAAAAGGTTGAAATTATTTAATTATAATTTTAAACATAAATTATGTATAATTTATAGCTTAGAACAATTAAATAAATACCCCAAAATATCCAAGAATAAAAATAATGGACATAATTTTTATTATGTTTGCGAAAATATTTTTTTATAGAATTTTTGGTGAAGAAAAATGGAAAAAAGAGTGTTAAAATTCGATTTCAAATAACTCTTTTTATTAAGAATAAAACTGATAATCGGGTGCAACCGAAATTACTTTTAATTGATGCATCCAGATTCTCAGTCAACGGATCAGCACTGGATATTCATCAAGCGCCCAGGAATCGTCCACGTAACCCGCTCTAATAGAGAAAGCGCACGCCCGCTCCACCTAATCAACTAACGGGAAGGACTAACCCCATTAGTTGAAATCGCTAAACACGGACAAAATGCCTAACAACGCCGTTTTTGGGTCGTCTTATTCGCCAAGCCGGACGCTCGCCGGAATCGCGAAAGATCGGCGCGTTTCTTCCAAAAGTTCTTGCACCTTCATTTCTCAACCTTATCCGATGATTTTTCACCCTTATCTTCGCCTTATCATAGTGTTCATTAACCCTATACCTAGGATGACCACCTTGCCCTAGAACTAGGCTACCACCATTAGGATAAAATTAGGGATAAGTTCGTCCATCAGCAAATCCGACTTGAATTTCTCCTTCCCAACTGACCTAGATCAACTATAAATAGTCTCTAGGCATTATTTTGTCAAATCATCAAACAATCACAACATATCCCGATTAAAATCAAAGAGCCAAGAAATTCAGGCGAAGTAGTTTTTTTGAAAACTTGCTCCAACCACCACAACTCTAATCCAGGCTTCTGGAAAACTTTCAACATATCTAAGGAGTGTTCTCTAGTTGTTTGTATTAATCTAGAAAATTTGTATATCCAGTTTGTGATTGAAGATTTGAAATTTTTTTCTAAATTTTCAAGTTTGATCGGTTTGATCTGTTCTGGGGCTTAATTATGTGATTTCTTTGTTTAGAATCATTCTCTATATCATGTATAAATTTTTTGTTGAAAAAGAATTGATTAAATTAACTTAAAAATAAGAATTTCGAAAAAAAAAGTTTGAAAATCTGAATTTTTTAAATTCGCGTTTTTGAGCTTTTAAGTTTGAATTTTGATTCAAATAGTTTCCTAACAGGTTTATACACATGTTAGGATAATTTCTAGATAACTATATCATCATATTGAAACTTTTGGATTTTGATTCTATCTTAAAAATCGTTTTAATAATGTAATGTTGTTCTTGTTTTTGTTGTGTTCAAATATATTCATTATTTCTAAGCTAATTGAACAAAAATCAGACCTTAAATTGGCCTAATTTAAAACATCCTAAATTTTGACCTAAAAGTAGTTTTTAAAAATTGATCTATGTAAAATTGAATGATCGTGATTAAGGTTAGGGCTTTTGTTATTCATAATAATATGAATCATTTGCAACTTACCGATCATAATTCCATGATTTGTATCAAAGTTATGAGACCTACAATTTCTTTATACCAAATGAATAACACTCAGTCTTAAGACAAAATCCAGTAGGATCGGGACCGAGAATCTTCAGTTTGGACCGAGACTAATGATTGATATTCTTGAGTTAGGACCGAGACCGAGGATAGGTGTTCTTGACTTAGGACCGAAACTCAAGACCGGTGTTCTTGAGCAAGGACTGAGGAATCCGACTGAGGTTTCTAACCTCGGACTAAGAAGTCTAACCTAGGACCGAGCCTCCTAGGTCCACGAACGAAAAAACCTAGACACGGGTCCAAGCCTCCCAAACCGAGGACCGAGTAGCCTGAGTTCTGGACCGAGCCTCCTAAACCCTAGAACTGAGCCCTCAGGTCCCTCGACCGAGCAGTCCAAGTTGAAGATAGAACCTCCTGAACCCAGGACCAAGCCTTCAGGTCCCTTGACCCATGCTTCCAAGGCCGGTCTAGACCAAGCCCGTCCGAGCCTAGATCACTAAAACAGAAACCCAGACCCAAGGACTTGGCTCCTAAGGCCTATTTGGTTCCACTTTTCAAAATTCAAAATATTTTTTGTAATTTTGGAACCCAAATCCATTTTAAAATAATCCCCAAAAGTTAGAAAATAATTTTTAAATATTTTAGGGATATTTCTTAAACCAATATTTTGGCTAAGTTTCTATTTGGATTTTATTTTTAAATTCTAACACCTTTATGATATTTTCAAGGTTTTTACTCAGTATTATATGAACGTAATCGCATGAACGCCCTTTTAAATAATTTTGTATAATTATTTACGAAAGCTAAACCTATTATTGTTTAGGACATCCGAATTACTAATTGAAGAAAATTATTGTTATAAATAAAATCTTAAATAGCCACACTTTGTTTATTTTAAAATTTGAAATCGTCATTTGACGGGCGCGGAGGACATAACGCTAAAACCCTTTCGTGAGCGTAACCAAAAGTCGAACCCCTTATAGAAACTCTGGTATAAATACGTTTATACACTTATCATTTTATAGATTTTCATAAAATCATTTTACCACTTTGATTTCAAATAAAAAAATCTTTTAAATTAGTTATGTTTAATTAATTTAAACCTAGTTTTGCTAAAATTGTTATTTTGCTCTTGATTATTAAAATTTGAACAAAATTAATTATTTTACATGATTAATTTCTAAATCTTTTGGACATTATTTTAAAAATATTTGAAATAATGTTTTATTTAAAAAGAAGCTTAACACACAAATCAAGGTTGAAACGCATCGAACATCGAGTCTCCCCGTGATATTCCCCGTATTGCCACACGTCGTCACGACACGTACTAAGCTATAGAGGGAGCAATTCTTGGGGGTTACAATAACCATTTCTGAATTAATGAAGTTATTTATCATTATTCATATTTTTATTTTTTTATAACACATGATTCCGCTTCTCTTATAGAGTGTGATTCCGCTTCTCCACATTTAGTCAATTCACCATGCAAGCGGAACATACTCTTTACGGGCACGAATCTAGGACGCCTATGAAGCTAGAGATATTCACCTCTTTTTGTCGCTGGGATAAAAGAGGGATTATGAACAAAAAATTAAAATATTTGTTATACTAAGCAAATAATAGTTAAAGACTCTACCAATGATCTCTTCTGTTTTGAGGCATAATTAATTATGTTATAAATAATGCGTGGTTAAATTAAGGAATAAATCACAAGTTAAATTTTGATGTGAGAATAAAATAAATATATAATTAATACAAAAGATAATATTATTTTGTTTGTTTTGTTTATTTGGATTGTGTTACTTCCAACTAAATAATTTGTTTATCAAAATATTATATTTGATTGAGTAAATAATTTTGGACATTGTGTGAGTAAGATTTTATTTATATTTAAAAAATAATGAAAACGGATTTTTGATAAAATAACAAGTTTAATTGCCAATATGATTGAGAGATGAAAAAAGAATATATATATATATATATATATATATATATATATATATAATAAATTTATAATTTTTTTTACCTATTTTACTAATTTCTCTTCCCAAATTACTCACACTTTTCATATTTCTTTCCCTAAACTACTCACATTATATTAACATTCTTAAACTACTATGCCTCTTTAGATCTATTTACATCCTTATTTAATTAATAAATTATTTAATTTTTATTAACTATTAAATAATTTTATTTAAATAATTATTGTATGTTTTAAATCACAATTTAAATAATTTATATTAATTTATTATTTATGAAACTATATGTTAAAATTTATGTCTATACATGTACATATTTAACGTATTAAATAACTTTTAAATAATATATTTAACACATTTAACTTAATTAATTAATTAATATTTTCTAAATTAAAATACAACTTTTAATCAATAATCATATTTTATAATTTAACCAACAAAATAATTTAATTTATATAAATAAATAAATAAATAATTAACATGAGATTAATTAATAGTCATATTTTTAATTTTTATTAAAAATATAATTTAATATATATATATATAATTAACATGAGAGTCAAGAAAATGACAAGACACGCATGAAAAAGGAATACGACACAACACAATTGGATGGAAACTCTAACTAGAATAACACAAAATAAAATTTTTAACACGAGTTAACACGACACAAATAAACTCATTAATACGAATTAAAAAACACAAAAAGATAGTAAATTATAACATTTTAAGTGAATCAAAAGAAAACACATCACACATAAAATTGTCCATTCAATCGCTAACCCAAAGTGATGATTGAGGGATTGGAAAGTAATGATTGAGGGATTGGCTGCGCGTGATAATAAATATTCATTTCCAAGGAAGTTGTTGTAATGTCAATGTAACCATGATGTTGTTTTGATTAAGACCATACAACAACCTATTTACATTGATAGTTTCAATTATTATACATTAGATTGAGACTTTTAATATTTTAGATATTACTATTTTCACTAGACCTGTCATTATGAATTATTGGTGTGACATGCTTTTGGTCATCGTTTTGATGGTTTATGGATGAATCTTTGGTGATAATATTAAGGTATTATCTTCAAAAATATGTAATTTTTATTTTGAATTGCAATATATTAATTATAGTGTTTATTCTATAAAACCATTAAATAAATTTAAATTTTAAAATTTTTTTAATAATTAGATTTAAACAATTTATAATGAATTATATTGAAATTTATAAAAACTTAGGAGGCAATTTTAAATTTTTACAGACCATTTCTTATACACATTTAGATAAATATTTATATTTCATAAGGTTTTTAAACATTTGTAATCTTAAACATATAATAGTAAAGTATGAGTCTTATCTACTAATGGTCTCTCTTATTTTGAGACATAATTAAACTAATATTCACACTAAAAGTGGCTAAATTAAGGAGTATAGAACTCAAAATTAAATTTGATATGAGAGTATAATAAAACTATAAAAAAGTATAGAACTTAATATTTTAATACTAGTCAAATATATCTTATTTAAATGAAATAGTACGGTGATGATAAACATAAAATATAATAAAAACTAAAAATATTAATACATTATGAAGGCACTAAATATTTTTAAAAGCCTTTTCAAATCAAGAAGTTAAATGTGTGAAATTACAACAATCAAGTTAAAAAAAAAGCTTCACCAAATATAACTAAACATAAATGACAATGTCAATAATATTATACAAACATCTTTGTCCCTAATAGGAAAAAAAGACTGATAATGATGAATTACCTTAAATGTCAAAATATTTACCATCTATATATGTAGCTAGATGCACCATTTCTCCACACAAATTTTCGACCTAACTAAACTCATTTAATCTTTAGATGGTCAGTTTGATCATGACTATATAACAATATCAAAAATTTTAAATTACTCACACTTTTTACAAACAATGCCAATAATATTATACAAACATCTTTGTCCCTATAGGAAAAGAAGACTGATAATGATGAATTAACTTAAATGTCAAAACATTTATCATCTATATATGTAGCTAGATGCACCATTTCTCCACACAAATTTTCGGCCTAACTAAACTCATTTAATCTTTAGATGGTCAGTTTGATCGTGACTATATAACAATATCAAAAATTTTAAATTACTCAAACTTTTTACAAACAATGCCAATAATATTATACAAACATCTTTGTCCCTAATAGGAAAAGAAGACTGATAATGATGAATTACCTTAAATGTCAAAACATTTATCATCTATATATGTAGATAGATGCACCATTTCTCCACACAAAATTTCGGCCTAACTAAACTCATTTAATCTTTAAATGGTCAGTTTGATCGTGACTATATAACAATATCATAAATTTTAAATTACTCATACTTTTTTGCATAACCTATTATTCATTCAATAAATACAATCTAAGTATTGAATATTAGATACATAGTCAAAATTATTTTCACTCGAACTAACATGTTGAATTATAGTACGAGGATTCAATATTACATTTGGTGACTGATATCATGCATGCGGTCATTTTGAAGATTGCATTTGCTGTGTTTGATGAATCCGTTGTGTTAAATTTAAGGTATTATTTAGAAAGCTATCTAAATTTTTAGTTCAGAATCTCACTATATCATTTATACAGTGCATTCAAAGTATCTCTAGTGTATTATCTTTAAAGGTGTTATATAATTGACATTAATGGTTAAAACAGAGATATAGCTATATTTTATAGATTAAATACATCTTAAAATAATCTGGAATGCCACTGTCTAACGACTGAACAACTATCCGTATGTTGTAATGCTATCTTGCTTCGAGCATCCGCCAATCACATAATTGCAATTGATTCAAGGATGAATTTTGGAGATTGGAATTTAGTTGTTTGTACCAATCATTCCATAATTGTGATTAACTAATTTTGTACATTCTGTGTGGAGACTTTTTGAGAAGCTCAAAACATTTAGCTATATGAAATTATTATTTAACATATTTTGTGAAATACCTTTTTAATTTAAACAAAAATAAAATATCCAATTTAGGCAAATTCTTTTATTTCTACACCTATGTGTTTCGAGATATAATTTATGCTGATTTTTCTATTCTAGACCTAACTAGGAAGAAACATGATAAAATTTGATACTCGGCCTTCCTTGATATTTATTATAATATTATTTTGGAAACAAAATAAATTATTATTTATACAGTTAAGTTCTTGCTCCAAATATGGAATGTCCGCTGATGAGGAATAGTTCAGATCTTTTTTTTTGAACGCAATATTAATATTAAATTATTAAATCTCATTTGAGTTAAAAAAATAATTCTACACCCGGAAATATCACCGCTTCCTTCCGAATTAAATCTGAGGAAGCGCATGAATGATCAACTAACGGGATGGACTAACCCCGTTAGCTGAAAACACTAAACGCGGACAGAACACCTAACTACGCCATTTTTTGGTCATCTTTTTCGCCAAGCCGGATGCTCGCCGAAATTGCGAATGATTGACGCGTTTCTTCCAAAAGGTCTAGCTCCTTCATTTCTCAACCTTATCCAATGATTTTTCCACCTTTATCCTCCCCTTATCATAGTGATCATTAACCCTATACTTATGATGACCACCTTGCCCTAGAACTAGGCTGCTACAATTATGATAGAATTAGGGATAAGTTCGTCGATAAGCAAATTCGACTTGAATTTTTCCTCCCCAACCGACATAGATCGGCTATAAATAGTCTATAGGCATTCTTCTGTCAAATCATCAAACAATCACAACATATTCGATCCAAATCAAAGAGTCAAGGAATTTCGGCGAACTGTTTTTTTTTTAAAACTTGCTCCAGTCACCACAACTTTGATACAGGCTTCTGGAAAACTTTCAACATATCCAAAGAGTGTTCTCTAGCTGTTTGTATTAATCTAGAACCTTTTTATATAAGTTTGTGATTGAACATTTGATTTTTTTTCTAAATTTTCAAGTTTGATCGGTTTGATCTGTTCTATGGATTAATTATGTAATTTCTTTGTTTAGAATCATTCCATGTATCATGTATAAACTTTATGTTGAAAGAGAATTGATCAAATTAACTTAAAAACAAGAATTTTAAAAAAATTGTTTGAAAATCTGAATTTTTCAAATTGGTGTTTTGAGCTTTTAGGCTTGAATTTTATTCAAATAATTTCCTAATAGGCTTATAAACATGTTAGGATGATTTCTAAATAATTGTATCATCATTTTGATCGTGTTTGATCAACTGTGTATTGAAATTTTTGGATTTTTTTGGTGGAAATGGTTAAAATCATTTAATTAAAATCCCAAAAGTGGGAGGGTCAAGAATCAAAGCTAGACAAGTCTTAGCTAGGATTATAAGATGATAATCAAACGACCTTAAAGAACCTGATTAGTAGTAATCAAACATACAAGAAATAGAAATTACAAACAATGATTACAAACTGTATCAAATCCTAATTATTCCAATCAGGATTTTTATTTCCATACCAACCTGATGTTTTAACATATTGTCTTCCTCTTCTCCTTGTCCTTCCTCTTCTCCTTCTCCTTCCTCTTGCAATGAACAAGGGATAAACTGAAGAGGTTGATGAATACTGCATATTTTCATCATGATTTCTTTCTTTATATGAACTTGTTCTTATTTGATAGAAAGAATTATTCTTCAGAATTTCTGAGCTTTTTACCTTGTTTTTCTCAACTTGAATTTCGAGATCATTGTCTTTAATTCCTTCAGCTTCATCTTTGGAATCCTCAACAACTTTAGATTCCTCTATATCAACATTGACATTCTCTTATTCCTCTTGATTAACCTGAGTATCTTCCTCTCTGTTTTCATCAGCAACCACTTCAACTTGATTTGATTGAGAATCATCAACTATCTCTTGAACATGATTATGTTGAGGATCCACCTCCTTCTTTGTATTGCTTTCTTCTTGTACATAATTTTCTTTATCTTCTGTTTCCTGTTCTTTAACCACATTTTGTTCTTTAAAAATAGACACATTTGTATTGTTTTCCTACATCTTTACTTTCTGACCATTATGAATTTTCTGATTTTCTTCCTTAGCCAAATCACATTTTGGGCTTGCATATTGGAAAGTATTGCAGAAAGAGCATCTGTTTGGCCTCCACTCATAAGTGATTTCCATGACAGTGGGTTTTCCTTTTCTATCTACTACTGTCATACTTTTCGGCAGTGTGCTTCTAGGATGCACCTCAATGTTAATTCTAGTAAATGTTAGGTGCTCTCCTCCTTCAGTAATTGGATCCATGTATAATGGTCTACCCAATAAATCTGCAAAATAACTAAGGGCTTCAAAATTGTACATATGTGCAGGTATATTACAGAGCTTGAACC
Source organism: Impatiens glandulifera (assembly GCF_907164915.1). Lineage (NCBI taxonomy): Eukaryota > Viridiplantae > Streptophyta > Magnoliopsida > Ericales > Balsaminaceae > Impatiens > Impatiens glandulifera. Next base: position 37,443,805 of record NC_061865.1, read on the forward strand.
ATATTTGTGTAGTTTCTTTTGGCTTACTCAATAAGTTCAAGTCTTCAGACAATTTTTCTAACTTCATACAATTGGATCCTATATATGTATGCCCATTTTCTAGAATATCCTCTAGATTAGATCCCTTCTTGAATTTAAGAAAATATAAATCATGGACATTTGCTGAAATCTTCTCCAACCCTTTTCCTTCCCATTGCTTCAACAATGCATCTTTAGTAATTGGGAAGGATACTCTATTTTTCCCTATGTAGTTTTCCACAACTACATTTTCCCATTCCTTTATACAATTTTCCTCTACTTCAGTAGGCAATTTAAATTCAAATGGAGAATTCAGTACCTCCACTTTTGTCTGTGTATTGCCCAAGTAAATTTTCCCTTTATAAGAATGATCTTTTGACTTTTTTACATTGTTGTTCTTCCAGACTTCATTAGTTTTCCATGTCGAGTTGCTCCTGATAGTATATGACTTAGATTTGGGAGCCTTCATTAGTTCCTTCATTGTAGCAACTAACCATTGAACAATTTCTTCATATTCTTCTTTTTTCAACAGATTCCAGTCTTGAAGATAGTGAGTGTTGAGTTGAACTGTAATAATGTAATGATGTTCTTATTTTGGTTGTGTTCAACTATATTCATAATTTCAAAGTTAATGGAACAAAAACACGACATTAAATTGACATATTTTAAAAGATCCCAAATTTTGACCTAAAAATGGTTTTTTAAAATTGATCTTTGTAAATCGAATGATCATGATTAGGTTTAGGGCTTTTGTTCTTCATAATCATATGAATCATTTTCAATTTACAGATCATAATTCCATGATCTGTATCAAAATTTATGAGACCTACAATTTCTTCATACTAAATGAATAACACTTAGTCCTAAGATCAATTCCTATAAGACCGGGACCGAGAAATAGGACCGAGACCAATGACTGATGTTCTTGAGTTAGGACCGAGGCCGAGGACCGGTGTTATTGACTTAGGACCGAAACTCAAGACCGTTGTTCTTGAGCAAGGAATGATGAATCTGACCGAGGTTTCTAACCTCGGACCGAGAAGTCTAACCTAGGACCGAGCCCCCATGTCCACGACCGAAGAAACCTAGACCCGGGACCAAGCCTCCCAAACCTAGGACCGAGCAACTTGAGTTCTAGACCGAGCCTCTTAAACCCTAGAACTGAGCCCTTGGGTCCCTCGACCAAGTAGTCCAAGTTTGGGACAAAGCCTCCCGATCCCAAGACAGAGTCTTCTAGTCCCTTGACCCATGCTCCCGAGGCCGGTCTAGACCGAGCCCGTTCGAGCCCAAATCACTAAAACCGAACTCAGACCCAAGACTCGGGTCCTAAAGCCTATTTGGTTACAATTTTCAAAATCCTAAATAATTTTTGTAATTTTGGAATCCGAATCCATTTTAAAATAATCGCGAAAGGTTAGAAAATGATATTTAAATATTTTTGGGATATTTCCTAAACCAATATTTTGGCTAAGGTTCTATTTAGAATTTATTTTTAAATTCTAACATTTTTCTAATAAATTTATAAATTTTTTTTTGGGAAAACAGTTAAAACCATTTTACTAAAATCTCAAAAGTGGAGGGTCAAGAATCAAAGATAGACAAATCTTAGTTATGATTAAAAGATAACAATCAAACGACTCTAAAGAATTTGATTAGTAGCAATCAAACATACAAGAAATAGAGATTATAAACCAAGACTATAAACTTTATCAAATTCTAATTATCCCAATCTGAATTTTTATTTCCATACCAACCTGATATTTCAACATGTTGTCTTTCTCTTCTCCTTGTCCTTCCTCTTCCCATTCCCCTTCCCTTTCCTTTTGCAATGTAAGGGGGATGAACCGAAGAGGTTGATGAATACTGCCTATTCTCATTTTGATTTCTTTCTTTATGTGAACCTGTTCTGATTTGATAAAAACAATTATTGTTCAAGATTTCCAGTCTCTTCACCTTATTGTTCTCAACTGAATTTCGAGATCATTATCTTTATTTCCTCCAGCTTCAGCTTTGGAATCCTCAACAACATTGGTTTCCTCTGTATCAACTTTAAAATTTCTTCTTTCTCTTGATTAGCCTAAGTATCTAACTCTCTATTTTTACCAGCAACCACTTCAACTTGATTTTATTGAGTAACTATAAATAGATACTAGGCTAAATTAACCCATTATAATATATATTTATTTTAATATAAGTAACTTACAGTGACACGCAACCCTGATTTTTAATAAATTTTTGATAATTTATAGGTCAACCTAAATTAGTTTATTTTAATCCAAATATATGTAATTTATATTCTTTTGCTTCAGATAATGAGTTGGATCAACACGAACCGATATGATCCAACACGATATTAGTAAGGAACGACACAATACAATATTATCTTACTTTAGTCGTGGATTGGACACGATAAAAGTACGAGACAACACAATCATGACACGATTATAAGTTTATACCATCGTAATACAATCACGATTCGATACGGATACAACACGACTATAAACACGACATTAATACGAGAATAAACACGACATGAGTACGAGTATATACAAGAAACAACATAAAACACAATTAATCACATAACCTAAGCTACTCAACTTTATATTAACATTTTCTCTAAATTTATTTAGATTCTCGTTCAATTAAAAAATAATTTAATTTTATAAATTTAATATATAGAATTAAAACTAAACATACTAAATCAAAATATTAAAATAAAATATAAATATAAAATAAGAAATTATAAGAATAAAATGTGTGTCTCTTAATAATTTTGTACAATAATATTTTTATTTATTTTTTAAAATTTAAATTATTTTGAAATTTAAATTATTATTAATACATTAAATAATAAATATATGATATAATTTAGTTTTGATAATATAAAAAATATATTTATAATTTCCACCCACATTTCTATTAAATTATAATATAATAAAATATATTTATAAATATATCAATTACAAATCTATTAATTTTTTACCCACTTTTTCAATTTATTTCCTAAACTATTCACACGTTTCTTCTTCTTTCCCTTAAAATACTCACATTACATTAACATTCTCAAACTGTGTCTATATAAATCTATTTACATTTTAATTTAATTAATAAATTATATAATTTTATTAACTATTAAATAATTTTATTTGAATAATTATTTATAAGTTTTAAAACACATTTAAAATAATTTACATTTAATTTATTATTTATAAAACTATAACCCAGTTATGAAACTATAACCCAGTGTACATATTTAATATATTAATTAACTTTTTAAATAACATATTTAATACATTAACTTATTAAATTAATTTATTTTTTATTAAATTAAAATAAATCATTTAATCAATAATCATATTTTATAATTTTAACAAACAACATATTTCACACTTTTTTGCACATTCAATCAATACAATCTAAGAATCGAATATTTGATACATAGTCAAAATTATTTTCACTCGAACTATCATGTTAGATTATAGTACAAAGATTCATATTACATTTGGTGTGGTGTCATGCATGCTTTCATTTTGAAGATTGCATTTTTTTTGTTTGATTAATAAATTTAAGGTATTATTTTGAAAGTTGTCTAAATTCTTTGTTCAGAATCTCACTATATCATTTATGAAGTGCATTCAAAGTATCTCTAGTGTATTATCTTTAAAGGTGTTATATAATTGACATTAATGGTTAAAACAGAGATATAATTATATTTTATAGATTAAAGACATCCTAAAATTATCTGGAATGCCCCTGTCTAACGTCTGAACAATTATCCGTATGTTGTAATGCTATCTTGCTTCGAGCATCCGCCAATCACATAATTGCAATCGGTTCAAGGCTGAATTTTGGAGATTGGAATTTAGTTGTTTGTACCAATCATTCCATAATTGTGATGAGCTAATTTTGTACATTCTGTGTGGAGACTTTTTGAGAAGCTCAAAACATTTAGCTATATGGAATTATTATTTAAATAATAGACATATTTTGAGAAATACCTTTTTAATTTAAAAAAAAAACTAAAATATCCAATTTAGGCCAATTTTTTTTTTTTTTATTTCTACACCTATGTATTTGGAGATATAATTTATGCTGATTTTTCTATTCTAGACCTAACCAGTAAGAAACATGATAAAATTTGGTATTCGGCCTTTTTGATATTTTTTATAATATTATTTTGGAAACTAAATAAATTATTATTCGTATGCTACGTTAGTCAACAAGAACATGTCTTGTTCCAAATATGGAAGGTCCGCTGATGAGGAACAGTTGGGATTTTTTTTACTGATTTATCTGTTCCTGTTTTTTTTGGATAAATCAAATGTAACATTAATATTAAATTATTAAATATCATTTGGGATTAAATACGAGGAAGTGCACTTGAGTGAAAATTGTTTCACTTCTATTTACAACATTGTTAATATAAGTGAAGCAAACAAGCTTCACTCAATTGCGCTTGCTTTACTTTTATTTACAAAGTTAATAAAATTGAAGCAAACTTCATTCAAGTGCGCTTGCTTTACTTTTATTTGCTTGCTTTACTTTTATTTATAATTTTAATAAAATTGAAACAAATTTCACTCAAGTGCTCTTGCATTATTTCTATTTAAATGTTAATAGAAGCGAAAAAAACTTCACCCAAGTGCGATTGATTTACTTTTATTTATATTATCAATAGAAGTGAAGTTTGCTTCACTAATGTGCGTTTGCTTCAATTTTATTTGCATTGTAAATAGAAGTGAAACAAGTTTTACTGAAGTACACGTTTCACTTCCTTTTACAATATAAATATAAGTGAAGCTAGCTTAACTGAAGTGCGCTTACTTCACTTCCATTTACATTATATATAGAAGTGAAACTAGTTTAACTTAAATGAGTTTGCTTCACTTCCATTTATATTATAAATAAAAGTGAAGCAAATTTCATTTAAGTGTGATTGCTTAACTTTTATCGAGTGAAGTTTGTTTCACTTCATTTAACACTACTAATATAAGTGAAGTGAAGCAAAGTAATACCTTACTTGTAATTTATAAATTATTATATTTGTAACCCCGGTAAATACCCTACTATAGTGTAACACGTGTTTGGTGGACACGTGACAATACGAGGGACCCGAAGCGGCTCGAGGTTCAATGATTTTAACCTTGGTTTGCGCGTCAAACTTCTTTTAAGATAAAATATTATTTTTATAAGATTATAATAGTACCTAGCAATTTTTTAAATTTAATTATATAAAAATAATTAATTTTATTCAAATTTTAATAATTTGGGGATTTGTTATAATAATATAACAATTTGGTTTGAAATCCGGTTTAAATTATTTAAATATAATTAATTTAAGAAAGATTATTTATTTGAAGACAAAGTCATGAATTTATTTTAGAAAATCAATAAAAAGTGTACAAACATATTTTATAACAGAGTTTCGATTTTGATTCGAAGTTTGGTGATATTCAGGAAAAGGCTTTCGCGTTTCATCCTCTGTACCCGTCCGAAAATAGTCTATACATATAAAGTTGGCATTTAAAAATCGGTTGTATGATGTTTTAAGTTTTAATTAATTATTCTTCTAGTCCTAGTCATGCTTCTAGGTATAACATTATTTAAAATATTGAAAAATCAATATTTAAATAATGATACCAGTTGTGGAAATACTTAAAGAATATTAGGCATTTTTAAAGGCATTGTGTTGGGATCGGTGTTACCAATAGAGACTAGGGTCTAACTATTATGAAAAATTTACGATAAATTCTTCAATAATAATCCTATGAGGGATTAATATCCATTTCTTTTCTTCACAAATTCTCCAAACTCTTGAAACAGATTCAAGTACAGAAGTGTTCGTCGGATTTGAAGCTTTAAACAATTGAATGTAAAATGGTAGAAAGTAAGAACACTATGAGTTTTATGGATGTTTAGAGATAAAGCTCATTTGTCACCCCTTCTTCTACATCCGAAAGAATAACCACTAAATACTTTGAAACAAATTCAACTCAAAGATCTAGCTAACTCTCTGTTGAACAAAACACCATTTATTCAACTTACAACACTGAAGTTTTTCAAAAAAGAGACAGTATAATATTATAGTGTGATCATAGATATATAGTAAGAGAGATGTTTGATTTCAGAAACTTTCTTGAATTGAATGTATGAGACAGTTCGACCGTTGTCCTTTGGCTTCCATATGTAGTTGAAAAACATCAACGGTCGAATATTCTTTAAGGACACGTGGCATGTGTCCGTTGGACGGCCGCATATAGTACGAGAGTACAATAGGCTCTGAATAATTGGATTGTGGTCGTACTAAACAAGTAGTGCGCCAAATATCCTCTAATCTTGTCTTGTATAGGAAATACGGTTGAAGGATATTCACGTATGTGGCGTTCATTCATTGATGAAATTAGCTAGCTTGTCAGACTGTTGAAAGAAATGGAGCAGGCAACTAATTGATTAGGGTAGACGGACGCTTCTTTTAGACAACTGCTAAAGAAAGACATCAGACGTTCTCCTTTAGACTGCGTCTAAAGGGGTTAAATGTCGTCTAACTACGTATCCCTTCAGACTATGTCTGAAGGAGTTAGACCTCATCTAACTAAGTTTGCCTTTAGACCGCGTCTGAAGGAGTTAGACCTCGTCTAACTACATTTTCCTTCAGACCGTGTCTGAAAGAGTTAGACCTCGTCTAACTATGTCTTCCTTCATACCGCGTCTGAAGGAGTTAGACTACGTCTAACCACGTTTGTCTTCAGGCCGCGTCTGAAGGAGTTAGACCTCGTCTAACTACATTTTCCTTCAGATCGCGTCTAAAGTAGTTAGACCTCGTCTAACTACGTTTGCCTTCAAACCGCGTCTGAAGGAGTTAGACCTCGTCTAACTATGTTTTCTTTCAGACCTTGTCTAACTACGTTTTCCTTTAGACCCCGTCTGAAGGAGTTAGACTTTATCTAACTACATTTCCCTTCAGACTCCGTTTGAAGGAGTTAGACCTCGTCTAACTACGTATAAAATCTAAGACGGCTTGCTTTAGACTGCATCTAAGGTAGCATTGTCTTATATTTGTTCCTGCACAAAACAAATAGACCACTCAACTTTATTCACAACTAAGTTTAACCTAGATCATTAAAATAATGTCAGCATTAAATAAACTTATTCTCTAGTTTATTTTAGTCAAAATAATTTGACCCAACACATTAGAGTTTAAAAATAATTACAAACAAGCTTTTGTTGAAATATTTTGTGAAAATAACCCAAAAATATTTAAAATATATTTCTAATTTTTTGGGATTTTTAGAAAATGATTTGATGTCCCATAATTAAAAAAATAATTTTGGATTTTAAAAAGTGGAACCAAACAAGCCTTAGGTCAAGAGTCCTAAGGTTTAGGTCTGATTTTATTGATAGGGGGGCGAAGACCCTCGGTCTGGACTCGGTAGCTCTTGGATTGAGTACCGGAGTCTCTCGATTGAGGTGTTATGGACTCTCGGTCCTTGAATGATCTTACTAGTCTAGGTGTGAAAACATATCGCTTCTAGGTTAGCCTGGGTCAAGTTTTCAGTCATGGACCTTGAAGCTCTCGGTCCCAGGTCAGACCACTCGGTCCTAGGTTCAAATTTCATCGATTTTATGTCGAACCTCCCAGTCTTAAGTGAGAATCCATGGTCGGATTCCACGATCCTAGCTCAAGAACATTGATCCTAGGTCTTAGTCCTAACTCAAGAACACCGGTCATAAGTCTTAGTCTTGGGTTATTTTTATCGGTCCTTGGTATCGGTCCAAGACTCATAAGTCTCGATCCTCAAGAACACATGAATTCGTTTTTTTAAATTACTTTCTTTACCTCTAATACTTTGATCCAAGAGTTTGGGTAACTTCACAAAGCTCCTAGGAACATGTTGAACATCATCTCAAGGTATGGATTGACCTGGATGATGATCAATTTGTTCAAAACAGTTTTTGATCAAAAATCTGATTTTTAATTTTAAGGTGTTTTGAAGTGAAAGGAGCTATCCAATAGCTTCCTTATATACATATATACTTGAATTCTAACACTATTGATTCGTTTTGTCCAATTTAAGAAATCAAAATTTTCATTTTATTTTGAAAATTTTAATTTTGATCAAATGTAATCGAGATGGATCAAACATGATCCAAATGGTTTCTCAATATCATTAAAATCATGTTGGGAAGCTTTTTAGACTGTGATTCGATCGAAATAACTCAAGAACAACAAACCCGCTTGTTTAATTTGTAAAATTCAAATTTGGGTTTTTGTTTGTTAGATTGATTCATTAATTCTATCCTATCCAGATAGTTTCTAAATGATCCTAGAATCAATATTCAATTATAAAATTACATAAACAACAAGCATACAAGCTTATGCAATTTGAAATATCAAACTATGAATATGAATTTGAATATGATTGGAACCTTACCAAGGATTCGAGAACATTCCTTAATCCTTATGGAAGCTTTCTGGATGCATGGATCCGAGTTTCACGGCCTTAAACATAATTTTCGAAAAATATAAAGCTTTGAATCTTTAATGGCGATTTAGAATTTCTTTGATTTAAGGGAGCTGTGATGGTTAATTGTCTTCATAATGACTTGAGGAGGGTATTTATACTTCTCCTAAGTCGGTTGGGGAAGCTTAGTGGCTTGAATCAGCCAAAATACATTTAATGTATTTTGGTTGTTCTTTAGTCAACTCGTCGAAGTAGACAGTGTATTGTGATACAGTTGTAGGGAGAATGATCACCATTGTAGGGAAAAAGAACACTTTAGCCAAAAACGACGTCATTTCGTCTTTTTATGGAATTCTGTCTTGACGTTGTTGGCGTTTGGGCAGTCCGATAACGTTTTAGCTACCGACTGTCTCCTGATCGTGTGGACCCGGGTGCATGACTCCTCAGATACAACTGGCTATGCGGAGCTCTCCTTGGCGTTGGATGAAAACCCACGCTGATCATCCAATGGCCACGAATCTTGCTGCAACATATCTTCCAGATTTCGGCTGTAATGGATTACTAATTTAATTTTTTTTATTAAAATCTTAAGAGTTTATTTGAAATTGATTTTTCTTTCACCCTTTTAGATTAAATTTTGATCTTTTTAAGTACAAAAAAATATTAAAATAAATATGAAAAATATTTTACCTATTTATATTTTCAGGATTTGAATAAATAATGTTTTTTCGGTGAATTGGATACAAAATTCACTCTTAATTATTTATTTTTGTCCTTTAACTTTTATAAAACTATTCTGAGACATTATGGGTATAACATTTATCCCAAATACTTTTATTTTTTTATTTTGTCCTTAATCCTTAATTAATTTGATTAATTAACACTTTAATTAATTCTAAATAATTATTAAAAATAGGTTTTTGTGTATAGGGTATTTTTTTTTGATTTTATCTATTTAAAAATAATTCTAAAAAATTATTTTAATTTTATAAATTAGTGTGTAGATTTTTAGTGCTTACGTAATGCCTCTCTCGAATTGAGTTTGAATATAACAAACCAATTTTTGGGAATGTTGTTTCAAGTCTGATATCTAACACTAAGTTATCTTATCCAATTTATAATGAGGGAGTTTAGGAAAGATGGAAAATAGTGTGTTACAGTTGGAATGACTTACTGATGTTGTGTATAGAAGTTGTCAAGGTACTTCCTAGCATTGCTTTAGGGGAATCCTTTCCTTGGTGTCTTATTTTAATAAGGATGATTCTTGTGTAACCTGTTTTATAGTACTTAACAATGCATCTGTAAAATTCACGGGGTAATGGTAATCATAGGTATTAAAACATCAATTCATGTTTGGCATGAATATCAATAGATGATTCATATTTTAGTCATATATAAATGTCTAAAAAGTTAATGTTATGGGATATGCAGGGAACATGAAAGTTTTACTAACGTTTTTTTGGGTTACTAAAAAGTAACTTCTTAGGGTAATCATAAATATATGATCATGGTATCATTAATATTATCGCGGAAGTTAACAAATTTTTTGGAGGTTGAGGATGATCATGTATAAATGATCATGGTGCTATCAACATATAGAAAATAATCGATGTAGGAAATAGTACAATGTAGAAAATAGTACCTTGATTGGGTACCTATCATGAGATAGGATTTGAACACGATTATATACAAATAATCGATGTGCTTGTTGACAAACAAGGAGTACTTATGCGAGTGATGGTGTTTAAATACATATTCGAATGATAGGGTTTTTGTCTGCGTACCTATTGAAAGATATGGTTTGCTTAAGTGTGCAATCAGGAGATGGGATTTGGTTACCTATGGAGTGATAGGGCTTTGTTCGAGGATCTATCAAGTGATAAGGTTTGGGTTTTGGACAGGATCATGTACGAATGATCGTTGTGCTTATTAACAAACAAGGCTTGAATACTTATCAATAGAGATGGAATTTCTAGATACATGTTTAAATGACAGGGTGTGATTACCTAGCGAGTGATAGGGTTTGATGGGATCATGTACGAATGATCGTTGCGCTTGATAGAAAACAAGGCTTAATGTCTATATACGTTTTCCTTTAGACCGCGTCTAAAGGAGTTAGACCGCGTCTAACTGCACTTTCCTTTATACCGCGTCTAACTATGTATTCCTTAGATCATATCTAAGGGAGTTAGGCGACATCCGAATAAACAATCTTCTTTAGATCTATACATGCACAACGACAAATTCACTAACTTAGTTTTGTTCAAATCATATCATTAAAATTATGTTGTGCATATTATTTTACGTTAATTAATTATTTCTTTCTTAATTAATTTAACCCAACAATTTCCCCCTTTTGATGATGTTAAAACTAGGTTAGAACAATCGAGTTAAAAACACAAATTCAATTTAAAATACGAACTTAAGAAATTACCCAATGTATTTAAATATAATTAAAATAAATATATAATGTATGATGATAGATTTAAGATCCTTCTCTTTTAATTCTTAGAATATTGTCTTGAAGAACCGATTCCCCGGTTAAAAGATTACGCAGTCGACCTATTGCTCGTTCACCACCACCACCTCCTCTATCTCCTCCACGACCATTTCCACGACCGCCTCGAACAGATTGACAACTACCTCGACCGCCTTGAGCATTTTTTCTTTTTGAGCGTGTGCCATGATTGCTTGATCACCCTCTACTTCTACCTTTGTAACATTATCCAATGGAAGTTCAAAGAACTCGGAGAATAAGGCTTTAGAGAAAGAAAATTTTGCACCGTTCACCGTCGCTTCGATAGAGTCACCAACAACTTTCCCTGACTTGAAGAACTCTCGGACTTCTTCTTCATAGAGAATAAAAGGACCGCTGAGGAACTTCCTCAAGCCAAACGCCTCCAGAGTTTTGAACATATCAACAACATCTTGTTGTTCATGAGAATACACAGATTCAAAATCTATCTTCAAGATGTTTTGAGAGAGAAACACAACTTTCTTATCAGACATCTTGCAGTTTGAAGAAAAGACGATGAAGAACTTAGGTTTTCTTTAGAGAGAAGGCAAATAAGAGATTAGGGTTTTTCAGAAAGTTCTCAAATATGGAGTGAAAAGGACTTTTTGGTATGTAGGTAGGGATGGCAATGGGGCGGTTCGGGGCGGGGAATGCAATTACCATCCCCGCCCCGTTTTAATTTCGGTGATTTTTTTAATACCATCCCCGCCCCGTTCGGTTTTTTTCGGTTTCGGGGAATCCCGCGGGGCACCGTTAATAATTTTTATTTAAAAAAAATAAATAAATATTATATAATAAAATTATATAAAGCAATTTTTTAATATAATATATATTGTAATATATTAAAATTTTATATTATTATAAAGAAATAATTTTAATACTCTTATAAAATATAGTAAATAAATAAATATATTGATGATTTAATATATTTAATTATGTTTATGGTATTCGGGGCAGAATCGGGGTGAAAACGGGATGAAATCGGGGCGGGTCGGGGCGGGGGACACAAATACCATCCCCGTCCCATCCTCGTTCGATTTCGGGGAAAAACCGTCCCAAACGGGGCAATTCGGTTCGGTTTTCGCGGGGCGGTTTTAAATTGCCATCCCTATATGTAGGACAATCTTAAATAGAATGTGAAAGGTCACGTGTCCAAAAGACACATTTGTTTATGAAAATAGACCGTCATTTAATTTAAAGCGTCTTCTCAAGAGTGGTCATTAATTAAAAGGACGTCATTTTAAAAGATTGTCATAAAAGGTAATCATTAATTAAAAGACATGTATAACTTAACCGTCATAAATATTAGTCATATTTTTTGGCATTGAGAGACACATGTCTTCAAGAAATTAAAATGTGACTATTCAATTTATGGGCGGGTAAAAGTACATGGACAACTAATGGCGAATTGGACAGTTGTCCCACTCGTCCGAAGATGAGGCATCTAAGTATACACTTAGTTAGACGTTTATGTCATCCTCGTGACTTGCTTCTAAATTGGGTAGACGTCATGTTCCGACGGCGTCTAACTACACACGTCTACAGACGTCTAGCTTGCGTCTTTTTGGACGATGTCTAACTACGCACGCTTATAGACGTCTATCATGCGTCTGTTTGGACGCCTTCTAATTACGCACGTCTATAGATGCTTCAAACGTCTGTATTCACATATAGACGTCCAACCAGCCTTAAGTTGCAAGTTGCTTAAACATAACTTGTCTAAGTACATGGTTTCTTTAGATGACTGATCTAATCGGTCCGATTGAAACCTCCATCTACACACGTTTGTCCAACCACTTTAATGAACAAGTTCCCCCCTCAATTTGTACAAGATTAATAAAAAAATAAATTAATTTAGGTCTACAAGACTCAAAACATTTCTAAAGTAAGAAAACTTAGTCTTGGGGAGTGACTTCGTGAACATGTTTGCCACTTGTTGATTTGTAGAAACATATTCTAGACGAATATGCTTCTGACTGACATACTCCCAGATTCCTCCATGCAGCTGACCTCAAATTCTTACTCTACCATGAAGCATGTAATGTTCTCATCATCGTTGTCCTTGGATGATGAGTCATCTGAGTCTCTTTGGGCCCACTTGGCCTTGCTATAAGCAGCCATGAGAGCCTTCAGCTCTTTGTTGTTCTTCTTCTCATCTTTCTTCTTCTCATCTCGCTTTGGCTTCCTGCATTCCGCCTTGAAGTGTCCTAGTTTATCACAGTTAAAACATTTCAAGTTAGCATTATAATTACTCTTATCATCATTGTTATTATTTGAAGAGCTTGAGATATGAATGCTCTTCTTCATGAATTTTCCAAATTTCTTCACGAAGAGAGCCATAGAGTCGCTGCTGATTTGCTTAGAAGTAGTCTTCATAGTAGTGACAGTAGGTGGCTCCTTAGCAGTCAACATCGCTTTAGTAGAGATGACGAATGTGGAATTATCCTATTCGTTCTTAGAGTTTATCTCATACTCGTAGGCCTAGGCCTTCAGATCGACTAGAAGATCATATAGATCTATCTTGTTGAGATCTTTGGATTCCCTCATCGCCGTGGTCTTAATATCCCACTCTCTGGGCAGAGCATGCATGACTTTGATCGCAACCTCTTTGTTGTTGCAAGTCTTTCCCATAGTGGATAGTGTAGTGATGAATTTCCTAAATCTCTTATCGAACTCATTCATCTTCTCTCTAGGATGTATCTTGAAGTTATCGAACTTCTGTGTGACAACCATGAGTTTGTTTTCTTTGCTTTGCTCATTTTCCTCACACAATCGTGTCAGCTTGTCCCATATTTCTTTGACAGTGGGGCTTGTGATGATCTTGCTGAACATGTTATTATACATAGTCTTGTAGAGGATGTCTTTAGCCATGTTGTCGAGGTTGTTCTTCCTCTTATCTTCAATGGTCCATTCAGATCTTGGTTTCTCAATCTTTATCGGACCATCGGTGATGAGAAATCACATGTCATCATTTATGGCAGATAAATGAGTTTGTACTCTCACATGATTTTGGTGGTAGCCATAGACATGATTTTGGATCTAATAATGATTGAGAATAGAAAACAAGGCTCTGATACCACTTGTTAGGATCAGTGTTGACAATAGAGACTAAGGTCTGGCTATTGTGAACATCTTATGACTTCAATCCAGTTTTCACTCTGTTAAAAGTTAAAATATATTTCTATTCTACGCAAATCTTCACAAACTTTTGAATAAGTTCAAGTCCGGAAATGTTTGTTGGATTTGAAGCTTTAGATGAACAAATGTAAATGATAGAAAGTAAAGAACACAGGGAGTTTTATGGATGTTCGGAGATAAAACTCTTACATCACGCCTTCTTCATTAACGGGAAGGATATCCAGTAGAAGACTTTGGTAGGTAAAAAACACACTTCACAAACCCAGTCAAAAAGCACAAGGCTTAACAACTGACTACTATTTAAAGTTGAAGTGCACCAACGGTCACAACTTCTTTGAGGACATGTGTCCTCCTTTTGTTGGACGGTCGCAAATAGTATGAGATCACATCAGACTCTGAGCATTAGCATTGTGGCCGTACCAGACAGTTAGTGCATTGAATATCCTCTAATATTCTATTATACTATATCTTGATCAATTTGAACATTGGAGTACGTGGCCGTTGTTCATTTATTGTTGGAGCTGAGTTGTCAGACTGTTGAAAACGGTAACTGCAGATGGGCTGAGTGAGTACGTAGTTAGACGCTCCTTTAGGCGTCTAAGGGAGTTAGACCGCGTCTAAGTACGCTTCCCTTTAGACCACGTCTAAAGGAGTTAGACGACGTCTAACTACACTTTCCTTTAGACCACGTCTAAAGGAGTTAAACGACGTCTAACTACGCTTCCCTTTAGACCACGTCTAAAGGAGTTAGACGACGTCTAACTACACTTTCCTTTAGACCACGTCTAAAGGAGTTAAACGACGTCTAACTATGCTTCCCTTTAGACCACGTCTAAAGGAGTTAGACGACGTCTAACTACACTTCCCTTTAGACCACGTCTAAAGGAGTTAGACGGTGTCGAACTGCACTTTCCTTTAAACCGCGTCTAAAAGAGTTAGACCACGTCTAACTGCGTTTTCCTTTAGACTGCGTCTAAAGGAGTTAGACAACGTCTAGCTGTGCTTCCATTTAGACCATGTCTGAAGGAGTTAGACCGCGCCTAACTGTGCTTTTCTTTAGACCACGTCTAAAGGAGTTTGACGACATCTAACTATGCTTTTCTTTAAACCGCGTCTAAAGGAGTTAGACGACGTCTAAATATGCTTCCCTTTAGACCTCGCCTAAAGGAGTTAGACCGCGTTTAATTGCGCTTTCTTTTAGATCACGTCTAAAAAGTTAGACCACGTCTAATTGCGTACTCCTTAGATCATGTCTAAGGGAGTTAGATGACATCCGAATAAACAGTCTTCTTTAGATTTGTACCTACACAATGGAAAATTCACTAACTTAGTTTTGTTCAAACCATATCATCAAAATTATGTTGTGCATATTCTTTTACATTAATTAATTATTTCTTTCTTAATTAATTTAACCCAACAGCTTCCTTGGTGACCGTATAGGCTATGTTGTATTCGGATAACATCATCAATCATTTGGCTAGCCTTGGTGACATAAGAGTTTTTTTGGAACAAAAATGGATCGGGTCCAATGTTGATACCAACTTGATGGGGTGGGCCTGTATATAGTGTCTCAACCTTTTATAGACCTATGCTAATGCCGAACAAAATTTTCAACTAGAGTGTAATTAAGTTCACACTCAATCATCATTTTACTGATATATAGTACATAGTCGTTACGAGTTTATCCTCATTAACTTGTGCCCACAGGCTTCCCATGGTTGTGTTTGTTATAGTAAGTTATAGGATGAGAGGAATGTTATCTCGAGGCGACATGAATATGGGACGGGGTTTTAAGTAATCCTTGATTCTGTGAAAGGCTAGTTGACAATCTTCATCACATACGAATTGTTGATCTTTCTTCAGCAGCGTAAACATCATATCTCTTGTCATAATAAGCTTACTAATAAATCAGCTAATGAATTGGATTTTACCCATAAACTCACAGACCTCTCTTTCGTTTGTAAGGATCAACATAGCCATGATTGCTTCAATCTTAGAGGGATCGACTTCAATGCCCCTATGTGTGATTAAGAATTCTAGCATTTTACTAGCGCTAACTCCAAATGTGCATTTCTTTGGGTTGAGTCATAGCTGATATTTCGTGATTCGTTGTAGGAATTTTACGAGATTTAGGACATGTCCTTCTCGAACATTTAATTTGATAATCATGTCGTCGACATATACTTCCACTTCGTTATGGATAGTGATCGCCTTTTGATAAGTACCTCCCGCATTTTTTAGACCAAAAGGCATGACCCTATAACAGAAAGTTCATACTTCTGTTATTAATGTGGTCTTTTCCCGGTCTCTAGGACAATTAAGATTTAGTTGTATCCTTAGAATCCTTCCATGAACTATATCAATTAATGAGCAACATCATGATCGACTAGTATGTTGATGTGTGGTAGTGGGAAATGGTCTTTAGGGCTGGCCTTATTCAGATACCGATAATCTACACACACGTAATCTTTTGTCTTCTTTAGGATGGGAACTACGTTGGAAATCCAGGTGGGATATTCCACCACCTCAATAAATCAACCTTTGAATTGCTTTTTCTTCATAGGCTTAGCGTCGGGATATATAAGAATATGATGTCGTGTGATCTTTGGATCGATGCCTGTCATATCTTGTTATCAACAGACAAAAACTTCTTTGATGGCCTTTAGTAGCTCAACAATCCCCAAACGTTCTTGGGAGTTTCAACTTTGGCCAATAATTACGATCTTAGGATCATCGGCCGTGTTTAAATTGATTTTGATTGTCTTTTCCATGGCGGAGACAATCTTATCCATGGTTTCTAAGAAGTGTTTGGTTTAGAATTTAAGTTAGAGTAAAAGAAAATATCATTTTTACAAATGATTTGAAATCTACTTCTTTTATTACATCGATGGATTTTGATTGTCTTTTCCATGGTGGAGACAATCTTATCCTTAGTTTCTAAGAAGTGTTTGGTTTCGAATTTAAGTCAGAGTAAAAAGAAATATCATTTTCCTTAAATATTCGAACTCTACGTCTTTTATTACATTAATGGATTTATTACATGTAAGAGAAGATGATCAAACAAGATCATTTTTCTTAGGTTTCTTATAATGTACAGTATTTAACATATATCTACATTGGAGTGGAGAAAGAGTTCTACTTTTATCGATCATAGTATCGATGGATGAAAGAGAGTCTGTTTCTTGAGAACTGAAAGAGCTATATTCTTGAGTTGGAACAACTCTCCTGGGAATTCGAGCCAAGTTTTGAAGGACATCGCGCCCATAATCCATTCTTTCCTTAATCATACAAACAAAAGGGTTAGGATTATAAGGAAACTTTGAAAAATTTTGAGACTTAGAAAATATGGATTGGTAAAGGGTTCAGGGAAGTCAAAGTACAATGTGATTTTTCACTCGCGGATGAACTTCCCATTCAAAGTTGGTGGAACAAATATGTGTCATTTGGATATCCTGTTTGTGTGGATTTCTTTGAATCCTGTTGGGATGTATCCTAGACTATGTTGATCCATGTTACAACATGATTGCGGGAACGATGTCATGCCTTTGGCGTTTGTGTCTAAGTCCATGCCCAAAACATATCCTATTTGGCGCATCATTCTAATTGAAGAGAGGATAAACATATTAAAGTTAGGGTGTTTGTATGAGTCTTTACCGTCTGAGAGGATTGGACATATCTCGAACCCACTTTGTTTAACCTCAGGGGCATTAATATGGGTAGACCTTATGAATATTGTGGTGTCTATCGCGTCGTTGATTGTGATAACTTTGTCGTTGGCAATGAACCTCAGCTTTTGGTGTAATATAGAGGCTAAAGCCTTGGCTTGATGAAGCCATGGTCTTCTTAAGATCAAGTTATAGAAATGTTACATGTTGATGACACACGAGTATCCCTGGAAGGGAATGCCAACCACTCGAACGGTGCACTTGAATCAACCCATTATCTCACAGTGAGAGTTGTTGAAACTTCTACCATATAGGTCAGATGGAATAGTTTTGTCTTGGGATACACCTATATTCTCAAGACTCCTCCAAGAACATATGTGGAGAGTGGATCCATTGTGTATCAAGACCACTGGAACAATCTTTTCTTTCATTTGCACTGAAATGTAGAGGGATTTGTCATGATTTGTTTTAGATGATGGAAGAACCTTTTCTTCAAAGTCAATCATTTTTTACTGCAAGCTAGCATATATAATTTCTACTAACTCTTTATGGGTAGTGTTGGTATAGAAGTTAGCCTTTCTTAACTCATTGAAGACTTCTTTCCTGTGCTCGATAGTGTACATCAGGATTTCCCAGATGAAAATGTTAGTATTTTGACAATGAGGAAGCAATCGAGGGGGAAGAGTAGGCAGGGGAAGTTTGGATGGACGAGGAGGAAGGTAGCGAGTCAGCTACTAGAGCGGACTCAGAAAAATTTAGAAAGGGGGGATATCTAACTCTAAATATTTTGTGTATTTATGTTCTTATATAAATATATAATTTGCTTTTAATTTCTCTACTCTTATGACTTAGTTTTAAAATCATCAAAAAGGTGGAAATTATTATATTAAGTTAAAGAAAGAAAAAGGGGGAAATTAATTAAATTAAGATTAAAGAAGAAATCTTTAATTCAGTTGAATTAAGAAAAACTCTTTAATTGATTAAAATGAACTTAGGATAATAAAAAATCAATACAACATAGTTTTGATGATGCATCAATAAGTGAATAATATAAAGTTTTAAATATGTTTAATGCGTAGGTAAAGCTGAACATGCCCTGGCAGCAGAATTGACGTCAACAAAGCTGAAGAGGCGTTGTCAGTAGAGTTTCCAACATCAAAGTTGATTTCAGCACTCTAGCAACAAATTTTCTTCAACAGAAGGGTTGAAGAAGCGTTGGAAGCCGACTTGCGTAATCAATAGTCTGAAGAATTGCCAACATAAATCTTACTTCAACAATAGTCTGAAAAAACGCTAGCAGAAGCCTTCCTTCAGTAGAAGTCTGAAGAAGCGCTACCAGCAACCTTGCTTCAGCAGTAGTCTGAAGAAGTGCTAGCAAAAGCCTTGCCTAGATAACAATCTGAAGAAGCGCTAACATCAGTCTTGCTTCAACAGAAGGGTTGAAGAAGCGTTGGCAGACGTCTTACTTCAACAACAGTCTAAAGAAGCGCTAACAGCAGCCTTGCTTCAGCAGCAGTTTGAAGAAGCACTGACAACAACTTTGTTCTTTCAGCACAACTATGTTGCGCTAACAGCCGTGTAGCGAACAATAGCCTTGCTCTGTCAGCACAACTGAGTAGCGAACAACAGCGTTGTGCCAACAGCTGTGTTCGATATCAACAATCTACAACGTCAGCTTAATATGCCAAAAGTTACAATGCCACGTACACGATTATTCTACTAGCCCGCGCATTACTATCTGGTACACCACATTCTAACGAATATTCTGTGCACTATCATCTTGTACGTCACGTTCCAACGAATAATATTTATGCGTACTATCCCGTACACATGGTGTACAACCAACGAAAAGAAGACACATATCTACGAATTAGATTCGAGTGTTGCTACACTTCAAATATAAAAAGGCATGAGAGTACAATGACGAATCGCTCTTGGAAATTTTGAATCTCTTGAACGCACGATCTCCGAATTTCTTAGCTCTTTGATTACTCTCTCTAGTTTATTCTGAGAATCACTAAGTTAAGCTGGGCGATAATTTACTGTACTACCTGAGAGTATTTTCAGTATTGTAAGTTAAACAGAACGTTGTCTGTTCAATAAAGTGTGATAGTTAGAAGTTCAGAATAGGCAACTTTTAAATCCTGCGTTCTGACTGGGTATGTGTAGAGGCTATACAAATCAAAGTCTTCTAGTGGAATCCTTCTGGAAATAGAAGAAGGGATTACGTAGGAGTTTTATCTTCGAACATCCATAAAACCTTGTATTATTTCCTTACTGCATCTTACAGTCGTATATTTTCCGCTTCAAATCCTACGAGAATTTTTCGCACTTGAATTCGTTCAAGAGCTTTCTACGATTAGTTAAAGAGTAGAAATATATTTTAAGTCCTTAATAGGAATATAATCGCATTGAAAGTGAAAATTAGGACAATAATATTCAACTCCCTTTCTATTGTTGTCACCGATCCTAACAGTTAACATTTTTCCTTTTAAGTTGATTAAGGAGGCTGTCTCCTAGGTTAATAGCTCTAGGATCATCCTCATTTCCGGTTCCAATAGGAAGCTGAGAGGTGGATGACACATTGTCCAAAATAGATGTAAGAAGTCATGTTTGAATTCCACCATTGAGAAGTCTCGCCACGGTGGACTTTAGACATTTATTTGGACTAGGGATCGATCATGTGGTTCTCTGGTTTAGTGTCATGGATCAGGTCTAGTAATACATTGTAGTCAAAGGATGCTTCATTGGTAGTGAGCGTATTGACTTTATGATCGGTAGCAGATTCTTTGCTATTTTTGGCTTGTTAATCACATTTTGATCGATCAAGTCGTAGAACAAGTATTTGAGGGCACAACAACTATCTATAGTGTGGCCCTTTTCTTGGTGATAGTCACACCAAAAATTCTCATACTTTTCCAAGATTGTTCTGTATGTTCTTGGGAAATAAGTTTGACAAGATTCTTTTCTTGGAGAATCTTCATCATATGACTTAAAGGCATCCCTACGTCATCCTTTGGTAGGAGTAATTACAACAACTTTGGGAAGTGGAGATTTACTTGGGCTCACCTTGTGAGGCGATTGCTCCTGTCAAACTATAGTTACCTAGTGTACTTGCGTCTTTTCCTTTCTCGGGAAACGACTTAAAGGCACGGTATCTTTGACCGCTTTTATCTGTTTTCTTTCCTTCTCAATAGCGTCATCGAGGCTAATATTGATTTTCAACAATTTCTTCATTGTTTGGAAAGTTTTAACGGCGAGTCTAACATAATATCGTTAGTTAAAATTTTCCAAGATCATGTTGATTTGACGTTGTTCGCTTATGACGGAATCGATTTCCTCGACGACAACTTTCCATTGTTCGATAAACACAGAGAATTTCTCATTTCCCCTACTTAATTTTCTTCAACCTCTTTTCTGGTCATTCGAGGTTGAGATGTATTGATAAGTATTCTACGAACACTACAACCAATTCTTTTATGCTTTGTAAATATACTATCTTTTATTGGTGATATCATATGCATATAAAATAAATCCTAGATAATGAACATCTCTTTTTGTGATTCAATTAAACAAACATAGAGTTGTATATAAACATACTCGCAAAGTTTGACATGACTATCTTGTTGATATTTTACAAAGAGAGTCTAAAAGGGAAAAAGTGTGTGATAGAGATCAAATGCTTTTAGTCCAATTGTAGCCTGTTCCGATGCTATCATCTTCTTCCACTTCATTTTCCTAAACTTCCTCGTACTGTTTTAAGATGTGACCAAGATATTTCATTCACTTTGATAGGATATTATTTTGAAAGGCTTTATGCCATTTTTTGAGATATCCTACATAGGCCATACGGTTGATGGGCATATCCATAGTGAGGGCAACTTCGATAAAGCTATAGCCGAAATGCTCGATCATACTATGGGTGTAGTAATAAGTAACTTATTCAAGTCCCATAAGCATGATTAATGGTTTATCATCCATCATGAAATTCATCTTCTTGATGGGATACCATGAGAGAATGTCCTATATTTCATTATTGCTCTATACCGGAGATCCAAGCAAAGCTTCCTTCATTCTCCGATATTGAAAAGACATACATGAGTTTTTCAGGCCCATTAGCGTTTATGTTAGAATAACACCAGAGAGATCTTTGTTTCCTCTTCGTATTTGGTGTTCCACCTCGATGATTCTCGAGGAGGGCTTACCATTTACTGGTGTTAGAAAGATATGAGCTAGTAGGACTGACATAGTTATCATGGACGACCATAGCATTAGAGGAATCTATGCATTACTTATTTTCATCTTGGTCCAAGTCTAGAAATCGATGTACATCCTCGCGAGAATAGTAATGGATGTGACTTTAGAGTATCCATACTCCTCTTGTTAGAGATTTTTAGTAGGCATGTAGTCTACAAACGGTATTAAATATAAAACATTTTTGTTGTCCATCATAAGAATTGTCTGAAATTCCTCTTTGGTTGAGCACATAGACCTTTCACCGAGGAAGTAAGCTCGTTTGACAGGTTTCAACCTTCGCTGCATCTCCATCATGCAAGTGGATTTCACTTTGAAATATATGAACATCGTTATAGGAATGAGGCCATAAGATCGATAATTCTATTCATTTGCGTGAAAGTTATTGATCTAAGGAATCAATGAGATATTTGTCAGTATGGACATCTTTTGTGACTAGAAATTAGAAAACATTACAAACATGCGTTTTTTTTGAAAGGAAGAAAAATGCTCAAAATGATCACTTAGACTGTACATTCATACACATAATACATATATAGAAGCCACATAAGGGTTGTAGTGACGAGGTCTTTTAGTTTTCTAGGCACGACAAACAACTGACTTTGTGATAGTAACTAAGTTTTTTGTTCTAAGGGTATAATGGGTAAGTGAGTTTCATTCACTAATTGTGGAAAGGGTAAACCCCCTCTATAAACTAGGGAATTTCAACTCCATTGGGAATTTACCCCAACCTCCACAATGCATGCGTTCTATCGGACGACTCATCGCCAAAGGGTAGGTCGATCCCGATTTCTTAGTTTTTCATCTCGCATCATCACTTGATTAGATACAAGTTGTCATTCCACACTGACAATCTTTGCACGTAAGTGTAGAAATACAGATCATAGTCAAGTACTTCTTTGTAGTCAAGTACTTCTTTGCAATACATAGGGTAAAACATATGCATGTTTTAACGTGTTGTACCTTGTTAAATAAGCCTATTAAGTGTGAAAATATGATACAAACATTTGAAAAAGACAAGATTATGTTTTTAAGATAAACATTATAAAATCACGAATAGATTCACCAACAAAGTTGTAACCCCCGGGAAATAACATTTTGTAGCTTAGAACGTGTTTGGTAGACACGTGGCAATATGAGGGACCCGGGGTGGCTCGAAGTTAATTAGTTTTTAGCTTTAATTCTTTGATCTAATATCTTGGGTAGCTACACAAAGCTAATAGAAACATGTTGATCATCATCTCAAGGTATGGATTGACCTAGATGATGATCAATTTTTTCAAAACAGATTTTGATCAATAATTAGGTTTTTGATTTTAAGATTGTTTTGAAGTGAAATGAGCTATCCAATAACTTCCTTATAACATATATTTGATTTGTTCTAAAATAAGAACAATTCCTGTTCATTTTGACCAATTCAAGATAATAAAAAAAATTATTTTATTTTGAAATTTTTGATTTTTATCAAGCATGATCGAGTTGGATCAAACATTATCCAAATGGTTGCCCATTATCATTACAATTATGTTGGAAAGTTTTCTGGGTTGTGATTCGATCGAATTAACCCTAGAACATTAAAACCCGTTTTATTTTTTTATTTTTGGGTTTTTGTTTGTTGGATGGATTCATCGATTCTATCATATCCATATAGTTTTCAAATGATCTTAGGATAAATATTCAATCATAAATTCAAATAAAAAGCAACCATACAAGCTTCTGCAATTTGAAATATAAAAATTTCAAATTCAAACTATGAATAATAATTTGAAGATGATTGGAACCTTACCAAGGATTGGAGAATATTATTTCATCCTTATGGAAGCTTTCATGATTCAAGGATCCTAGCTTCATCACCTTAAACATAATTTTCGAAAAATCTGAAGCTTTGAAGCTTTAATAGCAGATTTTGAATTTCTTTGATTTAAGGGATCTATGTTGGTTTGTTGTCTTCGTAATGACTTGAGAATTGTATTTATACTAATTCTAAGTAAGTCTAGTGGCTTGAATCAGTAAATGACATTTAATGTATTTTAGTTGTTCTTTAGTGAACTCGCTAGAGTAGGTACTGACAAAGCCTACGGTTGTAGGGAGGATGATTACCATCGTTGGGTGATCATTCTAGTTTTTGAATCATTCAAAACCATCAAAAAATAACTGTGTTACAAAAAGCCAAAATTTATTTGTGTTCTTCATGAATATCCTCGTGGCGTCACGATGAAGAAGAAGACCGGAGCCAAACTTGACGTCGTTTCGTCTGTTTTTGGCATTTCGTCTTAACGTCATTGGCGTCTAGACAGTCCGTTAGTTTTTGGCTAACGACCGTCTCCTGATCCACTGTGGTCCTGGGAACGTTTCTCCTCGGCTACAATCGGCTACGTAGAGCTCTCTTGGGCGCTGGATGAAAATCTAAGGCTAATCCTATGGCCACGAATTTTGCTGTAGCGAATCTTCCGAATTTCGGCTACACCATATTATTGATTTATTTATTTTATTAAACCTTAAGGATTTATTTGAAATTTATTTTTCTTTCAACATTTTTGGATTTATCTTTGATCTTTTTAAATACACAAAATATTAAAATAAATATGAAAAATATTTTACTAATTTATTTTATATTTTTAGGATTTAAATAAATAATTCTTTTTAGGTGAATTGAATAAAAAATTCACTCTTAATTATTTATTTTTGCCTTTTAATTTTTCTAAAATTATTTTTAGACATTATGGGTACAACATTTATCTTAAATATATTTTTTTTATTTTGTCCTTAATCCCTAATTAATTTGATTAATTAACATATTAATTAATTCTGATTAGTTGTTTTAAATAGGTTTTTGTCCATTAGGTTAATTATTTTGATATTATGTATTTAAAAATAATTCAAAATAATTATTTTAATATTCTAAATTAGAGTGTAGATTTTTAGTGCTTACAATATTGTTAATAATTAATTATTTTATTAAGTTTAGTTTAAGCAAATAGAAAATTTTCCCGTTGCACTCCCACTATTCACTTTCTTTCTCATCAATTTTTCAAACCCTAGCATGAATCTTCTCCGATACAATCTTCTTGTGAAAATGGCACGAAACTACAACAACAATATCCTCGTGGAAGTATCCAACAACCAAAAAATTGTCTTGGCAGTATCCAACCACATCAACGTAATTGTCCTATATCCAACAACAACGACGACGATAAATTGGAGAGGTAGTGTATTTAATTAATACTGTGTTTTTAGTATTTTAATTAGTGTATTTCTAGTTATTTCATTTATAAATTACTACTTTTTCTGATTTTGTACATTCAGTCATCGTCTTTTATTAATAGTTTTGTTTAGTAGGGTTTTAATGAAGCAATATGATAGGAAGTAGAAGACGAAGTCATCGAAACATGCTAAAGATTGTCTTTTCTCACTTCTACAATTGTCGATGATCACATACAAAATCCCCTCAACATAAAGAATGTAATTTTTAAAACTAGATCCTCCCCGAACGACCTTTTCAATCTGATCCAAAACTTCTTTGAACAACAAAAGAGAGTTATCAAGGAAATCATGTTTGATTTCCTTCTTACATTGGGCGTCTATAAAGGCCCCGTTCATTTATCTGAACACATCGTGAACATTTTTACGTCAATAACAATGATGATGAGATCCTTATTGATTAAGACCTAGCAGTCCGTGCTCAATATCCCTAGAGGGGAAAGGAAATAGTTAAGTCTATTGGGACTGACACACATTACCATATATATGTTGAATTCTTGAGTGCTTGGAGGGGAAGATGGGGCCTAAATGAAACTAAGGGAGATCCTAAAACAAATTTTATGATATCAACAATAATAAATAACCGAAGTGCAGACAACGATTTGAAAATTGACTTTGTTGTCTATGTTGTCACAAATTTTCTATAGACAGTACAAAATTCACGATGTAGGTAAACATTTTTTAAAATCGATTATATATCTATTTGTGTTTGTGAATACTTATACATGTATTATGTTAATCTAGGTTAAAAATTCTGAAATCCTTAGTGGATGTTGACAACATAAAGAACCTTAACTGTGCAATTTCACAATAACAGGATTGGTTGAAAGTACGGAAAATGAAAAAAATAACTATCTTTTTTAGAAGGACCTCTAACCTTTCTATTGATAAATCTTCTATTAATATACAAGTACTCTTTTGTTTATGTTTGATAAATATTAAAATATCACTAGCATGTTTATTTTTTTCAGTAGAATGTGAGCCGATTATGGATACTTTAGAGATGTTGTTTGTTTTGTTACGACCTACAGGAAGAATAACAAAGGTCGTCCAATTGCAATGTTTGTAGGTGTTAATCATAAAAAAATATATAATTTTGGTACCACTATATTATATGATGAAACTACTTTGAGTTTTGAATGGTTGTTTGAGACATTAACTACAACTATGTTTGATAAAAAACCGACAACTATTCTTACCGATCAAGATGTGGAAATGATAAAGGCCTTATCATCAAAAATTCCTAAAACAAATCATCGTCTGTGTATTTGACACATATTTCAAAATGGAGCCAAACATTTAAGTGGTGTCTTTCATGAGTACAGAGAGATTTCCAAGGATTTTTCTTCATGTATATATGATTTTAATGAAGAGAAAGATTTTCTTAAAGTTTAGAATAAAATGTTGACAAAGTTTGCACCTAAACACAATGATTAGTTAAGAGTGTGTTTTGAATTAAGTAAAAGTGAGCTTTAGCATTTGGACAATATATGTTTTGTGCATATATGACTACAACCTAGAGAAGTGAGAGCATGAACAGTCTTTTGAAAATGTATGTGTCTACAAACACAAGTTCTTAATGTTTTTCAACTTCTATTTTCTCTTGTGTTTGTAAGAGATGATATTTTTTCTCATTTTTTAACTTTTAACTTTTAATTTTGTTTATTGCATTTAATTTTTCAAAATATTCTATGAGAGTCACTCTTCTTTAAAATTCGTGTAATGCAAAAAGGGGGTTGTAATCGATATCTCTCTGTTGATTTTATTTTGTGATGATCGTTTTTATTTTGAACAAAATTTTCAACTCTACTCTTACTTTTTTTTTCTTCTCAAATCCATAATTTCATTTTGTAGGAAGGCTTAAAGTTTTATTCTTGTCTCAAAAATAGGAAAGTTGATCAATTCAGCTACCCTTCTTCTTTTTCTTTATAAGTGTTTTTGCTCGTTATGTAAAGTAATTGTTTTCATTGAAAATTTTATGACCAATCTACTGAAATGTAGGCTATCTAAGTATCACGTCGGACCTAATTTAGGTAACTAGTTGTCGATCGGTAATGATTTTGAAAAATAAATTAAGACATAGATCAAATTTGTTAAAATAAACTCTTTTGGACTGAGTCTAATGACATGTTTATGTTTCTGTGATATTAAACACAATATATTTTAAGCGCATTTTGAGGTTGCTTGGAACGACGAATTGTTTGCCATCAATGGTAAACAAGTGAACAACTCCTCTATAATGTTTTTCTTTGATAAATGGGCCTTTCCATTGGGGTCAGAATTTCCCCCTAGGGTGCAAGAGTTCGTGAGTCTTTTTAAGGAACAAATCACCTTATTTGAGGTTTTTTAGCTTAACTTTCTTGTTAAAGCTATTTGACGTTCGCCTCAAGTAAGATTGGATTTTTCATAAGGTGTTTAACATCTTATCTTCCATTAACTTTAGTTTTTTGTACCGAGATTTGATATAGTCTTCTTCGAAGACATAGTTTTCTATTAATAATCTTAATATATGGAGTTCGATTTTAATTAGTTGCACATCATCAATTTCGTAGACCAAAGAGTAGGGGGTTTCATCAGTCGATGTTCGGGTTGTCGTTCGACAAACACATAAATAATAAGGAAAATTTCATTCCAATCTTTGTATATATTATATATTTTTTATAATTATCAACTCATTTTTGTTTATTTCTTCAACTCCATTGGTTTGCGGTTTATAGGACGATGACTTTTGGTGTTCAATTTTGAACTCCTAAAGTATTTGCAACAATTTTCCTTAGTGTCATCCATTATCTGATATTATTGTGTGTGGGACTACATATCAGGGATAATATTGGTTTGTATGAATTTGGTCACCTCGGATGACTTCAAGCTTTTATAAGAAGATGTTTCTCCCCATTTTGTAAAAGAGTCAACAACCACTAGTATGAACTATACCATTGGAGACATGTGGATAAATTTTCCCTTATATCCCAAGTAAAGAAGGGACATAAAGAAGTCATGTTGTATAGAATTGAGGTTTGCATATGCTTTAGGTTAGAATAAATTTTGCATTGATGGTAACACCTCACGTAATTTACATATTCTTGTTCTATGTTTTTCCAATAATATCCAAGTCAATGTATTTTTGGCTAAAGAAATTGCATTCAAGTGTGGACTGTATGCTCATGTGTATACTTCTTCTATAATCCTCTTAATTTAGAACTATCCACACATAGCATGTTCGGGTCGTCAAACGATCGTCTGTATAGCATATTTGTTATCCATGCGTAGTAAGTAGAATATTAGCGTAGCACCCGCTGCTCCATTTCTCGGAAGTGTGGCGGATATTTTATGTATTTTATGTACCTATTAAAGGTTTTGTACTAGGTTTTGGTAAATGTTTCACAAGAAGCGATCGTTCCCTTTTCAAATGCAGGTTCTTGCTTTTCCTGGATTTTAAGTATTTTGGCATTGATTCCTTTAGAAACTTGTATCATTTTCGTAAGTGTAGCTAACACATCCATTAAGCGGTTTTGTCTTCTTTGGCCATGAATAAGTATTACTTTCTCAAATTTGTCAATTAATTTTGTTAAGCACATATGGTATGGTTGTAAGTTTTCTCCTTTACCTACCACATACCATTGACGCTGGATATAATCAAATTTAAGTAATCAATTTTATCCAATTCAGTGGCTCCTCTTTCATCTTTTGACTTTTGGCCTGAGAGGTATGCCACTTATTTAGCATCATTATTGGTAATAGGGTACTTGAGTTTTATTGATATCAGTTTATATGTGCCTTTAATGTCGATCAATAAAATCCCAATTTTGTTGCCTTGTTTTCCCGTGAGTCCGTTAAACATGAGTCTCCATAAATTTGACATGGTGGTCATAATTCCATTGTCAGGAAACTCGAGTTCATCTTCTAGCTTGACGTTAATGGGTTGATTGGCTAAGAAGTTTGTAACCACACTTCCTTAAATGGATTTATGTACCATATGGGCTATGTCGTATTCAGATATCATCATCATCCATTTATCCAACCTAAGCAATACCATAGTTCTTTGAATGAAGAAATAAACCGAGTTCAACCTTGATACCAATTTAATGGGATGGACTTGCATTTACTGTCTTAGTTTTGTTGTGACCCATGCTAATGCCCAATATACCTTTTCAGTGGGTGAATAGTTAAGTTCTTATCCAGTTATTCTTTTACTCACATAGTAAATTATAGTCTCGAGTTTGCTCTCGTTCTCTTGATCCAATATGGTTCCCATTTCTATTTCTTATACTTTGAGATATACTATTAGAGGGATATCGGGTATGGATAGCATGATCATTAGAGGCAACTTCAAATAGTCTTTGATTTTGTCAAATATATGTTGTCAATACTCATATTATATCTACTTTTGATCCATTTTTAGTAATTTAAACAATGGGATACATGTAGTGGTGACTTTGGTTATAAACCAACTGATATATATTGGATTTTTCTAAGGAAGTCTCGTACTTCCCGTTCATTTTATATTTTCTGTTTTTCATAAGCATTTTTCGAAGTTATGGACATGACCTTATCAATTTTTGGACTTGACATTCATATCATCCACGTAGACTTCTATTTCTTCGTGGATCATTTCATGGAGTATCATCGTAGTCGCTCTTTGGCACATTACCCCTACTTTTTTATACCAAACAACATGACATAGTAGAAGAACGTGCCTACCTTCGTTATGAATGTGGTATTCTCCTTATCTTCGAAGGCCATTAGGATTCGATTGTATCTTGATAATTCATCCATGCATAATAAAGTTAATGTGTGGTAACCGGAAATTGTCTTAATGGAAACCCTTTTTTAAATCCCTATAATCAACACACATGGATATTTTTCCATCTTTCATTGTAACGGAAAAGACGATGTTTACATTGAGTTTTCTCATTATCAATAGGAACCCTAAAGATATCAGAATTTATAAATGCACCAATGAGAAGTTTGCAAATGCACCAAGAGGATTGGAGGAATAACGAAATATGCATCATCATCGTCGATCGGTTGGTGCACCACCACTGTCGCGGTCTCGATCTGTATTTAAGATACAAGAGATCCTGGATATCCCAAAACCTTAACATCATAGATTAACCCCTTCTTCGATGACGATTCAGGACAGATAAACCTTGCTCTCCTCACTTCCCCAAGCCATCATCTTTATTGGCTTCATAAATGACGGTCACACATAGTGGGTTGAACAAACTAAATTACCCATACTCTCTTCAACTTCAATTCAAAATCTCCAAAAGTATCATTTTTAGAACTTTTAAATCCTTATAAGAGGGGATTTTTCAAATCCTTTTGTAGAAATTCTTCCACTCATACCTTCACATTCCCAATTAATAACGATTTTATGAAGATCAAAACTTTATTGTCATGAGCTTCTTCAATCATGCATTTATCACATATTTTAAATCCTTAAGGCTGCCTAACTAGCCAACATTTTAACTTGTTACCCTTCCTTTTGCCTCTTAATTTTAAGGACTGCCCATTTGAGGTGCCCCTCCACTAACAACTTCCCACCACTAGAATATGGTTCTTTTTTATCTTTTAAATTTCTTATCTTGTAAGATCAACCACGTTGATCGACTTAAACGAGAGTTTACTCGACTATGGAACGAATATGTTGGGTCAAATTATTTTGACTAAGTGTCAAATTAGTTTGACTATTGGAATTTTGATGATGAATGTATATAAAACTCAATCTATGTCGTCTAATAGTTTTTGGTGCAGGTGTATCGAAAACAGGATATATTTGACTTAGTCTTAATGAGGTTCATTAGACTGATTTGGCATTAGATACATTGAGTTGGACCAAGTTAGACGTGCAGTCTAACAAAAGTAGTTAAACGTGCAGTCTAACAGACGTAGTTAGACGTGCAGTCTAACAGACGTAGTTAGACGTGCAGTCTAACAGACGTAGTTAGACGTGCAGTCTAACAGACATAGTTAGACGTGCAGTCTAAGTAGCGGAGTTAGACGTGCAGTTTAATTAATGGAAGTTAGACGTGCAGTCTAATTATTGGAAGTTAGACGTGCAGTCTAACTAGCGGAGTTAGACGTGTAGTTTAACTAGCGGAGTTAGACGTGCAGTCTAACTAGCGGAGTTAGACGTGCATTCTAACTCCTTCAGATTAGTCTAAATGGATGTATAGTTAGACGTCTAACTAATAGAAGTTAGATGTGTAGTCTAATTCCTTCAGATTAGTCTGAAGGGATGTGATATTAGACGTGTTGTCTAATCCCATTAGACTAGGTGGTCTAATGGATCCTGATATTAGACGGGGGCGTCTAATTTCATTAGACGAGGTCGTCTAAGTGAAATACGTGTAATGCGAGGTTTAAGTAGTTGCTTGAAGCTAGCACCCGTCTATCCACGATCAACTAGTTGTACGCTACTCCTGCTCCACTTTCCTGTGAAGATCAGTACGAAAACTAGTTGCAACCGATTGATTAATGCCACGTAAGAAAATATTCTTCCCACTACTTGTTTTTGTAGGAATATCCTTGAAGAATATTTGGCGCACTACCAGATTGGTACAGCCACGATCCTAGTGCTCAGAGTCTATTGTGTACTATGGAGGCGCTCCAATGGAAACTCACCACATGTCATTATGGAAGATTCGACCGTTGGTACCTAACCCTTATTTAAAGATCCTCAAGGACAATGGAAGAACCATCGATTAAGCTAATCCTATCAATTGGTATCAGAGCTCTGTTTCTGTTCTCAAACTTTTTCCAAGAATGTCGACCATAACCAAAGATGCTAGTGCTACCACTATTCCCACTTTCTCTAAGGAAAACTATATTGTGTAGAAGAAGAGAGTCTGTGCTCATCTCTCTTCTCTCCATGATGACATGAGGAGTGTCATCACAGATGGTCCTATCAAGATCGATAAGGAGAAATCCGAATGGACCAGTGAAGAAAAGAGGAAGAACAACCTCAACAACATTGCTCTTGATGTTCTGTACAGATCTCTCGATGACAGCATGTTCAACTACATCATCGAGTGTGATACTGCTAAAGAGGTCTGGGACAGACTCACCCAACTGTGTGAGGGCAACGAGCAAACCAAGGAAAACAAGATAATAGTTGATACTCAACAGTTTGACAGTTTCAAGATGCATCCTGGTAAAACAATGAACGAGTTCGACACCAGATTCAGCCAGATTGTCTCCTCCTTATCTATCATTGGCAAGACCTATAACAACATGGAGCTTTCTATTAAGGTCATGCGTGCTCTTCCGAGGGAATGAGACATAAAGACAATGGCTATGAGGGAATCCAAAGATCTCAACAAGATCTCTCTCTTCGACCTGTTTGTTAATCTCAAGGCCTACGAGTTCGAGATGAACTGTAGGATTGAAGAAGATCAATCCACATCCATTATCATTGCCAAAGTATTGGTGACTGCTGAAGAGCCACTATTAGCTACTGATGTGAAGATGGCGGTGCAGCAACTGAGCAGCGATACCATGTCTCTCTTCGTGAAGAAGTTTGGCGACTTCATGAAGAAGAGAAACTCTAACTCAAGATCTTCAAATTCCAATGACAATAAGAAATCCAAGGCTAATGTTAAATGTTATAACTGTGGTATTGCAGGTCATTACCAATCGGAATGCCGTAATCCTAAGCGTGAAGATAAGAAGGATGATGAAAAGGAGCTGAAGGCTCTTATGGTAGGAGATGGTGACTCTTACTTCTCATTCAGTGATAGTGATGACGTTGAAGTGGCTTGCTTCATGGAAAGAAAAGATAAATAAGAGACTCAGGAAACTGAGGTATTTGACTACTCTTCAGAAAAGTTATCAAGAGAACAACTGGTAGTTGCACTAGATGACATGGTCATAGAGTACAGAAAGCTAGCAGAATCCCTAAATAAAACAAAATCGTTACCTGAAGTGTCTCAACCAGTTTTACCTCAAACTCTTGAATCAAATGTTTTTGAAAAGAAATTTGCAGAGATCTCATCTGAGAATGAGATGCTCAAAGAACAGATTCAAACTATTTCTGATGAAAAAAAGAGGCTAAACTATGTTGTCAGTGTATGGACAAGGTCTAGAGAAGCTATCAAATATTAGATCAGCATGTTGAAACCTGCTGGATCTAGATCCGGTTTAGGATTTGATGGCGATGACTCAAACCTGTCGTGCAAAAAGTCAAACTCAATGAATGACAAGCTTAAGCCAATAAGCTTTGTTAAAGGAAGTTTGACTAATATTGAATCTGATCTCATTCATGAAGAAATAGCTCTTAAGAATGAAATAATTTATGTTCCACCAACCGTTAACTGCCTGAAAAATAAGTTAGAAGCATCTAACAGGTTTGGCAATCTAAAACCTGACTCAAAGTCAAGGAATTTTAAAAGAAGTCTTCTTCAAAAGCTAAGGGATCAGTGGCTAGAAGGAAATCGTCTGCTAAGTCAAAATCATACGCATTAATCACAACACAAAATGGGAAATCCATTAGAATATCTCAGATATGGATTCCTAAGGGACTAATTGATCAAGGACCCAATTGAATATGGGTACCAAAGTTTGTAAATAGTTTCTTATGTAGGTGATGCAGGAGGGCTACAGGAAGGAAGCATGGAGAATATTCTTTTGAATATATATCTTAGAAGATCAACAATGGCCTTTGCCATTCCAGAAGACTAAATGTTTTTCTTTGTTTTTGTATTAAAAATACTTTTGGTCCTAAGGACCTCAAAACATTAATTTATTCATTTTGTACATGCACAAAATGAGAGGGAGAAATTATTTTGAAAATAAAGATACTCTCAGACGAAAGGCCTTAATTGGTCTATTAGACGAAGTCGTCTAAAGAAAGAGGCATGTACTTAGACGTATTTTTGCTCACACTCTATGCATCTAAGTCTATATGTCTTGGTTTAAAACCTGCGCGGTTAGACGTACTCGTCTAATAGACGTTAGATGTTTTTACGTCAAGAGCAAGTGGATGCTCACGTCTAACCAAACACACGTCTAATACGTGATGTTCATGCGTAATTAGACGTACAAGTTTAATAGACATAAGACGTAAATATATGACACGTGATTAGACGCTTGTGTCTAATAGACTCATGCGTCTAATAGACGTTTAGTTTTCATAAATGGGTGTAGTAATAAAAACGTCTAACTACGTGTGTATTAGACCGATCAAGGACAGCTGTCCCACGTGAGGAGATATCTGTTTTCCCACTCAAACATTAAAATAGTCATCTCCGAATAACATGAAGACACATGTCTTTCAATGTTAAGAGATATTGACTAATATACCCTCAATATAATGATGACTCTTTGGAAAGGACGTCTAAAATTAATTGATGGGCCATACCCCTAGGAAAAAAAAACGATGGTTACCGTATATGAATCTTGGTAGTCTATATAAGGACTTTTTTACATGAGATTGAAAACCTTTTCTCACTCAAGATTTATAAGAACCCTAGATTTCTATGATTTTCTCTCTCAAAAATCTTCGTTTTTTGTGTGTCTATTCGTATTCTTCTGAAAAATGGGAAACAAGAGAATCACGCTCAGTCATTGTACTTTGTAGGTGAATTTTCCTTCCGTTTACACGTTCGATCAGCATGAGGTGGTCAAAATGTTCAGATGCCTTGAATATTCCGGTCTGGGAAAGTATCTAGGAGGGTCGTTCATCTTCTATGAAAAAGAAGTGAGGGAGTTCTTCAAATCTACAACAATGGTGGGCGATTCTATTGTAGCAACCATAAATGGAACTGAAATCTCCTTCAACGAAGCGGTCTATGCGGAGTTCTTTGAACTTCCATCTGAAGGGCATACGTTCAACCGACATTTGCCATCAGAGGTGACTGAGGAAATGAAGACGATCTTCTCAGCCGATGGTTCGACGATTCGACTAAATGGGAGTAAGAAGGCTCTCAAACCACAGTTAATTTTGCAGAATGACGTGGTGGCGAAAGCGCTTCAAGGGATGGCTGGATCGTTCAATCTTTATAGTAAATATTGGTTTGACTATATGTCTGCCATCTTAAAGGGGATTCAGGTCAACTAGGCCTTAACGCTGTTCCAGAACCTTTGCTTCTTAATCAACCAGGAGAACAAAGAGAGCATAAACTTTGCTGCTCATCTAAGTCGATTGCTGGAGCATTTGGGGTCCCAATGGAGGATTCTGAACCAATCAACCCGACCGGGGTGTACACTGTCTTCACAGTCGCTAACACCCTAGTCAGAATAAAGAACAATAAAGAGTCTCTTTCGGGAGCCTCAAGCCAACAGACAGCAAGAAGGTCTATTACCCGGTCCAAACATCCAGCGGCTTTTGTCCTGTCTACAGGAGCCAAACGAACCAAAACTGTGAACGAGACTGAGGCTAGTTCTACCAGTCTTAAGAGCTCCTCGAAGAAGGATTCTGGAATAGTTGATTCCAGAGTCAGGCAAGGTCCAGTCGAACTTGCCATTATTCTTATGTCTCACCTGTCTCCGGCTGCTAGTCAATTGCGGAGATCATCAAAGTCCTCTGTTTCTATAGGAGAGAAATCAAAGGCGCCTCGCGCGTCCAAATCGGTGAAAGCGTCATCGAAGTTAACCCCTTCCCAATCTTCGGCCGTAGTGCCCAAATTCAATGTTCCTGAGATGGAACAGGATAAGTCTGTTTTTATTCCTAAGAAGAATCTGCTGCCGGGCCAACTGTTGAACCAATTGGTCCAACCAATGAAAATTTTGATAGGGTTGCGTCTCATGTTCATCAATCTGATCTTATAGCCTCAGGTGCTACAGAACGCGCTGAACCAGAGAAAGGTGATGCTCTTACTTCAACTACTGGTGATGAACTTGAGAAGGCTAATTCTATGTTAATAGAACTGCCTCACAATCCAAACATTGTCCCAACGGAGTCTCTAGTGAGTGGCAAGATAGTTCCAGACGAACTTACACCAGGACTCTTCGTCCAACCCTTGACTGCCCATGAAATTATGCGTTCTGCAAGACAATCTGCTGGAATTGTTTTTGGGGAACCAAGGCCCTTTCCAAAGCCTGTTGAGGTTATTGGAAAAGGGAAGGATGTTGCAACAAATGTTGATGAGGAAGTTTCTAAGGCAACGTGTATTGTTGACCTCATGATGGATCAGGCCAAGGCTGTTGCTGCTGAAAAGATTGAAATCTTCGATACTTGAGTACTAAATAGAATGTCTATCAAGTACACCGGGGTCATCAAAGGCAAAGGAATAACCAGTCAATGGTTGCAGCTCGTCAAAAATGAGAAAATGGTCTTGAAGTGGACTAAGACTTCAGAAGTGTATGAAACTCTTAAGAGAAAAGAGCTAGTGAAAGAAAACTTGAGAGGAAGAGCTCTCTTTCCTATTCTCTAGGCCAGAAGAGACAACTTCAATCCTATTGAGAAAGGTGTTGAAGCAAAAGCAAAAGCTTTGAAGAGATTGGACGAAATCATGGAGGATTATATTTCGGTGGTTACACGGTACGTTCATGGAGCAAGCTGTTCAGGAGCTAGCCCATTTGGTAGTTCCTCAGATGAAGATGAACGAATGGACATATATGATGATGCTGCTGATAAAGATGAGCAAGTTACTTCTGATTGAACATGGATGTTTTTCTGCAGAAGAAAATCGTCTAATGGCTCAACCCTCTATTGAGCAAGCCGAGGAACCTATTCAATCGAACCCATCTATTGAAGAAGAAAAAGTTATTCAAGAGCATGTTCAAACTCTTGAAGATGATGCTGATCAAGAGCCCGTTCAAGCTCTTGTGACTCAAGAAAGGGAAATTGTTGAAGAGTCTGATCAAGCTCTTATTACCCATGAAGAAGAAGTGGTGGAATCCTCTGTTGTTCGAACAAAGACATCTCAAGAAAAAGAGGCTGAAGTCAGTCATCCTGAGGTTGCCAAATCAGAGGGGGAATCATCAAAATACAAAGAAGTTGAGAAGAGTTCCTCATCTGAGGGGGAACAAGATAAAAATGCTCGAACATTCAAGCCTCTACCATTTCCCAATATCAATGCTGCAAATGTCCATGAGAATATTCTCAATCCTTATCACAGTTCAGGAAACTTGCTCAAAAGGATTGACAGGGCAGAGAAAGAGTTGGAAGAAGAAGAACAAGATAAATTTGATAGTGAATCAGAGAAGGATGAACCTGAGCAATCCATGCAAGTTCATACCAACATCAGCCCCATTCAGATCGTTGCAGCAGATTCACAAGAGAATTAATCTAATGAAGGATCTTCAGCCGACGGTTCAAAGCTCATTAAGTCTATGTCAACTTTGTTAGAAACGCTTCAGAAGAATGTGGCAGTTATGCAATCCAACATGAAGAAAATCATGAAGACCCAAAAGGAGGACAAGAAGAACTTTGTTGATCTTGTTAAAACTTATAATTAGACGTGAGTCTAATTCTATTAGACGAGGTGGTCTAATAGACGTTTCTATTAGAAGGAGATGTTTGATTTCATTAGACTGATTTTTCAAATCCATCTAACTGAAATACGTCTAATGCTCAGTTTAAGTAGTATGCTTGAAAATAGCATTTTACCTACCCACGTGCTATAGCTGTACTCTACTCATGCTCCACTTTCTAGTGAAGATTATTACAACAGCTTTATGCAACCAACCAAGGAATGCCACGTAAGAGAATTTTACTCACATTACTTGTTTTGCAGGTACATCCCTGATGGAATATTCGGCGCACTACTAGTGATGTACGGCCACGATCCTTGTGCTAAGAACCTGCTGTGTACAATGGACGCTTTCCAATGGAAGAATGCCACGTATCATTCTAAAAGATTCGACCGTTAGCTCTTGCTCAATATTTAACAAATATAAAGGACAACATAAAATCTGCGCCATATACAACGAATAAACAATCGGATTTTACAGAGAGAGAAACTGTTCTATCATCTTGCTTACTGAATTCAAGTCTTTGAATACTCATACTGTGAAGCTGCTTTCTGATTGTATTGTGTGTGAATCAAGAGAGAGCTAGAATCAAAACACCTTTAGCTGAGTGATATTCTTCATCTTGTAATTGAACAGAAAGTGTTCTGTTCAATAGTGAGCTAAGTGTGTGTAAACTGTATTTGATTCAAATCATATTATAGTGAATCCTTCTGGTGGTTGGATGAAGTGGTGACGTAGGAGAGTTTATCCGAACATTCATAAACAAACTGCTGTGTTCTTCATTTCTGTCATCTTTTCATATTTCATCTTGTGCTTCAAACCCAAGTAAACAATTCCTCCTTGAATCTGTTTCAAGTGTTTGCGTAGAATAAAAAGCGAATTAAATCCTTAACAGGATTTCTTTCACACTGTTTTTCATAAGCCTTCATCCTTAGCCAGACCCCCGTCTCTATCGATAAAGCCGATCCTATCAATTGGTATCAGAGCCCTGTTTCTATTCTCAAGCCTTTCCTGAAATATGTTGACCATAACCAAAGATGCCAGTGCTACAGCCATTCTAACTTTCTCTCGAGAAAACTACATTGTTTGGAAGAAAAGAGTTCGTGCTCATCTCTCTTCTCTCCATGATGATATGTGGAGGGTTGTCACAGAAGGTCCTATCAAGATTGATAAGGAGAAGGCTGACTGGACCGCTGATGAAAAGAGGCAGAACAACCTCAACAACGTGGCTCTTAATGTTCTGTACAGATCTCTCGATGACAGCATGTTCAACTACATTATCGAATGCGATACTGCCAAAGACGTCTGGGACAGACTCACTCAACTGTGCGAGGGCAATGAGCAAACCAAGGAAAACAAGATCATGGTTGCCACTCAATAGTTCGATAGCTTCAAAATGCGTCCTGGTGAAACAATGAACGATTTCAACACCAGATTCGGCAAGATCGTCTCCTCTCTATCTATCCTAGGCAAGACCTATAGCAACCGGGAGCTTGCTATCAAGGTCATGCGTGCTCTTCCAAGGGAATGGCACATAAAGACTATGGAGATGAGAGAATCGAAAGATCTTAACAAGTTATCTCTCTTTGATATCTTTGCTGATCTCAAGGCCTATGAGTTCGAGATGAACTGTAGGATGGAAGAAGATCAACCCATGTCCATTATCATTGCCAAGACGCTGGTGACTGCTGAAGAGCCACCAACCGCTCCGGATGTGAAGATGGCAGCTCAGTAGCTGAGCAGCGATGCCATGTCTCTCTTCGTGAAGAAGTTTGGCAACTTCATGAAGAAGAGCAACTCCAACTCAAACTCTTCAAATTCCAATGACAATAAAAATCTAAAGTTAATGTTACTTGTTTAAACTGTGGTATTAAAGGTCATTATGCATCGGAATGCCGGAAGCCAAAGCATGAAGATGCCAAGGATGACGGAAAAGAGCTGAAGGCTCTTATGACAGGTGACGGGAAGAACAGAGGAAGCAACCGTGACTCTTACTTTTCATCTAGTGAAAGTGTTGAAGAAGAGGTGGCTTGCTTAATGGCAAGAGAAGATGAAGAAAGAACTCAGGAGACTGAGGTATTTGATTTCTCTTCCGAAAGGTTTTCAAGGGAACAACTGGTAGCTGCACTAGATGACATGGTCATCGAGTACAGAAAGCTAGCAGAATCCTAAATGAAACTAAATCTTCATCAGATGTAAACAAACCAAATCTGTCTCAAGCTGAAGAGTCAAATGTTTTTGAAAACAAGATTGAAGAGATCTCATCTGAGAATGAGATTCTCAAGGAACAGATTCAAACTCTTTCATCTGAAA
The DNA here is from genome assembly GCF_907164915.1 of Impatiens glandulifera. NCBI lineage: Eukaryota > Viridiplantae > Streptophyta > Magnoliopsida > Ericales > Balsaminaceae > Impatiens > Impatiens glandulifera. The sequence goes on from NC_061865.1 coordinate 37,483,848, forward strand.
ACAAAAGGTTAAACTATGTTGTCTGTGCATGGACAAGGTCTGGAGATGCTGTCAAATATCAGATCAGCATGTTGAAACCTGCTGGATCTAGATCCGGATTGGGATTTGATAGCAATGACCCTAACCTGTCATGCAAAAAGTCAAAATCATATGACAAACTTAAGCCAATAAGTTTTGTCAAAGTAAGTATGACTGACATTGAATCTGATCCTATTCATGAAGAAGTTGCTTTCAAAAATGAAATAGTTTATGTTCCACCTACTGTTAGTTGGCTTAAGAATAAGCTGGAAGCAGCTAACTAGTCTAGCAATCTAAAACCTGACTCTAAGTCAAGGAGTTTTAAAAGAAAATCCTCTTCAAAAGTTAAAGGATTAGTGGCTAGCAGGAAGTCATCTGCTAAGTCAAAATCTTATGCATTTTTTGGGAAAAACGACTTAGCGTCATTTCATTAAAAATTCCTAAAAACGGGGAAAAAACCACGAGTTTAAGAGATCATTCTAGACAGGCCTAGAATAATTTTGAAGTCGTAACATTCTGAATAAAAGCTAAAAATCTAAAAACGTAAATGAATTATCTGTTTACAATGCTTTCAATTTTAGTGAGTTTAAAAAACGGTAAATTCCAGTTCCTACAGATATTCCAGTTCTGCTCCGTGCTTGGAATTCTTCTCCACGTTCCCGCGAGGGCGCTGCAATCCGATACAATATCTTTCCATAACTCGTCAATGCTCCAGCGGGTTCTGTCATATACCCTTGCATTCCATTCTTTCCAAATGTTATACACCACTGCTCCAAAGCCGCACTTGAACACGCTTGTTGCAAATCTATTTCCCTTGGCTTTGAGTAGTGCTGCTTCTTTGATTTTATTCTATTGCTCGGGAAACTGATCAGCTCCAGGATTTTATAAAATCTGTCCCAAAGCTCCGAAGCAATATAGTCGCTCCCGAATAGGTGATCTATGGTTTCTTCATTTTCTATGCATAGAAGACAGCTCGCGTCCGGGATGCTCATATACTTACTAATACGATCACGAGTGCTGAGTCTTTCCCAGAAGGCGAGCCATAGGATGAACTTGTGTTGAGGGATAATCTTCGTTGACCATACAAGAGGAGCCCATTCTACTTTCTGCGCTTCTTCCCGGATTACCTCCCATATTTTCTTCAATACCATCTTCCCATTGTCCTCAGCTTTCCATTCATGAATATCCGGTCTGTCGTGTAGTTGTATGTTACTTATATGATTAAGTATCCTCTTTCCTTCTGGAATTCTTCTCAAGAGCAAGTTCCAATTCCCGTCTTTGATGTCTTTGATTTTCGCTTTTACGCAGTCCCTTCTGATACGAGTATTTTGAAACTCATCCTTGTCGATGATAGGATGGTTTTCAAACAAAGGGTCGTGCCAGAATAGAGTGCCTTTCCCGTTCCCTAGTCGGATGTCTTAAAGATCTGCAATATCGCTTCTTAGTTTAAGAATCTTTTTCAAAGACCAGCTCATACCTTCGTGAATTTTGAAGGTCCAGATGCTGGTTTCGTGTTTCATAAACCTCGTATGCACCCATTTGATCCCTCTTCCTGTTTTTTGAAAAACTCCAGAACCCCATCAGTAACATCTTTACCCACAACCGACCAATTATCTTTGAAGAACTGTGCATTAAACCCATAAGGACCCGGGCTTTTATTCCCATCAATACTAAATAGAGCTTCTTTAACCTCAACCTTCGTGACCACCCTTATCAACTCGCGACTATCTTCTGCAGAGATTTTCCTATCAATAATATGATACAAGGTATTCAGGTGACTTTGATGCTGCTTTCTTGTACCCATAAGCTGCTTATAGAAATCAATAGCTAGATCTTAGACACCATTTTGACCCTGAACATATTCACCATCATCATTCTTCAGCCTGTACACATTGTTTCTCATGTTTCTAGCCTTGCATTTTCTGTAGAAGAAAGTTGTGTTTTTGTCACCCAACGAGAGCCAGCTCTGTCTTGATTTCTGTCTAACAAACTTTTCTTCAAGCAGACTCAGCTTCATGAAGTTTTCAAGCGCATATCTTTCTGTTTCATTGAGTTGTTCAACACTATCATCCCTTAATAACATTTTCTGAACCTCTTCCTGTTCTTCTCTAGTAGCCAGAACTCTATTGGAGATATTATTGAACTTCTTCTTGTAAAAGCTTTGGAGATGATTCTTCAGGAGCTTAAGCTTCTCAGAAACCCTATACATGTTAGAACCTCTGACATCTGTTGACCATACGCTTTCAAGAATACCCTTGAATTTATCATTATCCATCCAGAAATTTAAAAATTTAAGGGGCCTTTTGAACCTCTTCCTTTTCCCAAAACAATTTAATCGGACAGTGATCATATATACCCGGATTTAAAACATGAAGTTGACTTCTCGGAAATTGGTTAATCCAGTTCTCATTTACCAAACATCTGTCAATTCTACTTTTTCTAATTTGCTCATTCCCTCTCGTAGAAGGACAAGTGAAGAAGTTCCCAGAATTGGTAGGCTCAATACAACCCATATCTCTGATGCAGTCATTAAAGTCAATCATATCCCGAGTTATTTCAGATTTTGGGCTACGATCAGATTCATTTCTGGTTACGTTGTAATCACCGAGGACAGCCCAAGATTTATCAATACTGATCCAGTTTCTAAGACAATTCCAGAGGAGTCTTCTGTCAGTGCTTGAGTTGCTACCATAGACAATAGTAATAAGATTAAACACGATTCTTGTGATTCTGTCTTTGACCTCATCTAGGATTGCTTGATCATTCGAAAAGAGAGATATCACCTCAACAACTTTGTTATCCTAAATAACCCAGATTCCGCCCGTTTTGTCATTTGAGTTGTGAATAATTTCCCAGCTACTATCAATACACAGTTTGCTAACCTACTCAACGTTCCGACTTTTGACTTTTGTCTCAAGAATACCCATAATAGCGATCTTCTGATTCTCAATGATCCTCCTGATTTCCTTACATTTTAGAGGGTCATTGAGTCCCCTTATGTTCCATGTCACTATATTCATAAATGAATATAAGTGTTGGGTTCCTGACTTTCCAGACTGTCCTGGACCTCTTCATCAGAGAAATCATAAGCATCACTTGCCTCACTATCCTCAATGGCTACAGTTTGATTACATGGAATACTATTGCCATTGAGTGAGGGTTGCCTCATGTAGATCTCATCTCCTCCCTTGATAGATTTAGTGGCTTCTGGATTCAGGATCTTTCTGCTTTGTCTTCGATTTTCATCTTATTCTGTTTTAGTAGGTCTTTTCTGACTTCGAACCTCTTCACTACTGGATTCATGTTTGTTATTAGTTTTAATTCTCCCTACTTCAGAACTAAGGCACACTACCTTATTCAAGACCAAATTGTCTTCTTCTGCACTTGATCTTTTGATTTCACAAAACCCAAGATTTCCCAGTCCATTATCAAGAGCTTTTTTATTACTTATTCCAAGATTCTCCTGTTCATCATCTCGAAAGGTGGCTCTAAGCCCAAGGATCAGGTCATTTCGAATTTTGATGACATTGTTTTTTCGGTTCCTGCTTGTATTCCTAGAACTATGAAGCGTAGACTCACGACCTATTGGAGTGCCTTTAGATCCAATTTTGCTTGTTTCATATGGGCCAAGTATTCCCCGTCCCATAGATCTTTGAATTCTAGAAACTTTGGAACCAGGACATGTAGTTACATCAAGACCAGTTCTTTGATCAGTATTGGAATCGGTGGAGTTAGGACCAACAATAGTATCATCCACAATAATAGGACTTGTGCCAGTATTAGGACCAATATAGCCGGGATCAGTAATGGTTGCACATTTTTCATCGGGACCTGTAGTAGCAAGTCCGGTAGCTTGAGTAGTTTTATGATCAGCAAGTCCAAGACCAAGCTTAATATGGTCAATATGTCTAGGAACAGTAGCTTTATGAGGAACTCTAGGACCGATGTGTCTATGTCTAGCTTTATCAAGACCGATACCCTGACCAGGACTGACATTTTGAACAGAAGCTATTCTTGAGAAAACAGAATCCCTAGGACCGGTGCCCTGAACATGACCAATATGATCAACGTTAGTAGGGCCAACTTGTACCCTTACCCACTTCATTCTTTTTCCTATCTTCTTCCTTACCCTTATCTGTTCTTGCTTTTGGTTGCCCATCTTATCATCTTCTGTGCGTTCATTGTTGTTAAGTTCAGACCTGTTCACATTTCTCTCAACCTGAGCCTGGTTAGAGTCATTGATATCGCTTACTTGAGTGTTGTTATTGGCCTCCAATTTTAGATTATTATTGACTGGACATTTATTCGTGTTGTGTGTGAAAGTGCTACATCATATACATCGATTTGGTTTCCATTCGTATTGCACTCCAATGTCAAATAAATTTCTCAGTCTATCTTTAAGTTCAAGCTTAATTGGAAGAGAGCTACTTGGATGGATTTCGACACTAACTCTAGCCACAGATGCACGCTCGTAGCCTTCCATTGCTGGGTCAAACTTAAGTGGTTTGCCTATAATGCTTGAAATATAGGTCAGGCCCATCGGGTTGCACATGTGTGGTGGAACATTCTTGAGATTCACCCAGATTTGTTCAAGTTCAGGCGGTCTATGATTAGTATTAAGTTCCTCGCTCCACTTGTACAACTTGAATCTTTTTCCCCTGATAAAAGTATATTCGCTCTCTATGATCAACTTTATTTCGCTTCCATTCCTGAAGGATAGAAAGTAGAATCCGTGATCATTGATTGTGATCCTCTCTAGACCAGAAGATTCCCACTGACCCATCAACGTTCTTTTAACCTCAGCAAATGGTGCCTTCATGTTGCCCATAAAATGATCAACTATGACAAACTCCCATGCCATGACGCATTTTTCTTCAGTTTCTGGTGGGAGCTCAAATCGGTGCGGATGATCAAGTGTAATTACCTTTGGGAATAAGGTGTCTATCTGGAATTTTCCCTTTTCTGGATCGCTCATGGAATTTCCATTCCACACCTTTCCTTCTTGCCAGGTTTTGTTTGGGAAAATCTTATGCATTAATCACAACACAAAATGGAAAATCCATCAGAATAACTCAAATATGGATTCCTAAGGGATTAATTGATCGAGGACCCAGTTGATTATGGGTACCAAAATGTTTAAATAGTTTCTTTTGTAGGTGATGCAGGAGGATTGCAGAAAGGAAGCTAGAAGAGTACTCCTCTGAGCACATAGCCTGGAAGATCAACAATGACATTTGCCATTCTAGTAAAATAAATGTTTTTATTTGTTAAAAATATTTTTGGTCTTTGAATCACAAAAATTATTTATTACATTTTTTAATGAGAGGGAAATTTACTTTGGAAGTAAAGATACTCTCTAGACGAATATCCTTAATCGGTCTAATTAGACAAGTGTGTCTAAAAGAAACAGTGTGTACTTAAACACATTTTTTCTCATAATCTATACATCTAAGTCTATATGTTGAGGTGTTATACCTACGCAGTTAGATGGACACGTCTAATAGACGTTAGACATTTTTACGTCATGAGCAAGTGGATGCTCACGTCTAATTAAACATACGTCTAACACGTGGTGTTTATGCGGTATTAGACGTACACGTCTAATAGACATTAGACGGATTTTATAACACGGAATTAGACGTATGCGTCTAATAGAAGCATCCGTCTAATAGATGTTTTGTTATATAGATTTGTGGAGTAAGAAAAACGTCTAACTACGTGCTGATTAGACTGATCAAGGACAGTTGTCCCACGATTGAGAGTTATTTATTTTTCCTGCTCAAAGTATCAAACAGTCATCTCTTAATAACATGAAGACACGTGTCTATCAAGTTTAGAGAAAATGAGTGATATACCCTCATTTTTAATGATGTTTCCTTGAAAAAGGACGTCTAACATTTATTAATGGGTCATACCCTTAAGAAAACACGATTATTCTGTATTTCTCTCTTCTGTCTATATAAGGATATTAGTGCATGAGTTTGAAAGCTTTCAATCTCTCGAAATCCTTAAGAACCCTAGCTTTCTTTGCATTTCTCTCTTTAAATTTCTCTAAAATATTGTGTCGTTTCATATTCTTTCGAAAATGGTGAAGAAAATCACTTTGGGTCACTGTACTTTGTAGGTGGATTTTCCATCTGTATACACGTTCGATCAACCGGAGGTGGTGGAGATGTTCCGAACCCTAGAATATTATGGGTTAAGGAAGTATCTTGGCGGTCCGTTCATTTTCTATGAAAATGAAGTTCGCGAGTTCTTCAAAACGACAACTATGGTGGGTGAATCCATCGTAGCAACCGTCGACGGCATGGAGTTCTCCTTCGATGAAGCAGTCTATGCGGAGTTCTTTGAACTTCCGACGGAGGGGCACTCATTCGACCTGATCCTTTCACCAGAAATCATGGAGGAGATAAAGAGAACCTTTTCTGCCGATGGTTCGATAATCCATGTTAATGGACTCAAGAAGGCATTCAAACCGCACTTCATTCTGCTGAACGACATGGTGACAAAGGCGCTACAAGGGAAATCTGGCTCCTTCCATCTCTATAGTCAAGATCGCTTTGATTATATGTGCGCTATCTCTAAGGGAATCCAGGTAAACTGGGCTCACACCGTTTTCCAGAACTTATGTTTCTCGATCTGTCAGACGAACAAGGAAAGCATAACATTTGCGGCTCAACTAAGTCATCTGTTGAAGCATTTGGGGGTTCCTATTGGTGAACCCGTGCAGATCAACTCTCCAAGAGTATATACTGCCCTTACAGTGGCTAACACACTGATGAGGTTGAAGAACAATCTTGAGTCTGCATCTGGTGCATCTAGTTACCAAACTGGTGGAAAACCCTCTACCCGATCCAA